>NC_136497.1:70369924-70744924 GCF_053919585.1 Euprymna scolopes
GAGTACACGTATACGAGCAGTGCGGTGCTATTAAGTATACATAAAAAAGCATTGCTGTCAATAACTGTCAGCCCATCACCGGCCTTCTATTGATGTGGAAATATTTTCCAGGCATTTTTGACAGGTGAGATTTACTAATATCTGGAGCATCAAAATACAAACAAAGCGAGCACCTCTTTGTGCGGATACCTACAGGTTACACGTCCTGGTCCCAGTTTAGTTTACGTGATCCTAGGTTGCGAGATTAGGCGTAACTTATCGAAACCGCAACCCCTACCGCTGGGCCGTGTCAAAATATTGAGCTCAGGCGGCTACAGATTGTTTACGATCCCATACTGATAAGTTTAATAGACCCAGTTTTTACAACCGGGCAACTTCGTAAAATTTAGTTTCTTGCGCAGGCCAGCGTACCATAAACAAAAACAAGTTCTGCATTAAACAGACTGAGATGACATCAGCTGTAAAGTGAAATGAGCATTGTCGGCAAACGTTTCTTAACGAGGCCGAATAAAAAGTAAGTAATAAAATAAATTGACAGTTTTTTTTTGTTGTATTTTTTTCATAACAAGTCCACACGATGTAAGTGTCTATCTGTGATCGATGATCAAATAAGGAAAAAAATAAGGAAACAACCAGAAAAAGAAAATTAAGTGTAACAAAAAATAATTTTAAAAAATGTGGTCGCCTATGCGTTTTTTGTGTAATCATAGCAAAATGAGTTGCAGCAGTTGTGATTTTATTTCCCATGATCAGATGAAGAAACAGTCTTAAACGAAAATACATGATCAATCCAGTAGACATCCACTAAAGACGACGACAAGGGAAAAAAGCTTTTATAGTTGCAAAATGTGGGCGTGTCCCTTAACCCTCCAGGGTTATGGGGGTGCTGCATTATTTCATACAGCGTTCCCTGTGCACAAATAGCTTTGCAGCGCCCATAGCTCTCCAGGCTCCCAGCACATACAGCACTTGGTATTATCAAATGGTCACCCATTTAGTACTGGTCAGGATCGATGTCGCTTAACTCCGGCGACCTAACAGGAACCAGTCTGCGAACGTGAATATGGCGTATTGCCAAATCTGAGTTGAAGTTTAAGACAGAAGCGCTATGATGTATTGTTCAGGAGCAATCGCTTAAAACACAGGGTGACATTAAAAAAACGAGCCCCAACTCTAATTAGGCCCTGTTTCTTAGTGTCTTGTCCGAATGAAATGAAAAAGTGGTCATAACTAGTTTATTATATCCAAAGCATCACATCAAAACACAAGGATCTTTGGCCTTTTTTTCTCCGTTCTACAGCATATGTTCTAGATAGCCTCCATTAGGCTTTTGTTTTTTTGTTTTTTTTTTGGGGGGGAGTCACTCTGTACATGTTAAGAATTACATTGATTAAACGGCTGAAATATCGACCGTGTGGGCATAAAGATAAGTCATTAGTTGTGGGAAGTTAACTCAAAGGAGTAAAAGAAGTTACATGACATTATTGCGAAAAATATTCATTGGGATGTATGGAAGAAAAAGAGTTGCAATACAGTGAAAAATGGCACAATCATGTCCCGGAAGGGCTACTGAAGATTGGTAATAAGAAATTATTGTTGGGTATTAATATCACGAGTGGTCACTTATTAGAGCAACCAATAATCGATTTGATTGAAAAATGGGGCATTTAATCGATTTCGATGACAATAACATTAATTGATCATCATTCAATTCAAATAAAGATCGGATCACACTGCTCATATATATATATATATATATATATATACACTTGTGCCCGAAATTATTCATACCCCCCCTTGAAAATTGAGTTTATTAGGTGTACCTTTGTAAGAATTTATTGTTTACGTCCATATTGATACATATTCTTAATAAACTTCTTCTGATCATTTTCGTCATTTTAAAATCTCGGGATACTTGTAATAAAAGAAATATACAGCTATTTATAAAATCTGCAATGTTCAAAAATAATCATACCCCCTTATTTTTTCAGTATTAATCGAGTTTCTGACTGTTTGTTTCCTGTTTGATTCTTATTTTGAATGCTTTTATACAACCTTTGATTAATTTCATTTCGTTTTTTGCATTTTTCAGAAATTAAAATGATATCAACTGAAAACCAATAAAAGAATAAAAATGATTAGAATGGGGAAGAAAAAAGAGCTTAGTAATGATCTTAGGACTAAAATTGTGAATTCACATAAGGATGGTTTAGGTTACAAGTCGATTTCCAAGAAATTTGAGGTCCCTACAGCAACAGTACAGAGCATCATCAAAGAATTCCAGAGCCACCACACAACAAACAACTTGATTGGTAGAGGAAGGAAAAGGAAACTGTCTGCTAGAGCCACCAGGAATATTGTAAGAAGTGTTAATGCAAATCCAACCACCACTACTAAGGACATTTTAGAAAATCTGGAGTCTTCTGGCATAAAAATATCAAGGCAAACATTGCAAAGGACTCTGCATGAAAATGGTCTGAAAGGAAGAAGACCAAGAAGGACTCCATTGCACACCGGAAAACACCTTGCAGCACGTCTAAAGTTTGCTAGGACCCATGTGAATTCTCCAGAGTCCGTTTTCTCAAGTATTTTGTGGACTGACGAAACAAAAATTGAATTGTTTGGCCATATGGATGCTTCTTACGTTTGGAGGAAGAAAGGAGAAGCTTACAACCCAAAGAACACCATACCCACGGTGAAACATGATGGTGGTAGCCTAATATTTTGGGGCTCCTTTTCGGCTAGTGGTCCAGGTAGTTTGGTCAAGATAGATGGAACCATGAAGAAGGAGCAATATTTGGAGATACTCCAGAAAAACATTAGACAGGATGTGGAGAAGCTCCATTTAGGACCAAACTGGGTCCTTCAACAGGATAATGATCCAAAGCATACTGCCAAAATAGTCAAGAAATGGTTTGAGGATAATCAAATTAATGTTTTTGAATGGCCTAGCGAGAGTCACGATCTGAACCCTATCGAAAACCTCTGGCACATATTGAAAACTGAGGTTAAAAAGCGGAAACCTTGAAATTTGAGGGATTTGGAGAACTACTGCATTGAAGAATGGTCAAAAATCAGTGTTGATGCTTGTAAAAACCTTGTTGATAAATATCCAAAACGGTTACAGGCAGTTATTAAGAATAAAGGGCATGCTATTGACTATTAGTAAGAGAGGTATGAATAATTTTGAACTAGTGCCATTATTGTTTTTCTTTGTATAATGTTTCAAACTTGCATAATTTATTTATTTGTTGAGTTTAAATTAAATGCTGATGCTTGATTTATTGTTTGAAATCCCTTTAATATTGTCTACCTTCTGGTTTGAGCAATATTCTTATAGAAATCTCAAAAGTTCCGAGGGGTATGAATAATATCGAGCACAAGTGTATATATATATACATGATCAGCTGTACTTTTATCGCATGTAAAATTTTAAAATTATCCTTGCATAACTAAGAATGTGTTTAAAAATTATATTTTCACCACAAACAAGGCACATTGCCACTTAGGTGTAGGGGGCTACTATCAGCGTCAACAGCTACTGGGTTGCTATGTAGGGAGTTTGGCAGTAAGATGTCGGTTCACGTGAGGGCACAAGTGCCTGCAGTTCGTCAGAGCGTTCACCATTAAAATACTTGTAGAACAGTCAGAGGGATGCAACATTTCGTCGATAGGACAGAGGCTGAAGCTTAGATTACAGTTCAGGACCTATCAGATTGGCGACTCCCTTTTTAACCTTGTCTAGGAGCGAGAGACTAGTAGCAGATGCACCAGCCCAAATATGACAACAATACTCCATACATGGGCAAAAAATCTCTTTTTTTCTATATTATCCTCATTAAGCAAGGGGGGGCTATTATTCTCGTCGCTAATTTGCATGAGAGTTCACAATGTTTAAGAATTTACAATATGCATGACCTGAAAAGCGAGTGAGGTCATTTTCCTAAATGCTCACGGAACCATTGATACCTATCAGAGCGTGACTGAATAAACATAGCCTGTAAAACGAACGGATAAACGTATACAAAGCCAGTTTGGTATTGGCGGCTTGTTTACACATTTGTGCATTGAATCCACACATATCCAGGCTAAGCGCAATTCGAGATAAGCATTAATGAGACAGACATGAATTTCAGCCGGATAGGATTAAATTTCTGAATTGTAGAGATTAGGATTAGTTACTCGTATTATTTGGATATATCTGATGTTGCAATAATTTTTTTATATATAATAGCGGTGTAATAAGTGTAAAATAAATAAATTGTTTTTTGAAAGCATTTTCTTTGTATATTTTTGACAAATATTTTTACGTGCTTATTTTAAGGCGCGCATGAATTAAACTTTCCTTTTCTTTACTCTTATTTTGTACATAATACTCTCTATCAAATATAGCAAAAATTTGACAAGTCTTTCCTATTTTCCTTTTTTTTTTTTGGCTTTGTTTTAATTTTACTTTAATTTTACTGTTCTACTCTTTAGTGTCAGAAGGTTGAAGATTACATCGACCGGACCGTTGTGTAAATGGCACAAGATGAGAACAGTAGATTGATGAACCCTTATAATACGAATATAGGAATACTAACACGAATTAATATTATTTTATTTTCTTCCTTGGTGTTTTAACATAAGGTTTGCTATAAATTTCATAATCCTGTTTCCGTGGAACGGACTGGATTCAAACGCAGATCAATATTATAGACTATATGATTACTTATGTAACCGTTTATGAAAAGAATGTTAAGATTTAAAGACGACGTATTTGTTATCAACATGGTAATATACTTCACATTTGAGAAGTTTTAATATAGACACTTGACGCTAGACACAACGAGGGCGCAGGGAAAGTTTTATTTGATTTGAGCTAAAGATGTATTTTTATGTGAATGTTGTACTAAACATTTAAACTCACTCGAGCACATTGCATCGAAATAGAAACAGAACAGAGCAGAGTGAGGGAGAGAGATGGAGAGAGGGAGAGAGTAGTAATATTTATTCTTTGAGTAAGTACTTGAAGGATAAAAAAGAAATTTCGAAATCGATTTTGTACATTGTTAAGACAGGAAATCACACCTTGTGTCGCATCTTCCCAATATGGGCAGCAGTATTTCATCTTGGGATGAATATCACGCTTATAATGGTAGAAGGTAGAATCTATAGTCAGATACCTTTTATAGTTGTATAATGATCAAACAATTTGCTCATTGACGTTCGCAACAGATTCGATATACATGTTCCATTTCAGATGTGAAATGCAAGCCAGTTTTAACAACTATTAATGTAACGTAGTCGTTACATGTCAAAACGCGGGACCCATACGTTGTATGCAGACAGTCCCAAAAAGACAAAAAAAAAAGAAAGAATTTTACTCACTTTTTTCAGTTTAAACAGCAGACATTTATTTACAGATACTTCAAAAATAGCTCCTTGTTTCTTGTTCAAATGTATTTTAGTACTCCAATGTGCTTAACAAGATTTTGTCATGTCAAACACGTGAGACTGTCTTTGCCCGATCATCTCTCCCTGTCGCTTTCAGTCACATCTATATCTGTCCTTTTCGGCCACTGTTTTCTTTTATTTTAATCTTTTTTTTATTTCTTCTTCTTCTCTGTAACGTCACCTGGTCATTTGCAGAAGTTAGCTGCCGTACATCTGCTTCTGTTGCTGACATACGCATTTCCGCTCTCTGTTATGTTAAGAGAAAGGATTTTTTTCAAGGAAGAAGCTATTCATTTTGACTGGGAAACAAAACATGTATCGAAGCGAATTACGACTAATTAAAGGAATTATTTCGTTTACTTTAGAGATCACCGCTCATCCAAAAGGGCTCTCTAGGATAAGTTTTGACAAGTGTAAGGTAGATAGTGAGACAACATGGTCAGTTACAACTGAGGTAGATCTTGAGTATTTTAAAGACGGCTCAAGAGGAACTTATTCATATTAGGTTTGCAGATGCCCACGCTATGGTCAATCAGGAAGCAGACAACTGGTATCGTGTTTCACAGATGGACAACTCTTAAGGAAAAATAAAACCCTGCTCACGGAATGTTCGTCAAGTTTAGATACAGATAAAGAGTGATGGGAGTTGCTATAGTTAAACGATTATTTGTTTCAAATATCTTACAGGAGTAGCCATAGATTGGATCTGTCGACGACCTAATATAAAAAGTAACAACAGCGCAGAAACAGATTAGCAATGTCTATTCTTTTCCTTTGAGGTGATCAACTCTAGTTAACTATTACCTGTAATTATATTCATACGGATATTCTACATGATTTATACTTGCGTAATATTTGCCTCTTTCTATATATATTCATGGATGCGTATATATATATTTGTTTGAAAAAGTGTGTCCATCAAACTGTGTTAGTTTTCGGTCTACAGACATGAAACTTCATATATAGGGTATTTGGACTCAAAAAACTTTATATATTTTTGGTTTTAGCCGGAGAAATCGGTGCAAAACTGTGAAAATTTAAAAAAAATGACATTTTCCAGGTGAAGGTCGAACGCTGGAATTATGAATAGGCATGCGTAATGTAATGGCCATTAGTTCATGTTTTAATAGTCAGCCTTTAAGAAAACATGTTTCATAGCTAAGGAATTGACGTCCAAGGTAAAACTAAATCGTAAACTGAAAGTTTTCGTTTCGATTCTCGGTGGTGGTGCACGAGACATTTTTTTTTTACCTTTTAAATTCATTACTGTATATTGGGTCCAATATAATACATTAATATATACGAAATATGCATTAATAAAAAAATATCATATTCAAGCGTAGTTTGCGGCTGGAAAATAATAGGCGGCCTGCTAGTATATATATATATATATATATATACACATATATATGTATATATATATACATATATATATATAAACATATATATATATACATATATATATATATACATATATATATATATACATATATATATATATACATATATATATATATACATATATATATACATATATATATATATATATATATATATATATAACCCAAATGACCCGGCAACAGGTGTTGTAACCCACATTCGGTTTACGACTTCCGGTTGCACATGCGTACATAAATATAAACCCATATCAGCGTAAACACATTAACCCAAATCACTATTTCTTTATTTAATTTATTCTCTATTTTTTGATAAACCTTTCTTTAAAAATTCATACATTTTCTTTCTACACTACCAACATAAATAAATAACCACAATAAATAGGTTTTTAGCGTTACAAATAAATAATCAACGCGACAATAAAACGTATTGTTATACTGTGTACGTTTTCAGCGTCCCATTTTTTTGCGTTTAAATTATCCAAATAAACAATTGTTAATACTTTCTGTTTTTTTACCGTTCATTTCCGTATTGCGTTTAAGTTATTTTAACGCAATTCTATTACAAATAAATCTACTTTTACCCGTTGACAACCATAAGAGCATTTTACAACGGCGATATACACGCCGCCTTCTCTTTTTAAAAATGTATTTTCCATTTTTTTAATACACCTTTCTTAAAAAAATCATATATTTTCTTCTACACTACCAACATAAATAAACAACTCCGAAAATATGTTTTTTTTATTTGAGTTACAAATAAATAATCAACGCGACAATTAAAAGTATTATTTTACTGTGTACGTTTTCAGCATCCCAGTTGTTTTTGGGTTTTTCTTCGCGTTTAAATTTTTCAAATAAACAATTGTTAATACTTTTTGCTTTTTTTACATCGTTCATTTCCGCATTGTCTTAATTAGTTTTATTGACATTATCATTAACATGTAAATTAAATATTTGGTCCAAGGGGTCATGAATGTTTGTTTTAAATAGACGCAAGAAAGTCACATTTTATTTCCATTTTCTATTTAAAAATCCATTCTTAACATGTGGAGAGTGTCTTTAACTATTCTGTATTTCAACAAACAATTTCATTTAAAAAAAGATGTATCAAATTTGAATTTAACTTTAAGCATTATGATATCTGTTCAGTGCCCATTTACCTATAAGTATGGCAAACCACTTATAATTCAAAGCCTGTAAGTTTTTATTTTCAAAAATTAACGATTATAATCAGAACGGGCCATAGAAATCTATCTATATTTTTTCATGTTAATATACTTTCATAGAAATGTTTCTCTTATGTCACAATAAACTATTTTCTTTACGTCACAAGAGTCACACTCATGCATTAATTCCATAGCTATTATAACATACTGACCCAACGGGTCACGGGTAGTCTAGTATATATATATATATATATATATATATATATATATATATATATATAAGTGAACGTGTCTGTGTGTATGTCTGTGTGTGTGTCCGTCTGTGTAAATTCCCCAAGCAATAACTCTGTCAATTTTTAATCTACAGACTCGAAATTTGATATACAGGGTACTGAGATTTGGAAATATGTATGTGATTAGTTTTCGACCAGCAATTTCGCTGCTAAGGGGTCAAAGTTCAACGATTTGACCTTTGAGAACTCTACCAAACTCTCCCGACAATTTTGGGTCTACAGACTTGAAATTTTAGATATAGATTCTTTGGGCATATATCTAACTTAATAATTGATTTGAGCCAAAACCAAAAAATTTTAAGGGATCATAATAGGAGTCAAATTAAGAAAAATTTACTCTTTTTTTTTTTTTTTTTGCTCAGCATACACCTCCTAACACCCCGACAACTCCGGGCTGAAATGGTAGTATATATATATATATATATATATATATATATATATATATATATATATATATATATATATATATATATCATCATCATGTCGTCCGTCAGTCTTGACGATGACTATATAGATAGAGAGATTGATATATATATATATATATATATATATACATAAAGAGAGAGAAAGAAAGAAAGAAAGAGAATAAGAAAATATGTGCACTCATACGTGATTAAACTAGATATAAAAAAACAGGTTACGCAAGCTCTAACAACACAACAGATGGAAGGTCGTTTGAATTTTTAATGTGCTTCTATAAAATAAATTTTAAACGTTCCATTGAATGACTTTAACACAAACATAAACACGCTTGACTCGAAGCATCGTAATACAATCAAGCTAAAAGTACATTTTGAAGAAAATAAAGTCGTTGCTACAAGTTTCATCGTGTATAAATACTGTAACACACATTGCTCAAAACAAGTTGAGAATTTTAAACAAATATGAATACGAAATTTGGGACTGTATCTCCTTTCACCGTCTATCGTACAATGAAAAAGTGAATTATTAAAGACTGAAGCAGTGTTGCGGCGCAAATAACTTGTATAAATATATAGCGTCATTTTATTTGATTTCTTTTGAAACAGTCATTTCATAATACAATTTTCATTTTTTGTGACCTATATTTAGTGAAATATTGATATTTTACTAATCTGCAATAAAGACATTGACACAGTTTATATATATATATATATATATATATATATATATATATATATTAGCATTTATGCTCGTGTATTTGGATGTGTGTGTTGAGCAAAAAAGTGGTAGTAGGAAGGCAGGCTCGAAACTGCATCGCGAAGGAGTAAAGGAATGAAAAAAACCTAACATCTTTGCTGCTACGACTACCGCCAAACCGGAAGTGACGTATGTTTAAATTAAAGCTAGACAATCGAAAAGAGGGGATGACTTTCGAAAATATCGGCGAAAAAGGCGACCCCTGACTGTAGAAAAGTGCCTAGTTAAGGTTGAAGAAATTAATGTTTTTAGCCAATTTTTCGGTATTTGTCGTCTGAAGGGTCGAGCTTCATAACGATTCTGATCATTTGAAAATTTGTCGCCTCTGTCGAAAGTTTTAGGCAGACATGGAACGTACATACATACAGGTGTATATTTGTAGCGCAAATTTCCGACCCAAACTGATTAAAAAGCATACCCTATCTCTGAACACCCTTTATATACAAAATACAAATGGTTAGACTAGAAATTATCTGAGTAATTTGGTAGAGACCGCAGAGGGTAAATTGTTTTAAACTTTGACCTCTATTATGACCCCTTAACATTTATTATTTTGGGCTCAGACAAAGTTATTAAGTTAGATCTGTGTCCAAGGAACCTGTATCTAAAATTTCAATTGTTTCTACCCAAAATTAGTGGAGGAGTTTGGTAGAGTTTTCAAATGTCAAATCGTTGAACTTTGACCCTTTACCAGGCAAATTTCTGTCTGAAAACGGATTACAAAGATTTCCCTTAAGCTCAGTACCCTGTATATCATATTTTAGGTCTGTAGACTGAAAATTGGCAGAGTTATTATGTAAAGAAATGTGCATAGACAGACACACAGACACAAACGCATACATACAGAGAGACAAACACTTTCACTTTTATAGATATACTAGCATGGGTGTCCGGCGTTGCAAGGGAGTTTGGAGGTGTGTGTTTAGCAAAAAGAAAAGTAGTAGTAGGAATGCAGGTTCGAACCCGTATCGCCAAGGATACTTAACATAATTAAATCCTTCTTAGATAAGAGAAAAATGCAGGTTGTCCTCGACGGTCGTATATCTAAACAATATGATATAAATGCGGGAGTGCCCCAGGGGTCTATCTTTGGACCTTTATTGTTCCTAATATTCATTAATGACCTCCCCGTCAAAATTGCCTCTGAGATGGGTATATATGCTGATGATACCACCCTCTATAGCAGGCATGACAGGAAAACAAATGAACACATGTCTAAAGAAATGGCAAAAACATTAGAGGATGACCTCGAATCTGTAGTGGAATGGGGGCAAAAATGGATGGTCACATTCAATGCCGCTAAGACTAAACTGATTTCCTTCAATAATTACAAGAAGCCTTCTCTGCCACCAATAGCAATGGCTAGTGACTCTTTATCTGAAAGTACATCTCTCAAACTGCTTGGCCTAACGGTCACAAGAAACATGAGTTGAAACAATTACATTGAAAGCATTTCCAGGGCCGCTGCGAAGATGGTAGGCTCTCTCTACCGTGCTAGAAAACTACTAATACCCGAAAATATGCTGTACCTCTAAAAGGCCACCATTCGCCCATGTATGGAGTATTGTTGTCACATTTGGGCTGGTGCATCTGCTACTAGTCTTTCGTTCCTAGACAAGGTTCAAAAGAGAGTCGCCAATCTGATAAGCTTCAGCCTCTGTTCTATCGACATAATATTGCATCCCTCTGCCTGTTCTACAAGGATTTTTATGGTGAATGCTCTAACGAACTGCAAGCACTTGTGCCCCACGAGGTAGAAACCTTCGAAAACCCCGTCAGGCAGCTAAATCCCACCCCACACAGTAGAGATCCCTAGATTTAAAAGATCCTTCTACTCCAGTAGTTTCTTCCCCAGAATCGCTAGACTTTGGAATTCCATTCCAGATCCCTGCTTCCCCAACTGTACTGACATGCAGAAGTTCAAGTGTAACGTGAACCGACATCTTGCTGCCCAAATGCCAACATAGTACCCCAGTAGTTGTTGCCCCTGAAAGTAGCCCCCTACACCAAATTTGCAATGTGTCTTGTTTGGGGTGAAAATGTAAAAAAAAAAAAGAATGGGGAAAACATAACGTCTCTGCTGTTACGACGACCGGTAAATCAGAAGTGACGTAGGTGTAAATTAAGGCTAGACAATCGAAAAGAGGGGATGACTTTAGAAAATATTGCCGAAAAAAGGCGACCCCTCCCTGTTGAAAAGTTGCTAGTTGAGGGTAAAGAAACTAATGATTTTAACTTTCTTTTCGGTATTTGTCATCAGAAGCGTCGAGCTTCAAAACGTTACTGATCTTATGAGATCCGTCGCATCTGGCGAAAGTTTTAGGCAGGCATACAAACATACATGCATACATTTATACATTGGTAACTCAAATTTTCGACACAAATCGATTAAAAAGTTTATCCTATCTCTGAATACTCTTTATGTCAAAATGTTAATGTTTAGACCAGAAATTGTCTGAGTAATTTAGTAGAGACCGCAGAGATCAATTATTTTAAAATTTTGACCCCTATTATGACCCTTTAACCTTTGATTGTTTTGGGCTCAAATAAAGTTATTAAGTTAGATCCATGTCCAACGAACCTATATCTTAAATTTCAATTGTTTATACCCAAAATTGTCGTAGGAGTTTGGTAGAGTTCTCAAAGGTCAAATTGTTGAACTTTGACCCCTTACCAGCCAAATTTCTGGCCGGAAACGGTTTACGAAGATTTTCCCAAATCTCAGTACCCTATATTTTAAATTTCGACTCTGTAGACTTCAAATTGGCAGAGTTATTGCGTAGGAAAATATACACAGACAGACACACACACAGACGCTTTCACTTATATATATATATATGTGTGTGTGTGTGTGTGTGTTTGTGTTTGTGTGTGTGTGTGTGTGTGTGTGTGTGTGTGTGTGTGTGTGTGTGTGTGAAGACTCAGCATTCCCCAGGAATCAATGTTGTTTCATATTGCTGAAATTAGTTTTATCATATACTGCATTATGAAGTTATTAGCACACCAATTTTCGTTTGATAAGTTAAGCGACGGTGAGCCTGGTCATTGCAAGGTTGATGACCATTTAGGAATACCAAGCGTCATATTTTATATGATTTCGGCCCCTTTACTGTAAGAACTGCAAAATCATAACGCCGTCATCTCCGTTGTCGCGAATATATAAGGGACTCGTATTCGCTTGCACATTTGATAATCCGATGAGACTGCCTTTTTCATAGAAAGTCGGTTAAACATGTCCTGAGTAAATATTGTTTTTGTACACTACTGTTTAATTATATCTTATCAGGCCATCTCAATGTTCATGGTAACCCTTTGCTACGAACGTACTATCGTCTTCTGACTACTTCCTACTCTTCCTCTTTCTGAACCATATTCGTTGTTATTAATCCTCACATTGTAGTAATGCTAACCTAGGGTTCATCAAGTTGACTCTGCTTGAAAATTCCTTGTCTGCTATTTTAATGCAATCATGTTGTGTTAAAAGCAATGGCAAAGCTAAGTATTCGTAGGCCGGAGAATCCAAATGATGCGAATAGCCAATCGCCATCTAAAATACACGAAATATAACCGTGTCAGATAATCCTTTTTGATGTAATTTAGGAAATTTTCTCACCTTCCATTTGTTTATAACCGTTTTGTGTGAAGGTTAGTATCCATACAATTGTCAGTTACTTAGAGATTTATACTAAGCTACACTCTTTCGCTAAAATACCTTGTTCATGTTATGAATTGATCTTACGAAAGTGAATCCTATTTTTTTTTAAATTTAATTTACAAAACCGTTTATAAAATGTAATTGTAAGAAGTGGTACAATAGTTGCAAAATGTTTACAAAGATAGGAAATTGTAGGTTGATAAGTTTCTACTAACTCTTTCTTTAGTATAGAACGTCTATTTTTATCAGATACTCTGAGAGCTAGCAGGTCAGTCTCTAAATAGGAGTGAAAGCTTAGTAGAATTTCAAAAATAAAATATATCGAGTGTCTTCCATGATATTATTCCATAATTTATCACAATAATAGATTGAAAATCATTTGACACGATGCTAGACGATTCACTTGCTCAATCAATAACAAAACTTCAAACTTTAATTAATTTAGTTTCTATAATGTCTATTTATAGTTCGCTGTACATCGTGATCTCATGTAGGAGATGGTTCATTTAGCATGCAAGTTTCTCGTGTACAAACTCATACATAACATCAGAAACAATTATTCGATACATGAGTAAGTGCATGTAATAGAGGGGCCAAGATTTGAACCTGCAGCGTTCATTTTATTTTTGCCTTGTTCAATATCACGCCGCTAATACAATGATTTATTTTATTTAACAAATAGCCTTGTATCGCTGGCTCTCCTTCGTGTCATAAATCACTTTTGTTTTTATTATAAGCGCTCTGCCGCGGCTAAATTCATCTTGTTTCGCTATCTTGCATTCAGAGTAATACATTCAAAGTCACCACTATTCATTTAGAACTGGTGTTGTCCGCTGTCTCAGAGAATTTATATAGTCTTCATTAAAACTGTTCAAGTTGTAATTATGCGCTATAATTGCTACAATAAAAAGTAATAGAAATTAAACGTCTTCTTGAAAAGTTGCAGAGTTCATTGTTGCTAATAAATCGACTACGCGGATTGCCCGCGAAACTATGGCTGTTTACCGTTGATTAGCTCGTCATTGGTACATGTAATGGATAAGTACTGACATTATCAAGTGTCGTTATCTCTGCTGAATTCACGTTCTAATCTCGCTGACAATCTCGTCAATTTTCTGCCTGTTATATGTTGGTCGAAGTTGGATATTGTTGGTGCTATGTCATAGGCACCGTTGTTGATTTGATGGTTCTAAAAGTCGTAGGCATATTTAATTGTATAAGAATGATGAAGAAAGAAGTGAAAAAGATGGATGATGGGACAGAAAAATAAGAAAGTACGATGACGATGATAGAATGGTGAGGAGAAAACGAACGGGTTAAAGGGAGATGTTTATAGAGATGGAAAGAAAAAAATGAAAGTAAGAAGAAAAAAAAACGATGAATTAAAAGGACTACAAGAACAAGATCAAGAAATCGGTGACTACAACAACGACGATGAAGAAGAATAGGGAGCAAGAAGATAAAGAATAAAGATAGTGATACAGATAAACAGAATAAAAGTAAGAAGCGGTCATAGACAGAATTACAAGAATGAAGGGGAAAGCGAAACAAAAAGGAATATAAAAACTGAAGTGATTTTTTATGAACTAAAGAAAACGAATTATCAGGTAAATTCTAGGTGTCTAGAAGGTACATTTTCTAGCATTGTAATTTGTTATATGAATATAGTAATTACTTACACATATCACCATGATAATCTATAACGTTTCTTTCTGATTTTTAAAGCAGCATTCATATTTTTCTGCAATATTCTCATTCATGTTGACCAGAAAATAAACTTCTTTAGTCACCAGAAAGGAAGTCATCCTCCGTCATCGAAATTCCCATCCTTATACAGAACTATTACGGTTTATGTTTGGAAATCTTGCCTATATTCTCCTTATCGAGCCTGCATGGATTATCACTTATGAAGATGACTTTCGCTTAACCTCGAGAACATGAGTTAGATTCATATTTCGTATAAAAACTTACAGAATTGTATAAAACAGCTGACAAATAGAATCAAGTTATAGAGAACAAAAGTTGTTTTTGTTATATATAAAGAGTCTTTCACGTTCAAGTGGAAATTTTATATCCGTAAAGTTTTTGCACCGACTTGATATCTCAGAATTTCCCTCCCAATAAAAAAAAAATATATCCACAATCATTCCAGTTTTATAATGGCTCTTACCATTCAAATTATTAGTGTGCATAATTGCTAGAAAACAACTTTTTCAGAAATCATCATCATCATCATCATCATCTGCTTGCACTTTAATATCTTAATGAATAGTTTATTCTCTTAGCAATGAATGCATGGGAAGTAAATGCGTCAAGTCATATTATCTTCAGAAATCTTATACACTAAACTTGAAGCGTTGTATTAAATCTGACTAAAGAAGAAACAGACTGATTTTGACAAAAGTTAATCATTTGTATACAACCTAACACCACAAGTGCATTAGAGAAGTTTTATCACCGAACAAGTAGAAAGGACCAGCCCATAAAATCCACAGTAGGTTCTTTGATAATACAGGTGTGCTTTCGAAATGAATATTTTAGTTTAGACCACGACTGGACTATAATACTTGACTTTTGCTTTTTAAGATTAGTCCAAACAATTATAGAAGAAATTATATAAGAATTAAATTAGTCAAAACAATTATATAAGAAATTATATAAGAATTTACACCCAACACACGCGGCAAGGCAAGTAAATGGGCACACGTTCCTTTTAGTCTGAATAGGAAATATATTTATTTAATAAGGAATCGCACCTGCTTTTTGTTTAAATCGTTACTTTATTTGGGCTTTTACGAAAAATCCTTGAAAATAAAAGACGTTTAAATGTTTCAATGTTTCTATTAAATGTAACCAGGCATGACCAACATCAATCGCTCTGATTTGAATCGCACCACTGGCTCACAACTTGTTTGATTCGCGTGGGAGAGAAACACAGGCGCCGGCAGTTGTGTCATTGAACTTTTAAAAGTGCACGATTTATTTATTACATAGCTCGAGGTGGCATGATTCACGGACTCTTTATTTTGTTTTGTTGTTTGATCCAGTCGGTCTTAAGTATAGATGCACCTGTAAAAATTGAATAGACATAAAGTCTAGTTGAATTACAGGTTTAAACTGAAGTTCTGAAATGATTCTAAATTTGCAAATCTATATTGTTTATACCGAAGTAATTTTAACGTACGCATGTGTGTGAGTCACCGTTTCCAGATTATAAATTATTCAATGAAGAGATCCTATTTATTATAAAGGAGGATAGAAGGTGATTAAATACTGCGAACATAAAATTAGTACATATGGACGCTAATGTAATTTTCGCTATTTCGTATCACCTTTTATCCGCCTTTTTAATAAACTGGATCTTCCGATCACTGAAGAGGCAATGTAAACAAATAAATTAATAAAAACAAGTATAATATTACATCTATGTCGTACGTGAAACTAAAATATATCTTTGGGGGTTTCTGGTTAGGACGCAAAGGTTACATATTTTCTATCTAAAGATAGTATAATGATATAGTGATGGGCATCCATACAATGACAATACGTCACAGCCTCCTATAAGGATGTTGGTAATAAAATGTAATAACCAGATATATACTGATACTGTTTTAACCAGATTACTTAAATAGTTTAATGGTTTTAATAAAAGGGCTACAATAATATCGCGAGATCTCCATTCACGATGACCAGCCAGAGAATACCCAGAAGCAATATATTCCATATGAAAAATGCCGCTGTGGAATTTCCACGAGTAACGTTCGTAATTATAACACTCTGTGGACCCTGCCTGGTTACTTGCTTGTTTGAATCTTGTTTGAATCTTGTTTTTATCGATGGCGCAATTCCATCATTAAATAAACGGGATGACAGGTTTATTTATATACGGGATGAGAGGTTTATATACATATATATATATATATATATATATATATATATATATATATATACATATATATATGCGTGTGCATATACATATATATATACACACATATATATATATACATATGTATACATATACATTACACACATATACATATATATACACCCATACATATATGTAAATATCTTATATATATATATATATATATATATATATATATATATATATATTGTTTGGAGGGTCCTCGCTCTTTATATTCTGAGTTTAAATAATCTGCATGAAAAAGTGAAGAGAGTTAAATGTCAGCATTTATACCATCGACCGCATCACTGAATTCATACACGTGTACTATGTGTGGATTGCTATGTCTTTGCAGAACTTAAATGTTATATGAGGCAGAAGCAGATATGAATTTAAATAATAGGATTTTGAACCTCATACGTCGAAATCGACGGGAGAGCCCTATATATATATATATATATATATATATATATATATATATATATATATATATATATATATATATATATATACACTGTAATAATTATTAAATACCTATAGACACTAGTGTTTCATCCTTTCGAAAATCATCAGTGCATGATCAGTGTAGATTCGAACCCAGCAACAGAAGCCATCTCTGGCTTCATTAGCAAGGACCTAATCTATTCGGCTAATTTTAACCGCAAGAAATAGTGTTAAAATCTAAACATTTACTTTTTAAATGCTTTTTTACCGTCTGTCAGAGTGATCTATTATTACTTTATCATTTTTAACAATTTAAAGAAAAAAAAATATATATATATATATCCGTATGGGCGTGGCTCAGAGGCTAAGGAATGTTTGTGGAAAATTGTATGTTTTAGTTTGAGTCTAGCTGATGGCAATCAAATCACACACACACACACACACACACACATATATACATGTGCATATATATATATATATATATATATATATATATATATATATATATGAAGGGAAAGATAGTTTTGATTTCATTACTACATATTAGGTTTAATATAATAAACGATAGAGAATCGCTTCTATAATAATAAATACGTAATCTACATCAATAAAATTACAATATTTAAACGTATCGTCTACTTGACCATGCTGCTAGTCAGGTTATAAAAATCACCTAATCACTGCTGGTATGCTCTTAAAATTGTCTTAGTATAGTAAGCCTGTATCTTAAAACGTATGATAGCGACACTGCTGATAAGACTGAATGAAATACTGATTGTTTAAAGGAGACACATTTTAATACTTGTATCCTGATAACATGGAACAAATGAAGCTAATGATGAAGTGATAGTTTAAAGTGACAGTCTTCTGGCGTGATATCTTCAGGACAGGTACTATGATTATAATAAAAAAATAAATAAATTTAGGCTTCTATACAATGTTAACTAACAAACCAAATACAGTCTATCCCTATTAATTAAGTATAGGATTATTAAAGCGATTTTATTGCTCTCGCCATGTTCAGAAAATAATTAATTCGCTTCTATTGATAAACGACTGGTGTGTATTATTTATTACCTTTATTTTCAGTATTATATGAAGGTATCGCAAAGTAAAGATTATCATTCTGACAAATTAAACACATTTTTTTCTCAATAATAAAAAAATGTATTTTTCGAGGAAAATTCAAAATTGCAAACCAGAAAGTCTCATATGTTTTACACAACCACCGTTCGCCCATACATGTAATATTGTGGTCATATCTAGGCTGGTGCATCTACCAATACTCTTAATATAAGACTGAACTCCCAAAAGAGTCTCAAATCTTATAGCTCCGCAGTATCGGCCAATCTCGAGCCTATGTTCCATCGCCGCAATGTTGGATCACAGTGTCTGTTGTACAAGTAATTTAATAGACTTGTAGCACTTGTACTCCCTCGATGTACATACTCACAACTTCGGGACAAGATCAAAGTGTAGTATCTGTTCTCTGATACATACACAGCGATAGGCAGGGTTGTTCTGGCGACACATTCTCGTGCCCGGAGAGCTTGTTGGGTAGCGTTCTGTCCGCACCCCCACTTGGTCTGTCTTTCTCTGCTCTCCCCCCCTCACGGGGGGATCCGAGCTGATAATTTACGACCTTCCCGCGAGGGAGGGTCGGAAACACTTTCTCTCTTCCCTCCACTAACTTCCCACTCCCTCTCTCAGTTCTATCTCCCCTCTTGCCGCCTTTGGCGCCACTTCTTTTTGGCGCCAAAGTCGGCTCCCAATTTGGACGCCGACTCCACGTCACTCATTTTGGTGAATTTATACAGGGAAGAGAGAGCTTTTTTCAAAAATGGACACCCCCAGCCCGGGGACCACCAATACAGATACCCCCAGCCAGGAGGCTACCACAAGAAAAACTGCTCCCCAAGAGGACGGTTCCCCAACAGGGGAAGCAAAAAGCAACGGGGCATACCGCCCGGACACTAAACCAAAGGACGCCCCTCAAAAGGGAGAAAACTCACCAGCAGCTCCCCAAGAGGGCGACTCCCCAAAAAGGGGAGGAAAAACAATGTTGGACGGGGCATCCCGTTCCGACAACAAAAATCAAGAGGCAGTAGCCCCAAAGGACGATAAGGGAGACAGTGCTCCACAAGAGGGCGACTCCCCACAAAGGGGAGAAAAAACAATGTTGGACAGGGCATCCCGCTCTGACAACAAAAATCAAGAGGCAGTAGCCCCAAAGGATGATAAGAGAGACAGTGCTCCCCAGGAGGGCTACTGCCCCAAAAGGGGAGCAAATCAAGAAAACGATACATACAGCCTAGACCTCCCCAAAACAAAGGGGGCAAAAGCTCCCAAGGACAATAAAGAGGACAATGCTCCCCAGGAGGCCGACTCCCCAAAAAGGGAAGTATTTCCTGGAAGAAGTATAGAGCAGGGAGAGTCGGTCCCAAAGGAAAGCGGAAAGGGAAATGCGCCTCAAAATAGCAACCCTTCTGCCAAGGAACAGCAAAAACAGTCCAACCTCACCAAAGATCCAACACCAACAAGAGGGTCGGCATGGGGGAAGACTGTAGAGAAGCAAATGTCCCCTCAAGAGTATAGAGACTTGTACTTGACCAAGTACAGACAATACATAGAGGGGGCAGAAATTAAACCAGTGCCAGGCGCTTGGGAGGCAATCGAAGACAGAGTGCTCTCCCTCATCATCTCGGATATGCCGGAAAACCGCCTCCTAGGGATGAAAAAGGAAGACATGGCAGGGCTCCTACACAAGCTAAACATCCCGGTATTATACCTGTACCAGAGGAGCTACGCCATGTGGGACATCCTCCTACCCACCAAGGAAGATGCGGAGAGACTCTCCCTACAGGAAATTAAGTATGGGAGAACAAAACTAAAGCCCGAATACCAGGGCAGGACAAGGACCCGGGTGCAGGTATTCAATGTACCTATGCAAATATCAGCAGAAATCCTGGGATCCTTCTTCACACAGTTCGGCGAGGTGGAAAAAATAACCCCAGTGCGGTCGAAAACCGGCATGCACTTGGGCAGCTACACTGTGGCCATGAGGCTAAAGAAAGAAGGCTTCCAGGCGATACCAGCACAGCTGACATTTAAGGAGGCAACTATGACAGTAGTAGTGGAGGGGCGTCGCCCGCACTGCTGGTTCTGCCAAAAACAGGGTCACATGGCCAAGAGCTGCCCTCAAAGGTCAACTCCTACTCAAGTGACACTAAAGGCGGTCCCAACCTCTGAGACAGCACCAGTGTCCAAACAGGCGGTCACAACTCCTGCAACCAGAGCACCAACCCCAGCACCGAGGAAACCCAAAACTGTGCAGGAGGCCAAAGGGGAGGAATGGATCACGGTAATGAGGCGGAAACGGAAGCCCACAATCCCATCTGCCACCGTCCCACAACCAACCCAACAACCGAGGCAGCAACAACAACAGCAGCCTCCACAACAGCCGCAGCAACAGCCATGGCAGCAGACACAGCAGCAGCAGCCAAACCAGCCGTTGAACCAGCCGCAGCAACAACATCAGCTGCCGCGGCCAATTCCACAACCAATGCCACGAAAACAGCAGCAACAACAAAAACAGCAGCAGCAGCAACAGCCAGAACAGCAGCAACAAAAACGGCTGCAGCAACCAGAAAAGCAACAGCATCAACCGGAGAAACAACAATTAGAGGAGCAGCAACAACCAACGGTCCCCACACCAATTGAGACGGGGATCAAGCGAAGAAAACACTGCTCCTCTGAGGATGAATCTGCTAGTGAGAGGGAGAGGAACTCAACCTCACCATTCCCGGTTCATTCAAAAGAATAAAAAAGAAAAGGAAAGGGGAAGAAAAGGCAGTCCCCACTCCCTGTGAGCATACACCACCTCTAACAACAACACAACCCACTTCCACCCCCATACCACATACTGCACCAACACTAGACACCGCACTAACACCAACACCAACATCAGACACCGCACCAACACCAGACACTGCACCAACACCAGACACTGCACCAACACCAGACACTGCACCAACACCAACACCAGACATCACACCAACACCAGACACCGCACCAACACCAACACCAGACACCACACAGACACTCGTCCCCACACCAATGCAAATTGAGCCGCCATCCCAGAAAGAAAAGAATGAACCCGGGAGGGGGAGAGACCCTTCAGATTCTCCCACTTACGGACTCACTCCAACAGGGACTCTCGCCCTCGAAACGAGAGAGGAACTTTGTTCTGTAGACCCCCTGTCTGTGGCAATGGGCGTACCACACCGGCAGAGAAAAAATTTAAAACCTCTGCTGGACTGCCAACAGATAGGGGGAAAAGACGTTAATGTCCCCTCTAATTTCCCGGACGCTCCACGGCTAACAACTTTCGTCAGGCTTCCTGAGGCCTGCAAAACCAACGTGTGGACAATGCTGGAAGCCGCTGAAGGGGCTGGTCCGGGAATTGAACTGATTAGGAAAAATGATCCTTCCCTTGAGGAACTCGCAAAACAATGCAAGGGAAGGGTCCCAGTGTTGGTCCATCCGTCACTCTATAGGGTCCTTAAATTGACTTACCCTTTGGATGTCGGCGGCATTGTGAGAGAAGGTCAGGACATGAAAAACCTGACCACCTTGAGCATTGCACACAACGTCGGTGTCCTTTCCCCGGCTGACTTCGGAGCTGAGTGTAACACACCTTAAGGTAGGTACCATGGCTTTGAATTTGGCTAGTCTGAATGCGAGGGGCTTGAGATCATCGGGCCAGGCGGCTCGCCTCCGGCACGACCTCTTGTCCCTGGGAGTGGATGTCGTTGCGATTCATGAGACGCATTTCGTTTCCTCTGTGGACTGTCAGTAGTTAGAGCTAGGCTTAGAAAGATAGGCAACGAAGCAGTCAATTCTGATGCAGACGTGCGCCGTGAGGTTTCTAGGCGTGGCTCGGACAAATACATTGCAAAAATAAAACATCCGAATGGACGCACCCTGGAATCGACTCGGGAGATCTGCGAGGGGTTTCGAGAACATTTCGAGGAGACTTTTACGCAGCAGCCCGATCTTCCGGTCCTTGAGTTTAGCGACTATTTGGCCGACTCTCCCCGCCTCGAGGCGGCTAGAGCGGCTAGTTGCGAGGGCCGGGTGACGGAGCAGGAGGTCTTTACTGCGCTGAAGCAGGTCAGCTGTGACAGATCGCCAGGACTTGATGGTCTGCCATACGAACTGTACTTGAGGCTGTCGCCCATGTTTCTGCCTCTTCTGACGGATATGTTCAACCATTGGTTTGCTCAGGGATCCATCCCAGGGCAGGTGACCAAGGGAGTGATCACATTGCTGAAGAAAGGTGACGGGCATGGAGGGGAAGAGTTAGACGACTACAGGCCCATAACTCTGCTAAACACAGAGTTGAAGATTTTGGCCAAGGTCCTGTCGAATCGGCTGCAGGTTGTTATCGACGAGTTGGTTGAACCGGAACAGAACTACGCTGTGAAGGGGAGATCGATTCAGAACAACTTGCACCTGATCCGCATGATCCTAGAGGGGGGAATAGATGACGACACGGAAGCCGCGCTGATAAACTTAGATCAGTCCAAAGCTTTCGATAGGGTCGACCATCGTTTCCTGGCATCTGTCTTAGAGGCCGCCGGTTTTAAACCGGACTTTTGCAAGTGGATCTCCATAATGTATCGACAGCCCATGGCTGTCGTGCAAGTGAACGGAAAGCGCTCGAAACCCTTTGTTATCTCTCGGTCGGTTCGTCAGGGTTGTCCGCTGTCGCCCCTGCTTTATGTCCTGGCTTTGGAGCCTCTTCTCCGCAAGCTGAGACATGGGGAGGCAAATTCGGCCCTGCGCGGAATGGCTCTGCCTGGCGGCTCAGCTGCCAAGGTATCCGCGTTCGCCGATGATGTCACGATCTTCGTGTCGGGCTTCAGAGACATTGAGGTTGTGTCGGAGGCACTCACACAGTACGAAAGAATCACAGGGGCCAAGATAAACCGCAACAAGTCGGTAGGACTGCGGTTGGGCGCATGGAGTGGCAACGAAAACCTCCCTGCGCCCTTCAGCTAGACAGATGGCCCGGTCCGGATCCTCGGCGTGTGGTTCGGACCGGGTCTCCAGCTTGACAAGAATTGGTTGGAGGTACGGTCAAAGGTGGAGGCTGCAGTCAATTCGTGGCTTCCTAGGAAACTTTCCTTAAAGGGTAGAGCTGAGGCGTGCGCCACTTATGTCTTTCCTCTCATCCTTTACCGACTGGCCGTACTTCCCCTGCCTGCACAACACCTAAAAGCTCTTGTCGAACTCTTGTCCTCGCTCCTTTGGGACAGAGGAAGACACTGGGTGAGCAGACAGGTCTGTATTCAACGTCCGTGTGAGGGAGGCTTGGGAATGCCGGACTTGAAGTGTCATCGAGATGCTGAGAGGCTGGCCTTCCTGAGCCAGTATATGCAGGAGGACCAACCGTGGCACCCCGTGGTTACTGCCGCCTTCCCCGACCTCGTTCTCGACCCTTCCATCGAGAGCCGTCGCAGGCCGCGGGGAGAATCTGCCTACATGAAAGAGTGCCGAGCCGCGCTAAAACGACTACCAAGGTCCAGTGACCTTGTGACTGCTACCCGTAGGGAACTCCACAGGGATCTAGTGAAGGGGGCCGCTGACGACCCGCTATGCGCGCGTTTGGGGTGGCAGCAGAGTGAGATCCGCTCCGCGTGGAGCTGGGCACCAGGTTCGAGTCATCTGAACAATTCGGTGTTCTCTCTGACCTGGCGATTGGCCCGAAATGCACTTCCACTCAACAACATACAATGCAGTTCTGGGTTTTTGGAGTCGCCTGATTGTCCCCGTTGTGGGACAACGGCCGTGGAAACTACGGATCACGCTTTCTTCGATTGCCGCGAACTCCGCCAGTACTGGTCGTATGTCAGTGGGGTGACGGCTCGCATCGATCCTGAGCATCCTCGCCCAATTACTGTATCCAATGTTGTGGACAACGTGAGGCCGCCGTGGGACCGGGAAAGACAAATGGTCTACGTTACGATCCTGGCCGTGGCGAGAATGGTGATTTGGACGTCGCGTCTGCAAGGTTGCCGGGGGGTGTTGTCTTTTTCTGATCAAGATCTGATCGCTTTCTTTAAACACCAACTACGGGTGAAGATCAGATGTGATAGAAGAAGGCTGCATCGCGCGGCATTTGACAGAAGATGGATACATGTGGCAAGTCTGTGTGTACGAAGAGGAGCCAAATTTGAATACGTGTTCCCCGCCTAGGTGTGGAACGCGCAGTTCTGTAAAGTAAAATTAAACAAGTAGTCTCTCAGCTAGCTGAGTGTGTGTTCCATCCCTCCCCGATTAGGAAGCCTCCAAGATCCCCATCCCCTCTTACCTGCAATTTTTGTTCTCACCCCTTCCTCTAAAGTTTACCCATCTTGGAGAAAAAGAAATACAAACTAACCTCCATCCCTTACCCACAAAAATTTTCTTTTCTCCATCCACCCCCATCTAGAGGGCATCCCCACCTAGAGACTGACCCGCAGAAGCGAGGTTCCTTTTACAAACCTAGTGGAACGGGCAGTCTATCAATTAGACGGGGTTGGGAGGGTCCTACTAATCACCTTTTGTTTTTTCTTCCCCCGCCCTCGACACAAATGAATTATTGTTACCATTTTATTGTTATCTTTTTTGTTTTTACACGTCAATAAAAAATGTTTTAAAAATTGGGAGTTACTAGGACGTCCCCCAATACGAAAGGGTGAATGCGGTATTATGGTGAAAGAAGATACTAGCTGGGAGAAACTTTTGAATTTGTTTAGTTCTGGAGTGACAAGGATGACCAACGACCCCCAAAATCCCCCCTTTTGAGTTGGCCATGTGCCTAAGTTTTTTGTTCACCGTTAATTTTACTGTATTTTTTAACATGAATAAAAGATTTAATATCTCAAAGTGTAGTATCTGTTCCGACAGATTCTGCAAGCTATGACTAGCAAAGACCATATGTGGGGGTAACCCCACATATCTGACCTTGGTCACTGAAGGGGCAACCCTTCATACCAACAGTTACTAATCCAGCTCCCATTTCCCACCTCTCGAGAGCTGGTCCCCCCTTTCCCTTCCCCCTCCCCCTATCTCCACAGTAAAAAACGGCCTTGTGCCTAATTTGCTCAGTGAGGAAGCAAATAAACCCAACAACTTCGGGGCAAGATCAAAGTGTAGTATCTGTTCTTCAGACGCTGCACTTCAATTTCTTGTTCTCTGTCAGTGGAGGAGAAATCCTTCACGACTGAGAAAACTTTTTTTTTCCTTTTCTCCACGTTAAAAAACGACCCTAGTGTCTAACTCTGTCCCGTGGGGAGGCATTGTAAACAGAAACTAAGCTGACAAGCAGTAAAATAATACACAATCAATGTTGAGGTTCCTAAATTCCGGCGACATTCTACTAATATTTATAACTTCTCTCTTGTACTCTAAGACTTGGGAATTCTTTTAATGGTTCCTACTTCCTTGACTGCACTATTCTGGAGAAGTTTAAATGCAATGCGAATAGAAATAGTATTGCAAAACTACCCACAATCCACTAATTGACAGGATTCTAAACAGAAGCAACTTACCAATTGACAATATACATTTTTTGAAGAATGAATAAATCATGCTTTAAAAAAATAGAAAACATATTCTTTCAAACATTTTAAAAATTGCTTTGATAAAAGTCCATTTTCAATATCGGCATAACATACACTTAAATAAGTGTTTTGAATGAATTAAGTCATACATTTAAATTAACTGATACTTTCGTCTCCTCTTGGTCTATTTTGAAACAAACTAAAGTTTAATATAGCCAACATTGCCGACCTTTACACAACACAGCTGTTTTCCACAATACAAAATGATCGGTTCATTAATTTAGAAATCGTGTATATTAATAGAAATATAAAATTATGTCCACACAAACATAACTTTATATGAAGAGAAATTTAAAATATATATTGTATCGTAAAATATATATTAAATTTACTATGCATAGGAAATTGACCGATAATTGATCGTTATTTCTTTCTGTCAGACAGAATTAATGATTTATATTTTTTTGCTTTTCAGTATAAAAAGTAGACCACATTTAATGTTAAATAACAAAAAAACAAACAAAAATAACAGAGAAATGTTTTATGGATATTGTTTCCGCTTCGTGAGTCTACACGTTTTTAAACACGTGTATATATATATATATATATATATATATATATATATATATATATCCCCATGTTTGCTGTTTTTACTTGAAATATTATGAGTCATTTTATATTTTTCTGAAACAAACATAATTATTTGAACTGTAAATAAGAAAAACTTTATATATATACATATATTTATATATATATATATATATATATATATATATATATATATATATATATATGTCGTAAATAATCTGACCCGCTACTTAATTGGCTGAAAAATGCGAAGCTCGCTGTTTGTTTGTTTACAAACAGGCGGTTTGAGCACTGTAAAAGTGGTGGACGGATGTTTGTTTAAATAGACATTCGGACAGGTTATTTGCAGGCATCGCTTCCGTGGTCGAGTGGGAGAACTGTCAACACGACGGTTCTAGTTTCAATCCTTGGCTTGGGAGAGGTGCCAGTCTAGCGGCCCTGATAAGTTGTGATACAACGAAACAGGACTGTATGTCGATGACTATATATATATATATATATATATATATATATATATATATATATATATATATATTATATATTAGCAAGCCGCCCATTGTTGTCCAGTCATAAAAAAATCGCTTAAATATGATATTTTAATTCAAGCAGATTTCGTAATTATTACTATCATTGTTATATAGGCAATTGTCTAATGATTATTATATTTCACCCAATTTATAATAGTGCTGCCAACTTTGGAATCATTTTAGCTTTTAGTCATTTTTTAGATGTCAATATTTTGTAAGTTTTGCAATCGGCTGTGTTTTGCGTAAGTGCACTTGCCTGGCATGTATGTTTTTAAGTACACACGGATTTATCCGTCATCACAACAAAAAACTGACAGTTTTAAATTTAGATCTAAAATATTCAGTGTGAAATATGTAATCCATATGTTTATCTCCCCTAGTGGATTTAATGCACTTATTTAGAACATCTGAAAGTGTCGAATAATTAAAATATAAATCTTCGGAACTATTCAGTTTTTTTGTTCTTTTTTGCATAATAGATGGTATATATATATATATATATATATATATATATATATATATATATATATATATATATATATATATATATATATATATATGTGTGTGTGTGTGTGTGTGTGTGTGTGTGTGTGCGTATATATATATATATATATATATATATATATATATATATATATATATATATATATATGCACGTGTGCGGATGATTTGGGCGAGATTGAATTACGTTGAATGTTTTACAATTTGTGAAAACCAGCTGCTCCTGCAATTAACCGAATTTAGGAGCACGAATATCTCCGGCATGCTGCCTTCGAAGACTGGGTAGTGATCATGCTTGATTCTAACATAGATATTATTTAACTTATACTCACAGGATTTTAGTTCTCACACAATATTTCAGCAATAAAAATAAAAGGGAATCCGTCCGATTTACTAAATCTTACTCATCTCGATTGCACTGAAATTAAAATTCCCCGCCATCGTTTCAGAATCACTGACCTATCATCGGTAGGAACGTAATAATATAATGTTGAGAAAAATATCATTCAATGGAAAGGAAATTTATAGAAGACTAGCAGTATTACCCGGCATTGCTCGGAGGTTGCTTTGATGCCTTTTTAATGCTATTTTTTATCCGTAACTTTGGTAATTAAAATATATTTTTTTTGTAATCCTAAAATTATTTTCGTAAGTTTCGGTAATATTGACGCCTTACTAATCAACGCTGTCCCCACGCGGTGGATGCAACGAGCTAGCCAAAGTCCAATTTCTATGATTTGTCTTCTTAGCAGCTATTCTTCCAGTTCAAAACCAACTACTTTGGCGAGATTTGGGGGGGCATGACTTTTTGATCCCTATGCAAAAGAAACCACAGGATCAACATCAACTATCTATTCGTTGTTAGAATTTATGTGGTTGTCGTTGTATAGTTCTACAATTAATCAACTTGGTCGAAAAAATTCCTTATCCCTAGTTGCCGGGCATACTACTTTTGCTTGGTAGTTTGTTTTGTTAAACCAACATATAAGACGCCTCTAAATCGCATTTACACTAAATATGTGTGTAGACTGTTTTGCAATTTCTTCAGGATCAGTCGCTTGTTCAATGAACGCTCAAAAACAGAAACAGAATTTAAATAAAAAAGCACGTAAATTTTTAAGGCAAAAAAAGAAAGAAATCTACGTGCGAAGTTTGCACTTACAGACCACGTTATGCAAAAAAAAAAAAAAATCACGCAATCAACTTACCTACAGTAAGATTCTTTCGGGCCGTTGTTTTATCATTGCTGCTAAGCGACGACATGGGAAAACGCCTTTACCAATGATAGATAAATTAATGTAACGGTTTCGATTATCGGTAATTATCGGGGGTATTCTGAGAAAAAACTGAACTAAGATCACTCCCAAACTTATGCACTAAAGTTCTATAAATTTTAATGCAAATCTGTTAAGCCGTTTCGGAATCTATAAGGAACGACCTCACACACACAGACAAAGTTGCATTAATATAATTGTTGTGATAATAATGCAGAGGTGTAAGAGATGGACACCAACTGAAGAAAATTACAACATACAACGGGAAGATAAGTTATGTAGATTCACTTTTTGTTAATACAATGCATATGTATTTTTGAATTTATACAGAAAAATAGTACGTGTATATATATATATATATATATATATATATATATATATATATATATATATATATAGTTTTAATAAGAACTTTTTATATCGTTATGTTTTAATTTGCGTTAATATCGGTCTCTCTATAAAACCTCTGCACCATATTGCCATCTAGTAGGTCCCTTTATATACACGATATACAATGCTTCAAGCAAACTACATTAACCTATTTCTTGGGTTTGAATTAGATTGTGTATACGAAAAGAATCCATGAGTTAACGAAATAGATATATCGGAGCTAGTGCACGCAGAAAATATAAAGCAGCACAAAGATAAGACAATTATAATGTGACTACCCTAGTATTTTAACTAACAAACATTCTACATAGTACCGACCCGATCTTGGAAGATCAAGTAATAAATAAACGTAGATTTATAAGACCAAAAAACCCAACCTTGACCGCTCTTCGGGGCTCATGGCGCACTGAATAAAGACGTTGAATCTCTACGGTTCCAGATTAGAATTGTCTGAATATAGCGGCTTCAATCCTATCCAAAGCCGGTCAGAGGCTTACTTGGCCAAAACGTGGTGAGAAGACATGGATGACAATAATTGCTGAGAATGCAGTTAGGACATTCGGAGTTCGTATAAAAAAAAAAAATTCAGAGATATCTATCATCCGTACTATGTGGCTAAATTACTGTACAAGCAATGAATCCGTTTGGTCTACGATGTATTGACAACAGGGTGAAAGTTGAAGAATGGAGCAATGATATCTATATGCTAATAAAACTCAAGACAAGCTATAGTTGACAACTTCACCTACTTGCCCACACTACTACATGGAAGTGATATCTTAAAATCAGCCAAGATTGTAAATAAGACTCGTTCGATTCCAAGTGCCTTAGAAAGATTTTAATAGTTACATGGAGTAATATTACTATAAAAAAAAAGAAACTAAGGATTGTACTAACCAACAGGTTAACTGAAACGCGATTCAAGATTTTCCCCTGGAGAGAATTGCTAAATAAGTGCTACAATGGGCTTCTGATGAAAAAGACTTCAAAATGAACTAGAAGCATATAATCGAAAGATTTGATAGGAACAGAAAAATGTGGTTTACAAATATGATAAGGCTGTCTTAATTTGCTCGTACATTTGATGAGTTTTTAAATTACCGCGTATCACAATTTTTCAGGTTTTTAATGCCGAATTCGCCAAAACTTGCAAAACGATGTGTCTTAAGCTGTCTTTTAATTTTTTTTTATATTCAGTTAATTTTTGGTTGTGTTTTGCTTTTTATGACATGTCAACCCTATTCCGGTTAAATAAAACAATTAGATTTCTATTTTTTATATTTACAAATAGGTTTGGTTTGGTTTAGTTTGGTTGTTCTGTAGAGGAAAATTGCTGTTTTTGTTTTTTACTTTGCAGAACATGATTCCGATTTGCAAATGGAAACAAAACACAATAAAATCAATGCATGTTGCATTCTTGAACTTGAAGTCACTATTTTTCAAACAGTTTGATCTATTGGAACTAGTATGACAAATTGGGCGTTACTGCTCTGTTTTTTACACACTCACTAGGCGATCGCCTTCGTACGGCTAACAGACTCTTCAAGGTTTACTTTTCATCAGTTTTCTTTCTCCTAGATAGATAGTTTTCAACAGCTCTATCTACACTCAGCCTGGTAACCTCACGCGTATTAGTTAAGAATGTTTAACAGGTGCTACACCTTATTCGGGAATGACCTGAAATTGACCAATGCATGAGTGTTCAGCCCTCTGTAGTGTTAGGTTTACGAGAAAGTTACGGAATTTTTTATTTTGATTTCAAAGTATGTATTTTCAAATAAATTTTTGTAATAATCCTTTACCTTATATATCATTTTTAAAATCGTTTGTCGCTCCAGCTAGTCGTTTAAATTACAATCGTTTTAAAACAATTATGTCTTCTTTTCAGAACATTAAGTATGAGATTGATAAAAAGCATTTCCACACAATTTTCTTATTTCAATTCAAATTAGGTCGAAAAGCTGCTGAAACAGTTCGCGATATCAACGAAGCGTATGACCGCTCCTGAACGCATAGCACAGTTATTGTTTCAGAAATTTCCTGTAGGCGATGAGACTTCTTAAGGTGATGAGCGTAATGGTCGGCCATCGGATGTTGACAACGATACGTTCAGAGCCTTAGTCAAAACCAATCCACGCACAACTCTTCGACAACTTGATTCTGAATTAGATGTAATGTATACGACGATTTCCAACCACTTGATAGGGATTGGAAAGACAAAAAACTTGATAAATGGGCGCCTCACGAATTGAATGACAATCAAAATAAACGCCGATATGAAGTGTTATTTCCCCTTCTTTTACGCAAAAAGAAGGACCTGTTTCTCGACCGGGTTGTGACTTGCGATGAAAAGTTGGTTCCTTTCGACAATCGGCGACGGATGATCAACTCAGTGGTTGAGCACCGACGAAACTCCAAGACACTTCCAAAAACCAGAGTTGCACTCAAAGAAGCTTACGTTTAATGGTCATCAACCGGTCTCCTTAATTACAGTTTTTTATGAAATGCATCAGAAACGTCAACAATAACACCCAGCATCAGTCAACAGAAAAAAGGGCAAATTCTTTCCCACGAAAATGCTCGACAGAACGTTGCAAAAATGACCCTGCTGAAGTTGGACGAATTAGACTACGAAACTCTGCCTCATTCCACATACTCTCCAGATTTTTCATCTACCGACTACTATATGTTCAAGCATCTCGACAACTTTCTGTGTGAGAAATGCATAAAAAGCCCAAGAAATATCAAAAACACCATCACTGACTTCATTGCCATCAGAACGCAAGATTTTTTATGTTACTGGCATAAATACACTTGCTTTGCGTTGGCTACAAATAAATACACTTGTTTTGCTTTGATTCGTTGATCAATAAGTGTTCGTCGAAGCCGAGATAGTTTCATCTTAATTTAGAAGTTAATAACCGTAATATCTTCTAGTAAACCTGAAATTATGCATACCCGCATATCTGAGCCTGTCTATTATAGTTTAATTGTTTTGGTTTATGAAAATTCAATATCTTGTTCCTGGCTATTTAATTCCTATAAGTGTAATCTTTCGAAAAATGTTTCCTGTTACAAATTCTTTATAATTTTTATTATATATTTATAGTATTTTGTTTACTTAATTTATAGCAAATACACATCTGGAGTTTATTAATGTCGAATTTTGTAACTTTGGAAAACGCTTTTTTATGCGTGAAGTTGTATAATATTTTTTAATTTTAATATTGCTATGAAACGCAGATAAGTGAAATTTGGTACACTGAAACAACATTAAAAGGTGCGTTATTTCCCTGATTTTGTGGAATTTGAACAAATATTTTGAAAATTATACTCATTTTTTCTATTTTCTGGTAATATTAAGTGTGTATTGCTTTATTGCAGATCTCCCAAAATGTCTACAAAAGGTCGATTGACAAGTAGTGAAATGGAACGTGTTGTTGCAAGCCTTGCAGAAGGTTTATTGCTCGTATATCTAGCCAAGGAGCTTGGAAGAGATTGAATAATTTTATCTTCATTCGTTTAAAAAACAAGCATCAACCCAAGGAAGGAAAAACATAAGAAAGACAGTTTCTGTTCGTGATGTTAGAAAAATTCGCCGTCAACGTATCAAGCACCCAGGAAGCAACTGTGCTGCTATATTTGACAAGGTTGGAAGGTATTTCTTGTTCAGGGAGATACGCTGCAATGTTTTAAACGAAATTGAAAGAAGCATTAGCCCAGAGCAAGACTTGTTTTTAACACAACTCATAAGAAAGAAAAACAAACGTTTGGCGAGGGCTCATAAATACATAAACACCAGCTTTGAAAGTGTTCTTTTCACCGATGACGCGAGGGCAACACTTGATAGACCAGATGCGTGGGCGAAAGTTTGGAGGTCCTTTGGATTCTCTACCCCTCCTCGATTCCCTCGTCAACAGAAAGATGGAGGCGTCATTTTCTGGGCTGGAATAATCTGTGATGAACTAATTGGGCCATTTTAAGTGCTAGAACGTGTCAAACTGACAAGCCAGTCTTATATTTTATTTTTAAATAAGCATTTGTCACCATAGCTTCATGACCTTCAATTGGCGCGTCACCTCAAATTGATTTTTATGCACGACAATGGTCCATCTCACTCATCTAAGGCTACAACATCCTACCTTAAGTCATTAGGCATTATTGGAGAAAATTTGACGACATGGCCATCTCATTCTCCAGATATAAACCCAATTGAGTAGCTCTGGTCAATAATGAAGTTGAAAGTTTATGAAGAATGTGTTCAATTTTCGTTGAAGTATTAAGTTAGGAGAAAGATTTTGGAAGTTTGCGTCACATAATCTCAAATCCGTCGATTGACATCATCATTTGAAAAGAGGCTATTCAAAGTAATTTTGAAGGGTGGAAGTTATGTTGATAAATAAACATTTTTCTTTAAACAAAATAATGTGAAATTCGTTCTTGTTTTTGGTTAATATTTGTACTGGATATGTTCTTTATTCCATATAAATAGAAGTATGAAGTTAGAACATTGTTTTATTACCGAAAATGTACATTTATAGACACTTGCAATAAAGTGATACACATTTAAAATTACCAGAAAATAGAAATATAAGCATAATTTTGAAAATATTTGTTTGAATTCCACGAGAATCAGGGAAATAAGTCACCTTGTTATGCTCTTCCAGTGCACGAAATGTTACTTCTCTGTGTTTCATAGCAATTTCAATATTTAAAAAATATTGATCTGCAATAAAGTGAAACACAGGGATTATATATATATATATATATATATATATATATGAAATGTATTTATACAAACATTGATGGCTACATATGTGCATACATGTTTCTGTAATCACCAGCGTTAGGGGATTACGTCATAAGGCCAAGAATTATCTCGGGTGATTACAGAAACATGTATGCACATATGTAGCTATCAATATTTGTATAAATAAATTTCATATATCTGCCCTGTTTACTCATTGACCACTCTTTGGTAGACACACGTTGTTTCATTGGATGTACTTCTAGGAAAGTGAACTCTACTGGCTAATATATATATATATATATATATATATATATATATATATATATATATATATTCCCGGCGTTTGGTTTGATTTTCTTGTAGAGCAAAAAAAAAGTTGTTTTTGTTCTGCCGAACTTGATTAGGATTGCAAGGAGAAAGGAAAGAACACAATAAATTCAATAATTAAAGCATTTTAGGTCAGTCAGCCAGAATCGTCAGACAGCCTAATCTTTTAACACCAGGCTGACAAGGATAAGGCTTAGTAACCTGGTCAAGGACAATGGACGAGTTGGTAAATTTTATTACTCAGTTAGAAACGTATTGTACTTAAAAACTACCATATTTTCTCCTGTAAGGAAGCACTTCAACAATTATGTTGAAATTTCGCTTCGTTTTACGGAAATTTCGCTTGGTTTTACGCTTAAAATTCAGATAAATGTGTGACAGCCATCGAAGACAGTGAGTTCGGTACATATTTATTTATTAGATAAAATATTTGTGTTTATTATGTTAGTGTTATTATCAACAACAATAATGGAAGTGATTAACAATTGTAATCTACCTTTGATATATAAGTTTCAAGACATGAAACTAACTCACTGCGCAAAATGAATTAAACTGGTTTGATAGTCATGACAGCTGACTGAAGCACGCCACAAACATTCTTAGTCGATTTAGAAAACCTCATTATCATATTGTAAATCAATGCCGGCCAGAATTCCCATCGGTTTCATATTTTAAAAAAAAACAGCAATTTCATTAAAAACGTGTCAATATTATTTTTAGATTTCGATGCGTGCTGTAGCGGAAGACGAATAACGAAATGAAAAACGTAAATAAATGTTCCTTATTTTAATGTGCATCTCTTTTTTATTGTTTGTTTCTGTTGTTTGTTTTTTTTTTTTTTGTTTTTTTTTTGTTTTTTTTTGTTTCATGTGGATCTGGTTTATTAAAAGGATAAAATTTAATTTTGATTTTCCACATGAGTGAATTAGGAAAATCGGGCGTTTATCGCTCTCCCTCAATCTATCGGTATATTGTCTACGAGCTAGAACACCGCTATTCGAATGATAAGACACGCTCGTAACTGTTAATCTAAAAGAGTTCAAACTCCAGCATAGGTCAAAGAAATCAATACTCATCTTGTAAAATTGAGGAAAAGAAAAGATTGAATGACAGTTGAAAACGACAAATTCTAGAATACGTTATCTTCTTAAGTATTAGTGACTCACGACCACAAAAAAATAATGAACTTTATATTTTGTCAAAGATGAGGACTGCGACTTCTTGCCGTTGTTGGTGGTAATACGAAAAATACTTTTAAAGAATATGGATGGCTTGGTGTCACATTACACACGTTTACACACGCGGCAACATATAGAAACCCGAAACCCAACACTGTAACAGGATACGTCGCATGGAACACAGAGCAAGTTATAACTCGATTCCATTTTTTTTTTCTAACAACGACATTTATTTTCGGGTACTTTTCCGAATAAAACGTGATCGTGCTTCTTCTCTTTGGCTTTTTTTTCCATCTCATCTGTTTGTGCACAAGTGTTTTTTTTTTTAATTGTCTTTTTCTTTTTCCCTACCGTGACGTACTTCGCGCACAGCTCGGCATTCTGTTACATTTTAAGAGGAACCTGAACATGGTGGCAAACATATATATGATTCAGAACATTTAATAAAAATTCTCGTTTGGGCAAATATTTTGAATAAATAAAAGAGCAAAGCGATTAGTTGTAATCGTCTTGCACTTGTGCGTATAATATCTACAAAATCCTACTAAAAATGGAGATCTAATCTAGACAATCTACCGTTTCATTTCGTCAGGATCATCTTTATAATCCTATCTCCTATACAAACAATAGTTATATAAATGAACTACTCCATATGAACTTTAACAATTTCTTTGTACATCAAACCGTTTAGGCGTCTATATATTTTCTACCCATGTAATCATACCTATATAATCAACTGTACGAAAGGCAGATGAACGTGTAAAGCATAATTGCCATGAATATGGTCCCATAAATACTATTGATTTTTTAAGTGTTACAAAAAAGTACTTTTAAACCTAAAGATATGTGTTTGGAAATTGTGTTCTCTTCGGTGTAGGAGTTGACAGTTATTGCAAATCGGAGGATTCGCATACCGTCACAAAGTCCCCTTTTGTTTCATAGGCTGATAGTCAACCCCCTGCTTTCAAAATGAGGGGAAAACATGTTAAAATATTCAACTGGCGAGCATAAAGAGTAAATAGTCAGAGAGTGTTCAACGATTAATGTCGGAATAATAAATTGGACTAAATTTGACAGCTTATTCTGATCTTCCTAAATAGCACTGAACTATTTTTAAACGTGTCGTATAGCTATAAAATGTTAAATCATAATACTTACCGTATATTTCGGCGTATAAAACGACCCTTAAATAAAAAAAAAATCATCTTTAAAAACCACTATTTCATAAGATGCCTTGTGTTGCAATCTCTAGTCTAGGCTAAACAAAGAGGGTTTCGTGATTTAGCAGTCGTCTTATACAACCAATATATGATCAATTTATTAAAATTGCTCAATTTTGTATCTCTTCTTACCTGACGGTCGGAAATATACGGCATTTTTAACCTAAGGACATATGTGTTTCGAACTTACAGTTTTGTTTTTTTTTTGGTGTAGGAGATGCTAATTGCTATCAATCGGGTATTAGCGAATGGAAGAGAGATGAAGAAATAGAGAAAAATAGATGTATAAACACAAGGCGGCGATTAATTCGAATTCAAAATCCACGAATTATTCGAGATTTAGTTTGAAAACTTGTATATTTTCATTAAAAGAAAAAAATGAAAGAATGATTATATCATCATGGAAAATTAATATGTTGCATTTTTCCCGATTAACTGAGTAGCAATTGCGTTAGTTAAATTCAAATGAACTACTTTTTATAAAACATTCTCTAAGTATATTTTCATAGAATTTAATCGTCACTATAAATAAAACGGTAGATATATGTAAGTAGAAAACCTACTTTTTAAAAATAGTTCTTAAAAATATTTTTTCAGAGAATATAATATTTTTATGTAAATAAAGCAGTAGTTATATGTGTGTGTGTCCGTCTGTGTATAAATATTTAACCGCTAAACTCTTATACTACTGGTTACATAACACTGAAATCAACGGAAACAAATAACCATGCACCAAGGATGGTTTATAACGAGTAAAGTCTTTATTAATGTAAAATGTCCATTTTAACTTGCCGATATTTTTATAAGTTTGCGCATGCGTAAATTAATTATAGATAAAAGGGTTTTTATTTTATTAGTTGCTTATCTGTCTACTGGGTTATCTGAAATGATGCGAAATTGGCTAGAACGCTAAATATTTTGGTTTCGATTCTAATTGATGGCACCGAAGTTATTATTTTGTTTTATTTTACTTTTAGTAAAACTTTATGCAGAACAAGTACAATTTTAATAATACTTTATCTAATTTAAATGCAATATGATATTAAACATAAAATAAGCTCTGCATATAGAAATACAATATCTGCATGAATGAAATATATTAAGCGTATTTTACGACCAGCAAGGTCTGGCGCACTGTCCAAGCTAGTTTTAAAAAATAGATTTTAAGCTCCTATTAAGTATATTATATAAGTGTGTGTTATATTTTATTGAATACATTGAATGTATAATATTCTGTCATAAAATGATAAATTTAATAAATATATACATATTTTTAAATATGTATCAAATGACATTATCAAATTATTTTTATGTTAGTTGTAATTATTAATGAATAAGTATCATCTGATGAAATTGTTATTTGATGAAATTGTGTTTTTTGTATACTTCTTTCATTAAAATTATCAAATTATATTAGCAAATGATGTCATTCTGGAGTATACTATAAGAACCTGTACCCATTATCCAGAATATAGAAGAATAATAAATCTTATCTGACTCCACATCAGTCACATATTTGCAAGGCAATTATATCGCCTCAAAAGATAATATCCCTAATTCTATCTTCACTATCGTCTTTCGATTACAATATACAACATATATTAGTAACGTTTCTTAGCATGTCAATCTGATCAATATTATAGAATTTCTGCATAAAGTAATAGCGTACACACATACATATATACATGTATGCATGATGATTGCAACGTCTCTTGTCAGACGAATGCCACTTCCTCAGACACTTAATGTCCATGAGCTCAAAAATTACCTTTTTTTTTAAGTCCTACTGGTGAATTCACACGCACAAGCAGGCATGATACTGAAGACGGTCATTTAGATCAATTATTACATGCTTCCAGCATTTCAAGCCTCCACGCGTCACAACTTTCCATCGCCACAGGACCATTTCTATAGACAAATGCCTGAGGGAGTGTCTATACACAGATGATGTTATGGAGTCTTAGCTTTGTACGACAGCTAACTCTGTATCTCTTGGTTCAAATGTTGAGATCCAGCAATAAGCAAGAGCAAGACAGCCACCAACAAGTTAAACTGCAGACCAGTTTAATGCGGGAACTGGTCTCCAGCTTTATGGTTTTTTAAATCAGAGATTTGCTTCTCCTAGAAAGGTTGCCTCCACCACAGCTTAAGGGATCCCTCTCCACCCCAACGCACACATACATACACACAAAAACACACACAGTGCTAGTTTGCCGTTGACTTCAAATAAGGGTTCATTCGACCTTTGGAAGGTTTTGTTTTTAATCCTTCAGGGAGACTAGCCACCCTCCTCACCAAACAAGTCTGGTGGGGGAACCAGTTTAGTCGCCGATGACCCGGCCATGAAGCAGATAGTACTGGGTTACATGGTACCAGTAGCATATGGTCTGACCTGACATACATACATACATACATACATACATACATACATACATACACACATGCATATATACTCACACAAACACGCACATATATATTTATATATATATATATATATGCGTGTGTGGGGGGGGTGGCTTATGGCAGTTGCCTGTCTAGCCGCACTGATGAGCTGTAAAACAGCGAAACAGTACTCTATGTGGATGACTATATATATATATATATATATGTGTGTGTGTGTGTGTGTGTGTGTGTAAACCCTCTTAATTCGATAAAGTACGGTCGTAAATGATCTCGCTTACGATTTACGGTTTACTTAGCGTTATGCATACTTTGTAAATAATTAATTAAATCGAACACTTGACATAAGCGGTAAAATGCATATAGATTTGCAGATATCGTTTACGAGCGCTGAGATCATCAATCAGAGGATAAAACCGTTCACTATAAACTAGGAAGTTGTAGGTTCGATCACTGGTTCGGAGTAGTTTAGCAATACTAAAGAGGGGTGATACATCGGACCATTTTATTACAGGATAATTATATATATATATTTGTGTGTATATATATATATATATATATATATATATATATATATAATAGGCACTTTATATAAATATGTGAGTTCGTTTGCCATGGACGCTGAAATATCTGAACTAATTATTAGTTTAATTTCACACAAATGTACTTTATATGTCTAGGAGCGTCCATATCAGAATGTTTTCAAAATGTATCGAAAATCGTAATCGAAAAAATACGATTTAAGAAGGATGTTCGATTTTAACAAAAGGTAACGTCTTATACAGCTTAAAATCACGAATGAATTTGAGAAGTTTATCACTACGCAAACAGAAGAGCCCGGCGTATAAAATAAATTCTTCGATAAGACATCAACGTCTTCGACATGAGCACAATTGAGCCATAATACTTGATTTTTGCATTTTAAACTTTTATTCAAGCTATTATATAAAATAATTTTATAAAATCATATACACATACATACACACATACACACATACATTCATACATGATGATTGCAACGTCTTGTCAGACGAGTGCCACTCCCTCAGACATTTAAAATCCATGAGCCCAAATGCCAGAGGGAGTATCTATACAAAGATGATGTTACAGAGTCTTAGCTTTGTACAACAGCTAAGTCTCTCTCTCGGCTCAAAATGTTGAGATCCAGCAACAAGCAAGAGCAAGATAGCCAGCAACAAATTAAACTGCAGACCAGCTTAATGCGGGTACTGGTCTCCCGCTTTATGTTTTTTTTTAAATCAGAGATTTGCTTCTCATAGAAAGGTTGCCTTCACCACGGCTTACGGGAGCCCTCTCCACCCCAATACACATATACACACACAAATATACACGGTGCTAGTTAGCGGTTGACCCAGAAAAAGAGTTCATTCGCCCTTTGGAAGGTTTTGTTTTTAATCCTCCAGGGAGACTAGCCGCCTTCCTCACCAAACCAGTCTGGTGGGGGAACCAGTTTAGTCGCCGGTGACCCGACCATGAGGCAGGTAGTACTGGGTTACATGGTACCAGTAGCATATTACATGACCTGACACAAACATACATACATACACACACACACACACACACACACATATATATATATATATATATATATATATATATATATATATATATGTATATATATATATATATATAGTTACGGTCCAAACTATGAATTACTTATGAAAACTTGGATAATAATGTAAGTTTAAGCATTTAAAGGTTAAGAATTATACAGTGAACAGTTGAGAACAAATGAAAAATATTTAACGCATTTATTTGCTTTAAAGCCTCTTTTAAGAGTTTGAACTGATTTTAATACTGAATTTATTCCAATATTCAAAATGATTCATTGTCATGCTAAAAGTTGCTTCTTATTTTTCAGGTGATATTTGATTCCTGTCAGTGCCATAATAGTATACTTAATTGAAAATGCCTCCAAAATAGAAACTTTCCGGGATTAAAAGAGCGCAACTTGTTGCTTTATCTAGGGAATAATATTCTTATGAAATTGCTAGGAATAGAATGTTCAAGTAAGGGAGTTTAAGCAACGATTAAAAGGTACAAGAAAACAAAATCTTTCAAACACCAAACGAACAAGACCGTAAAACGTCTACAACCATAAGGAGCCATAGATCTTTGGAAAGAGCAGCTATTGCAGATAAAAAGAAACGTTTTGCAGAGCTTGCAGCTGAACTTAAAAAAGATTCACACAAAAGCATATCAGCTAGAACGGTGAGAAGTAGGTTATTAGAAGCGGGATTTAAAGGATGCAAAGCAAGTAAGAAGCCATATTGTTTCTGGCCAACAAGAAAAAAACGACTGGAATTTGCAAAAAAAAACAAAAAACATGAAAATTAAACACTTGCTGTTTGAGCCAAAATTGTTTGTTCTGACGAAAGTAACTTTGAGGTAAATTAACAGCATCTATTTCCTAAACATTGACCGGAACAATTGAAATTTTTATACGAATACACACCTATAACATATATTCATAATCGTAGCAAATTTTAAGGAGGAAGTGAAATAGTTTGGGGTTGCATGGCTCCTTCAGGCACCGGATTGTTGTACACATGTGAGGACGCAATTTATATTAACATGTCGGACCAGGTTTACCAAATCTCTTTAACAAAGATATGTATTAATAACATTCCAAGTGATGTAATCTTCCAACAAGACAAGACCCCGATGTTATACATCAAAGAAAAAATGAATAAATTGGCTTGTGAAAAAAGGGATTACAGTGATGAAGTTGCCCGCTCAATCCCCAAACCCAAATCCTATTAAAACTAAAAAAAAATCTAGGGAAAAGAGTGAGAATGCACAAATGTTCATAAAATAAAATTAGAAGTCAAACTTCATAAAGAGTAAAAGAAAATATACCTCATCACCTGCAACAATTAAGTCAATAAAATGCAAAAACGAATAAAAGCTGTTATAAAGGCAAAAGAAGGACATTCCAAATATTGATTGTTGTTAAAATAAATTTATTAATGTTTACTCCACCATTATTTACCTTGAAATGTATTAGTTTCAATTATAATGTCGATTATTCATTGGTCCTCCATAATTTTGACCAATGGTTGAATATATATACTAGCAATTCAGCGCGGTTGTACTGTTAATAACTTGCCCAACGTGTGAACACACTTTATGTACGATTTTAAATGTTTAGACCAAATAATGGTTGGCTCGGATTAAATTTTATACACAATATACTCAGGTTTACTTTGAGTGTTTTTATCCTTCAGCGTTTTTCACTGTTGACGATGTCTGCTCCTGTCTATAAACATCGATGGTTTCAATTTTCCTATGAGGAGAGAACGAGAGTCCTAATAATTAACATAATTCAAATCACCAACCCTCATCTAAAAACTCCAAAACTATTTGATTTAATTACAAATAAAGTCAAACCAAATAGTTATTTTTAGTTTATTTAATGTAGGCCTTTCCTTGTCAGTCGCATCAGTAGCTTTAATATTGGATTTGAATTCGTATTTTAGTGAGGAGTATATCTATTTTTTCTTTTGTATTTCGTTTCCTTATTTGAGTAGGATTTGTGAACAGTGTTTGTTTTAATATAAACAAAGATGCCGAAAAACGGAAATAAATCAGTAATTAAATCGGAACAGCTGTTGCAGTGAAGCGTCCATCCATTAGTTTATTAATACCCAATCAAGCATACATTTTCACCCCGAACCCATTAAAAAGTATCATTTCGTTTGTTTTTATTTTTTTTTTTAAGTTCATCCCAAAATTACGCATTTAAGAACGCGAACTGTGATTGGGCAAGAGCACTTTATTGGCGTTAAATTTCTGATATGGTGTAAATGAAAGAAAATCTTGTTATGACACCATTGATTATTTTTATTTTCAGGTTCAATATTTGAGTAGTTTTTAAAAGTTTTGCGTGAGTTGTATTCGTTGCTTCTCTGGGGAAGGTTAAATAATATGAGAAACAACGAGCAGACGTAAAGCAAAGCTTCGAAATCATTACAAATGTATTAAAATAAAAAAGCCAAAGTTATCGAAGATATGATCTGGGCCATGTGATAAAAATAATATTAAAAAAAATTCACTCAGTTGTCAGTCAATTTTTCTATTATTAAATTCTTTACGATTTACCCAACTTTTTCCCTAGAGAAATTATGTCCAATTTCTACAATGATGTATTTTGCATTGTATTATTATACTGATTAATTATGCATGTATACTAGCAGGCCGTCCGGCGTTGCCCGATCTTAAGCTACACTTAAATATAATATTTTCATTCGTGCAAATGACGCATGTAATATTATAGTGACAATTTTCTATCAATTATTATATTCAACTAATATGTAAAAGTCAAATTAAAACTAATATATGCAAAACTAATTATACAACTCTCTACCCTCATTCGTTCGACTATGAGCCATGTCTATATATATATATATATATATATATATATATATATATATATAGATAGATAGAAAGAAATAAAGTAATATTATTGAATAATAATCATTTATATATACATATATATATATTATACATACATACATATATATATATATATATATATATATATATATATATATAAATTCACCCCACCAACCTGTTTGAAAAGATGGAATCACCCGATTGTCAAAGACAAAGTTCAAACAATTAATCAGCGATACATACATACATACATATATATATATGTATGTGTGTAAGCAACAAGAATTGTTATATGCTTATTAACCTTTTAACTAAATGGTATTTATTAAGCTATAACTTACAAACATCATGATTTGATTTGCTGTATAAAACTTGGTTAACTTAACTTTTTGGGTGACCCTATGTTGCAATGATGTATGTGGTATCCAATACTTGTTCCAATGAGAAGATTTTATCTGAATAGTAATTTATATCGTCCCAGAAACGATCGTACACAGAGTAGTTTTTATTTAAACTAAATCTTTTTACCTACCTATATCCACTAAATGATTTGATTTGCTAGCCATAACTTGGTTATCTTAACTTTAGTTTTTATCCTATGTTTCAATTATGTATGTGGTATTCCATCCATGTGCCAATGAAAAGTCCTTCTATTGAATAGAAATTTTTATCGTCTTAGAAACGATCGTATACAGAATTCTTGAGAGCTCTGTCCCATCGTCGAAATGTTGCATCCCTCTGCCTGTTCTACAAGTATTATAATGGTGAATGCTCTGAAGAACTGCAAGCACTTGTGCCCCCACGACGTGAACACCCTCGACAGACCCGAAAAGCTGCAAAATCCCACCCCACACTGTAGAGATCCCTAGATGTAAAAGATCTTTCTACTCCAGTAGTTTCTTCCCCAGAACTGCTAGACTTTGGAATTCACAGGTCACTGCTTCCCCAACTGTACTGACATGCATAAGTTCAAGTGCAACGTTAACCAACATCTCGCTGCCCTAATCCCTACATAGCACCCTAGTAGATGTTTCCCCTGCTAGTCGCCCCCTACACCAAAGTGGCAATGTGTCTTGTCTGGGGTGAAAATGTAATAATTTTTTTTTTTTTTTAAATGAATACTATTCAATCATATTACCTTATTTCTATCTACTTTTTTTATATATATATATATATATATATATATATATATATATATATATATATATATACACTTTCTATTTGATGTACTCAATTCAAATCGATTTGGGGGAAGGCTGACAAAATTGTGGAAGGTAATTGTAGTGTAAGTACTGTATACGGTGTCAAAAGTTCAAAATTAGATTGCTGGGTTTATATGAGGAATACATAAATCTATGACTCGCAATCTGCTTTAGAGGTAAGTCAATTGTAATGTGCTTCGAAATCATGAGACAACCTGGTGCCAAAACACTTAAACCGTTTTTTTTTAATTCCTATACACATCAATGAAAATGTTCTATCCATTCAACTATTTGTTTTTGAATCGTGGCAGATGAAGATGATTGGAGACGGATAATCCTTTATGCTCGTGGATGTAAAGAAAAGAGAAAATTCCATTGTTGTTTCCGTATTAGTTTTACAGCGGTATATGAAAATTGCTAGGAAAGGAATTGTTTAGTTTATCAATTTAATATTTGACTCTGACTGGCGACAGGAAAATAGATTTGAATAGAACAATTCATTCATATATACATAACGTATAGACAGTGTCTCAACGAAACATAAATATAGTACAATACAACTACTAAAATATTTGTCTAGGATTATGATTTGGTATAAATGTAGAATTACCTTACTATTTTAATGTTTGTGTTCCTAAGTGAACACACACACACATTATATATATATATATATATATATATATATATATATATATATATATATATATATATATATATAAAATAAAATAAAAATTACAATTAAATTTACCAAAATGATCCAAGATGGTAAAATTAAATTATTTGGATTTTACCGTCACTGGATTATTTATCTTCCACCAGACTATCGATTCATGTGTAATCACCTTTTTCTTCACCATATACCCTCTGCTTCGCTTTTTTTTCATCAAGTAAGATGTTTGACTTACTTGTTGTTTCATCAAACACTTTTGCATGCAAAATCCAATCCCGAATTTTGCTAATTCCTACCCTCTGATGACAAGGAAAATACTTCTTCGAAACTCCGCGGATTAAGGACTATCCATTATCTAGTGTTTCCTTTTAAGATTAAATATATTTTTAACTCATCTCAAAGTGTTTTTAACATGTTTTATTAACTGTTTGCTCGTATACATATATATATATATATATATATATATATATATTCTCCTATAAATTCGTTTTTCTCTTGTGTGTATTGATATTCATATTAAAAGCCTCTTTTCTATTGAATTAAAAAGAAAATAAATTGTGTTATATATGGATTGTGGGATTTCATTCACTAGAAAAAGATCTAGCTAATTTGCATATTCTTTGAAACATTCATTTCAATTAATTCCCTATTAGTTTTTTTCGGTTTTATTATTGGATGACCATCTTTAATAAACTATTGCGTGTAATTATATTCATTCAGATAATCTACATGATTTATAATTGCGTAATATTTGCGTAAACAGCTTACAGTAAACATAAAATTGTTTCCATATATATTTATGTATAAGTATATATTTTTGTTTAATCTATCTATCTATCTATCCATTATATCTATAAAAGTAAACGTGAAATTTTAGATATAGGTTCCTTGGACATGGATCTAACTTAATAACTTGATTTGAGCCCAAAACAATGAATATTAAAAGATCATAATAGGGGTCAAAGTGAAAAAAATTGACAGTTTTTTTAATTTTTTTGCTCAGCATACACCTCCAAATACCTGGACAACACCGGGCACCCATTCTAGTATATCTATAAAAGTGAACGTGTCTGGATGTCTGTGTACATTTCTCTATGCAATAACTCTGTCAATTTTTAGTCTACAGCCTCGAAATTTGATATAAAGGGTACTGAAATGTGAGAAAATCTTTGTGATCCATTTTCGACCGGAAATTTGGCTGTTAATGGGTTAAAGTTCGACGATTTAACCTTTGAGAACTCTACCAAACTCCTCCGCCAATTTTGGGTCTAAACACGTGAAATTTTAAATATAGGTTCCTTGGACATTGATCTAACTTAAAAACTTTATTTGAGCCCCCAAACACTGAATTCTAAAGAGTCATAAGGGTGAAAGTTAAAAAAAAATGACCGCTTTTTTTTCTTGTTTTTTTTCTTGTTTTTTTTTTGGTTGTTTTTTGCTCAAAATACACCTCCAAACACCCGAGCAACGCCGGGCGTAAATGCTAGTCTATATATCTATAAAAGTAAACATGTTTGTGTGTTTGTGCGTCTGTCTGTATGTGTGTCTGTGTACATTGGCCTACGTAATAACTATTCTACAGACTCGAAATTTGATATACAGTGTACTTGGTTCCTTGGACATGGATCTAACTTAATAACTTGATTTGAGAAAAAAACAATAAATGTGAAGGGGTCATAATAGGGATCAAAGTTTAAAAAAATGACCGTTTTTTTTGTTTGTTTGTTTTTTGTTTGTTTGTTTGTTTGTTTTTTTTGCTCAGCATACACCTCCAAACAGCCGGGCAACGCCGTGCACCCACAATAGTATATCTATAAGAGTGAAGTGTCTGTGCATCTGTGTGTGTGTGTGTTTGTACCTTTCCCTACGAAATCACTTTGTCAAGTTTAAGTCTACAGACTCGAAATTTGATATACAGGGTACTGAGATTTGGGAAAATCTTTGTGATCAGTTTTCGGTCAGAAATTTGGCTGTTGAGGTGTCAAAGTTCGAAGATTTTACTTTTGAGAACTCTACGAAACTCCTCCGACAATTTTGGCTATACACACTTGAGATTTTAGATATAAGTTCCTTGGGCATGCATCTAACTTAATAACTTAATTTGAGCCCAAAACAATAAATGTTAAGGTGTCATAATAGGGGTCCAATTTTTTTTTTTAATTGATCTCTGCGGTCTCTACTAAATAACTCAGACAATTTCTGGTCTACACATTTGAAATTTTACATAAAGGGTAATCAGAGATAGGGCAAGGTTTTTCATCGGTTTAAATCGAAAATTTTTAGTTACCAATATATAAATGTATGTATGTATGTATGTTTGCATGTCTGCCTAAAACTTTCGACAGAGGCGACGGATTTTACAAAGATCAGTATCGCTTTAAAGGTCGACCTTTCATATGAAAAATATCGACAATTGTCTAAAAACATTAATATCTTCACCTTCAACTAGGCAGGGGAAGGGATCGTTTTTTCGCCGATATTTTCGAAAGTTTTCCCCTCCTTTAGATTGTCTAGCCTTAATTCAAACATAACTCACTTCAGGTTAGGTGGCGGCCCTAACCGTAAAGACGTCAGGTGTTTCCCCGTTCTTCTTCTTCGCGGTACGGGTTCGAGCCTGCCTTCCTACTACCACATTTCAACATACACATCCAAACACCGAGCTGAAATGCTAGTACATATATAAAAGTGAAAGTGTCTGTGTGCATGTCTGTGTACATTTCCCTACGTCAGAACTCTGTCAATTTTTAGTCTACAGACTCAAAATTTGAAATACAGAGTACGGAGATTTGGGAACATCTATGTGATCGGATTTCGACCAGTAATTTGTCTATTAAGTGGTCAAAGTTCAACGGTTTGACCTTTGAAAACTCCACAAAAATCCTCCGCCAATTTTGGGTCTAAACCCTTGAAATTTAAAATATAGTTTCCTTGGACATGGATGTAACTTAATAATTGATTTGAGTCCAAAAACATTAAATTTATGGGGTTATAATAGGGGTTCACTTTAAAAAAGTTGATCATTTTTTTTTTATTTTTTTTTTGCTCAGCATACACCTTCAACACCCGGCGACGCCGGGCTTAAATGCTAGTATATATGCATATATGATTTAAAGTGTCCGGCTCACTGTGTTTCTGCGTGTCTCTGCCTGTGTACATTTCCCTACGCAATAACTGTGTCGATTTTTAGTCTACAGGCTCGAAAATTGATATACATGGTACTGAGATTTGGAGAAAACTTCGTAATCAGTGTTCGCCCAGAAATTCGTTGTTAATGGGTCAAAGTTCAAAGATTTGACCTTTGAAAACTCTACCAAACTCCTCCGCCAATTTTGGATCTAAACACTTGGAATTTTAGATATAGGTTCCTTGGACATGGATCTAACATAATGACTTCATTAGAGCCCAAAGCAATAAATGTTTAGGGGTACTAATAGGGGTCAAAGTCTAAAAATTAATTAACTTTTGCGGTCTCTCCCAAATTACTCAGACAATTTCTGTTCTATACATGAGAAATTTTACATAAAGGGCAAGCGTTTTAATCGGTTTGGATCGAAAATTTTAGCTTCGAATATACGAGGGGCGTGCAATAAGTTATGCCCCCGACCCACTTCCTATAGCAGTAGAGCAACGAAACTTGGCACTGTTACTTAGTCTTTCTCTACATAGAAACCACCCAGACTTATACATTTCTCCCATCGTTTGATGCAGCTCCGGAGACCGCTTTTGTAGAACACCCCATGTTGGTCCTCGAACAACGACGTGATTTCAGAAATCAAGGCTGCGTCATCTGGGAAATGTTTTCCTTTCAAAAACAACTTCATGGCTGAGAAGAGGTGAAAGTCAGAGAGTGCAAAGTCAGGAGAGTAGGGAGGATGGGGAATGATTTCATAACTACACGCCCGTGCTTCTAATCTGGCGACATGCAAGTTGTAGACCGGAGCGTTGTCCTGCAGGAGAAGGGTACCTTTGATGATCTTGCCCTGCCTCTTCATTTTGATAGCTTCCTTTAATTTCCTCAATGTAATTGTGATAACCTTTGCCAGGAAATCTGTCATCACTACTCCGCCCTTGTGCAAGAAGACTGTGATCATGACCTTGCCAACGGAGGGCTGTACCCTTGCCTTCTTTGGAGGTGGTGAGTTCAAGTGCTTTCACTGCATTGACTGGGCTTTGGTCTCTGGATCATAGTGATGGGCCCAGGTTTCATCCTGTGTAATCAGTCTTATGAAAAACATTGACACATCTTCTTGGCACATCTTGACATCTTGACACATAATCTTGGCACAAGAAATTTGCTCGCCATCGCATTCGGCGTATTAGTTCATCTGTTTTTTTTAGAATGCGATGGCGAGCAAATTCTTCCTTAAAAATGAAAACGTAAACAAAAAAGAATCCTATGGTTTTAAAACCCTTAAAAATGTGAAAACAGTAGACCTTTTGATAAACTTTGAAAATGACCTATTAAACGTAATTAAAAACCTAGAATTCCACAATCAACCTAACAATTTCCAACGGAAACTACACAAAATCGTTAGAAACATAAACAACTCTAATAAAACCTTTGTAAAAGCAGATAAAACCAGAAACTTTCATAAAATAGATCAGCAAGAATATAACAAACTAATCACAGAAAACATTACAAAAAACTAGACACAAAACAAATGCGATTACATAGATATAATAAATACTGAAAGTAAACAAATTACCGATAAACTAAAAATTAGCGATAAAGTTGGCAAATTGAAACCTAGAGAGTCATACATTCTGCTTAAAGACCACAAATGGAACTTTAATAATAATCCCAGCACCCGCCTGATACACCCAACTAAACCAGAAATAGGTAGAATGAGTAAAACTATACTTTCTAGAGTAAACAAACAAATCAAACAGGACCTAGAACTAAACCAGTGGGCAAATACTACCGAAGCAATCACCTGGTTTAAAAATATAGAAAACAAAGAATGATGTATGTTCATACAGTTTGACATCATAGACTTTTATCCCTCGATATCCGAAGAACTTTTTAACATTGCCCTAGAATTTGCCGAGGCATACACTGATATATACTCAGAAGAAATCAACATCATTAAAAAATGTAAAAAATAAGTTCTAATAAATAACAATAACCAATGGATGAAAACTAAAATGAAAAATTCGTTCGATTTGGCGATGGGTGCCAGAGACTCTGCAGAGGCATCAGATCTTGTGGGATTATTCATTCTATATACGCTCACAAGCATATTCGATACTACGGATATCGGCCTATATAGAGATGACGGACTAGCTATAATAAAAAGCTCCAACAAAGTCAAGGGAGAAAACTTTAAGAAAATCATACACAAAGAAATGAAAAAATTAGGCCTAAAAGCGGACGTATCAGCTAACATAAAAATAACAAACTTCCTGGACGTCACGTTAAACTTAGATAAAAACACATATGAACGATACTTAAAAGATAACGCTACTCCAATTTACGTAAACCCTAAGTCCAACCACCCACCATCAATTATAAAACACATTCCTAACTCGATCGTAAGTAGACTCAGTAACAACTCAAGCGATGAAAATGCATTTAACAGGTCAACCAATATCTACGAAACAGCCCTAAAAAATAGTGGATACAAAAATATCGATATCAAATATAAGCAACAAAACACCAACAACTATAATAAAATTAAAAATAGAAGAAAAAGAACTATAATGTTGTATACGGCCCCATACAATCAAGTGTTAAAAACAAAACTTGGCAAGAAATTTCTAGATCTTATTGAAAAACACTTTCCCGAAAACAACCCCTTACACAAAATCTTCAATAAAAATACCTTGAAGTTATCTTACAGTTGTTGCAAAAATTTAGAGATGATAATTAAAGCACATAATAAAAAATACTAAATGAAAACAATTTAAACAACAACAAAATAAACAATAAAAAGTAGACACCATGACAGAAATAAAACCAACACTAGCAGAAATAGTAATAATAATATTAATAATAACAATAATAATAATAATAATAATAATAATAATAATAATAATAATAATAATAATAATAATAATAATAACAAACAAACCCCGGACAAGAACAACCATACCATAAATAAAAATACTAATAACGAACAAGATAAATGCAATTGTAGACACCGCACACTTTGCCCAGTCCAAAATAAATGCCTAACAAAAAGCGTAGTTTTTCAAGCAACAATATTTGCGAAAGAAAACGCGAATAACAAGAAATATTACATAGGCATGACTTCCTTAGACTTCAAAACCCGATACTATGACCACAAAAGTACATTAAAAAAAAAAACACCGTATAAAAACAACACTAGCGAATAAATATTGGGAACTCAAAGAAAGCGGACATTCGCCGGTAGTCGAATGGAAAATAATAAAACAAGCTACCACGTGCAGACATTTAGACGACCCATGTAAATTATGCCTTCATGAAAAATTTGGTATCCTGTACTTTAAAGAACCTCAAAATCTATTAAACTGTAGACGAGAAAAAGCAAACAACTGTGTTCACAAAATAAAACTTACTCTAGGATAGCGATACAAAATAGCTTTAAAACTAACAATAACAATAGAAAACAAACAAATAAATAAATTAAATAAACATGAATATACATAAACGATCACACATATATGTATATATATGTATATATATATGTGCATGTGTGTGTGTGTACACATAGGTATATTTATATATATATATATATATATATATATATATAAAGGAAGGAAAACGTCTACCTTAAACCACTAACCTAGTTCTAAAACAGATCCTTTGTTCGATAAAATGCATGCCCATTGGCGGATAGGAAGGGGCGCGGTGGATACTAGAAAGGTGATTGGCTAAATAGAAATCCTCAACATATATAAAAACAAGAAGCAACCACAGAATTCGCGAATAAGCATGACGAATCCTATAGTGGATGAAACGCAGAATATTCAGTGTAGCTTAATCGCCATATATATTTTATAAATTACTAACTAGCTCTACCTACGTATTGAACACTTTTGAAGTTACTACTTAAAGTTTACGCATAATCTATACTTTCGTATATTAGGTTTATGTGAGTAAATGAAGTAGTTATATATATATATACATATATATATATATGTACATATAGATATATATACGTGTATATATATAGACATATATGTATATATATACATATATATATATGTATATATATATGTATATATGTACATATAGATATATATACGTGTGTATATATATATACGTGTATATATATATATATATATATATATATATATATATATATATATATATATATATATATATATCACGGTTTGGATTGCATCTCATATATTGTATAGCTTAAAATAATATGTGCCGATGTCTCATATGCTATTGTTTCACGCAGATATTCAATCATTCATAATAATTTAATAAAATAATAAGTAAATTCTTAATACAGCAAAATGGAAGGAGAAATTTCAGAGGAAACCTAATTTAATTTAAATAAAGAGATCAAAGAAACAAATAACGGGCAGGTGGAATTGTTAAAATTTCCTTAAGGCCTTATCGTCTGACCCTCTAAGAGGAAACTTCAGAATGATAAATTAAAAGCTAAGAATCGAATGAGGAAAGAGGGAAACGCGCCTGTGTAGACAAAAGATTTTGAAACATCAGTTGGAAATATTTACTGATTTAAAACCACCTGAACAGTGAGAATTATATATATATTTTTTTTTTCTCTCTCACTGGTTTTCCAACTGAAACCAATTTCCCTCTTTCCTCATTCGATTCTTAGCTTTTAATTTATCATTCTGACGTTTCCTCTTAGAGGGTCAGACGATAAGGCCTTAAGGAAATTTTAACAATTCCACCTGCCCGTTTTTTTGTTTCTTTGATCTTTTTATTTAAATTAAATTATATTTATATATATATATATATATATATATATATATATATATATATATATATATATATATATACAGGGTGTTTCAAAAGTCTTGCGAACATAACGATTTTTAATAACTCAAAAACTATTAGGAGTTGAAAAATGAAATTGGTACCGTTGGAAAGGTTAAAGTTTCAAGTTTTGTGGGGAATCTTCAAACTTGCTCAATATGAGCACCATTCGTCACACGGCAGACATCTAGTCGATAGTCCATTTCCTGCCAAACGTGTTCCAGCATCTTGACGTCAATGATTCCAACAACTGCCGTTACTCGAGCCTTTAGTTCGTCAATATCTCTTGGAAGGGGCGGCACATAGACTTGTTGCTTGACAAAGCCCCAAAGGAAAAAGTGACACGGGGTAAGATCTGGAGACCTAGGAGGCCAGGGCATGAGAACGTCATCACCCCGCCCAGATCTCCCAATCCATCTACCAGGCAGCCTTGTGTTAAGAAACTGCCTTACTCTAAGACTCCAGTGTGGTGGTGCACCATCTTGTTGAAAAATGAAGTCATCAGATTCTGCTTCTTCCAACTGAGCCATTAACCAGTGTTCCAGCATGTTGAGATAGGATTCACCAGTGATAGTTGCCTCTTCAAAGAAGAACGGTCCATAGACACCTTTCTTGGAAATTGCACAAAACACGTTCACTTTTGGTGAATCTCGCTCGGGCTCAAGAAGTTCATGAAGATTCTCAGTATCTCATATGCGAGTGTTATACTTGTTAACTTTGCCATTCAGATGGAAGGTCGCCTCATCGCTAAAAACAAGCCGGTCATCAAAGCCGTTATCTTCCAACTTATCTTGCATTGCAATGCAAAAGTCACCGCGAAGTGGCTTATCAGTGTCCTTCAACTTTTGGGCCAACTTGAGCTTGTAAGGTACTATTTGCAGTCGTTTCCTTAAGACACGCCAGACAGTTGCTGGAGCAAGCTGAAGTTCCCTGCTGGCTCTTCTCACTGATTTTCGGGGGCTCCGCTGAAAGGCTGTCCGAACTTGCTCAACTGCATCTTCTGAAGTTGAAGGGCGACCTGTTCGCTTACTTGGGCACAAACACCCATCTTTCACAAATTTAGAATGCCCTCTGACAATGGATTCCCTTTCAGGGGCTTCTTTTTTAAATTTCCTGCGGAATGCACGCTGAACACATGTCCACGATTCAGTCTTTGCAAATTGGAGGACGCAAAATGCCTCCTCTTGTTTAGAGAACGCCATTACTGCACCGGAAAGAGAAGACGAAAATCATTAGTATGACCAAAAACTTGATTAAGCAAGCTTTAAAATGGCACCAGTTTCATTTTTCTACCTGGAATAGTTTATGCGATATACGCATTTGTAATGTTCCCACGACTTTTGAAACACCCTGTATATATATGTGTGTGTGTGTGTATATATATATATATATATATATATATATATATATATATATATATATATATATATATATATATATATATAACTACATAATTTACTCACATAAAATTAATATACGAAAGTATAGATTTATGCGTAAACTTTAAGTATTTACTTCAAAACTGCTCAATACGTAGGTAGAGCTAGTTAGTAAGTTATAAAATGTATATGGCGATTAAGCTACACTGAATATTCCGCGTTACATCCACTCTATGATTCTTCATGCATATATATGCATATAAATGTTGTTTGTTTTGGTTGTAGCGATGTATTTTTGAATGAATTCAATTATTTACGAAAGCGCATTTTTACCTAAATGCGAGTTGGGAATAATTTTCCCTTTAACCAATTTGGCACCCCCACAAGTGGAGCAGTATATATATATATATATATATATATATATATATATATATATATATATATATATATATATACTGTTTTTTAAAATATAATTATCCACTGACACGTGTTTCGTCGTCTACGACTCATTAGAGTGGCTGAATCTAGCGAGATTCGAAATCGGGACCCAACGATAATGAGCCTAAACTCCTTACCTAAACATCGTTAATTCACTGACTGCCAAGCAGCAGACGTATAGCGTAATGATGTGGACCCTTGTCTGTCATTTATGTATAGTGCATGCATATATTTTTTATATTGTTATAACACAAAACGATTCTTCAGCTATCCTATAATATTTTTTACTTTTCACATTTTTAGGAATCGATTTTGCATTAATATCTAAACATATCTAATATCGTCCATATGCAACACGAGTATTTTCGATTTTTAGCCGAATCATCACCAGGTGACAATATGTAAGACATTTCTTCCCTACACACCCAATTCGCCCCTGCAGATAGCAAATGAAACTTCACAAACAAAAGCCATACCTTTAACTCAAATTTTATTCAAGATGTATCAGAAATGATTTGGTCACGGTAAGTCCTTGCAAAAACAGTGGCTGAATTTGCTATCCATTGCAATGAAGCGGTTTAAATTCCTCTCTGGGAATGTTAGTTCAGGTTTCCTTTTAGAAGGATCCATGTTGTACATGGTTGAACACGGCGGGATATGGCATATTTTAGGACCTCGTAGTCTCTGGAAGAAATAGGAATAATTTCCCATAATCAAATGTATCAAGACGAGCACTGTAGAATAAATATCCTCATTGGGTAAAATAAGTTCAGCAATTATGCTGTCTCTGTATTTAGAGAAATGTCCTTCGTTCACCAACTGCATGATGTCCAATGAAGGTAGAATCCTGGCACTCTATAACAGAGCACCGCTGTGTGAGTCTTTACCGTTCCGTGTTCATTTGTCAGACTAAAAAATAGCGCACATGTAATAAAAAATTGGCGTCAAACTGGCGCATTCAAACCGAACCAATCAAAGATCGTCTAGCAAATCACGTTAGGCTGGCAAGAAAATGGTGTTGGTTATGGAATTTCTCACACATATTATATAAGGAAAGCATCTGGGAAAAGAAGTTAGTAAGTTGGTTGGTTGTTTTTGTTTTACGGCATATCAACCCTTTTCGGGTTATTTGATGCCGAATCCAAAGATTTTGAAGAAAAATCTTTTTAATAGAATATATTTGTTGTTTTCACGTCGGTTTCTATTTAACCCATAGTTGGGACCCAAACAGGTACTACCACTCCGTGTCAGAGTGGACCTGGGAGCAATGGTAATTAAAGGGTGGCTCCACACACCCCAAAGACACAAGCTGGGGTCTCACCACTGGATATAGTTTAAGGTCATATCCAGCGCCCCCATTGAGGGACTTTTATCCTCTGTAGGGAGGCAGTCGGCGTATTCTAATGCCCCACTGACAGGGCCAAAGTCCGTTATACTTAAACAAAACAAGGCCGATAGCCATTAGTTGCGTGCTCGTGTGTAATGAATGAATGCGTGAATGTAGGACTGACATGAAATTCTTAAAGATAAACTAAAATGAACGAACAAAAAATGGGCTGAAATAACTTAAATAAATAAAAAGTAAATGATTTAGAATGACTTTAATGAACTTATGGATGAATTGAATGACCTTAAGAATGACTTGAATGCTTAAAAAATAACTGGAATCCTTCAAAAACAACTTGAATGATCTGGAGAATGACTTGAATGGCTTTGAGACTGACTGGTTGTAAAGTGGGTGACCATACTGAATTTATATTAAGAACAATGCCTTGCGCATTTTGGACAAGTTTAAGAAAAATGTAATGGATAGGTCAAAATTTATGGGGCAAAAAGTGTCATTTTTTTCAATTTTGGTACATTTTTGACCCCTTATGAGCCACTTTGAATGCCGAATACAAGTGACAATGGACAAACAGTGCAGTTTCACACCTGAACACATGTATATTTACATTCAGCAACATGGGAAACCACTATATAGACATATCAAGTTTTTGTTGAGAAATATGAGAAACGCGCCAGAAGAAAGGGCGTTTTCAGCACAAAAAATCCCTGGGGGACTCAAACCAGACTTTTCCCAGGGTCACCCATACTGAAGTTATATTAAGAAGAATGCCCTCCACATTTTAGGCAAGTATCAGAAAAATCTAATGGATGGATCAAATGTTACGGGACAAAAAGTGTCATTTTTGGTCATTTTGACCCCTTTTGAGCCCCTCCGGGTAAAACAGGATTTTTCGAAAGAAGAAAAAAAATTATACTATGCACATTTATAATATTAAAATATAATTTGTGACACAATTTCAGGAAAAACTAAATGAACTAATGAACAGACGGACCCATTGAAAACATAGGTCCCTCTCTGATAAATCGGGGACGAAAATGTTATTCCATAACCCTTGCTTAAAGAAAAAAAAATAAAATATAAATGTGTTACGGACTGACTGATGGAGTTACTTGCATGAAACTAAAAACGCCTTAGCATGGAAGAGTTTCCCCTTCCATTGCCAAGGAAAAGTTACAAATGTAAGTGCAGAATCTGTTAAGGACATATACTACACTTTGATCTTAGCCATGTGGCCAAGGAAAAGTTACAAACATAAGTACAGCATGTAGTAAGACAGATACTACACTTTGATCTTGGCCAAACGGCCAAGAAATAGGTATTTATTTGCTCCCAACCGAGCAGATTAGGCACAAGGCTGATTTTTAATGTGGGGAGTGAAGGGGAAACGGAGACCAACTCCCCAGGGAGTAGGGGAGCTGGATAGTGACAATTGGTATGAAGGGTTGCCCCTACATTGACCAAGGTCTTATATGTGGAGTTGGTACTTATTTGCACCCCCACCGAGCAAATTAGGCACAAGGCTGATTTTTAATGTGAGGAGTGAAGGGGAAACGGAGACCAACTCCCCAGGGAGCAGGGGAGCTGGATAGTGACAATTGGTATGAAGGGTTGCCCCTACATTGACAAATGGTCTTATATGCGAGGCATCCCCCACATATGGTCTTTGCTTGTAGTATCTGTCGGAACAGATATTACACTTTGATCTTAGCCAAACGGCCAAGAAAACGGTATTTATTTGCTCCCCCACCGAGCAAATTAGGCACAGGGCCGATTTTTAATGTGAGGAGTGAAGGGGATATGGGGACCAACTCCCCTGGGAGTAGGGGAGCTGGATAGTGACAATTGGTATGAAGGGTTGCCCCTACATTGACCAAGGTCTTATATGTGGGGTTGGTATTTAATTGCTCCCCAACCAAGCAAATTAGGCACAAGTCCAATTTTTAATGTGAGGAGTGAAGGGGAAATGGGGACCAGTTCCCCGGGGAGTAGGGGAGCTAGATAAGGACAATCGATATCAAGGGTTGCCCCTACATTGCCCAAGATTTTATATGTTGGATTGGTATTTATTTGCTTCCCCGCCGATAAAATAAGGCAGAAAGCCTAGTTTTAATGTGAGAACTGGGAGTAGGGGAGCTGGATAGTGACAATTTGTATGAAAGGTTAACCCTACAGTGACCAAGTTTATATGTGGAGATGCCCCCACATATGGTCTTTGCTTTCAGTATCCGCCGGAATAGATACTACACTTTGATCTTGGACAAAAGGCCAAGAAAAGGGTATTTATTTGCTCTCCCACCGAGCAAATTAGGCACAAGGCCGATTTTTAATGTGATGACTTAAGGGGAAACGGGGACCAACTCCCCGGGGAGTAGCGGAGTTAGATAGTGACATTTGGTATGAAGGGTTGCACCTTCATTAACCAATAATGTATATGTTGGTTTGCCCCCACAATTGTCGTTGCTTGCAGTATGTATTTATTTGCTCCCCACTGAGAAAATAAGGCACAAGGCCGTTTTTTAATGTTGAGAGAGAGGGGAGGGAAGGGGTACACCTCCCGATGGATGGGAAATGGGAGCTGGATAGTGACAATTGGCATGAAGGGTTGCCCCTACATTGACCAAGGTCTGATATGTGGGGTTACCTCCACATATGGACTTTGCTTGCAGTATCTGCTGGAAGAGATACTACACTTTGATCTTAACCAAAAAGACCAAGCGCAAATGTGTTACGGACAGACCGAACGACGGACCGACGGAGTGACTTATAGAGTCATTTGCACGCGACTAAAAACAACAACAAAAAAATTAACTTGTTATTTCCAAGGAGCAACAAAACATTGTAAATCTAAGACGCCAGAATTAACAACACAATATAAGTTGCAGAACGCAGACATTTTTAAATATTGTTACTGGTTGTGGAGTCATGGGTGTACTGGAAATGGCATCGAGTACACTTTTTTAAATTGCTTTTCTAGTAATAATAAAATATTTTCTTAAATTAAATCAATATAAGTGAATATATTAAATCTACAGAAACCCGTGTGCATACACACACTTGTACACACATACTTGTACACACCCACACAATTATATATATATATATTTATAAGTAGGTTGTAGTTTGCTTGAAGCATTGTTGAAGAAAATTATAAGGTAAAATTAAAAGCCAAGAACAATGCGAGATTTTTTTTTATATAGAGTAAAATTAAATGCAAACAAAAGAAATAAAGTTCTTTTTTTTGTTTTTCACACAAATTTTAACTCTAAACAACAGTAATTTTTTTTTCTGTTGTATTCAATGGTGATATAAATCTCAATATATTTCAGACTTATTAGTCCATTTTCAAGAGAAGACAGCGGAAGAGTGTTCAAAATTGGAAAAGTAGCCGCAGAGTTTGCCACGTGATACCGCGAAATATAGAACAAAAAATGACGTTAGGAGAACGTTAAAATAAATCAGTTGATGTTTGAAATACTTGTTGCGTTTGTGAATCAAGGGAGATGACTATTCAAGCAAGGTTTTTTTTTTTTTTTAATTATTGTTTTTCTTATGTTTTAAACTTATATTATAAAAGCGGAGCTCAATTCCAGTCTATTGTTTAGTGTGGGAGTATTTTTTGAAATAATTAAAGATTCGAGGATACGAAGTTGACCTACGTTTCTTGAAGAAGCAAGAATGTTGATGTGAAAATCTGGTTCTGAATTAATGCAAGTGCGAATATGTTTATAGAACGACGAAGCAGTAGTGTTTAAGTGCTCTTTAATGCGGTGATGAAGCAATCTGGTAGTGCTTCCGATGTAAGATGCACTGCATTTAGCGCATTGTAGGTCGTAAACAACGTGGTTCTTAAAGCATAAACCTGTGTGTGATATTGGGCAATTATATATATTTGTTTACTGTTTTGGGGGGAAAGAATTCCAACAAAGTGCTCGATTACAAAGAAAAACTTTTTCGATATAAGAGCTTAATATTTATTTATTTAATTGTACAGAAGTTCAGAAAAACATTGGTACCGTCGGTTTCAGGCCCAATCTAAAGGGGGCCAGTTAATGGTAAATCGTAAATAACGTTAGTATTACGATTTACCATTAACTGGTCCCCTTTATGTTAGGCTTGACGTTACCAACGTTTTTTTTCTGAACTTCTGTACTATTAATATATATATATATATATATATATACATATATATATATATATATATATATATATATATATATATATATATAGGTTAATCATTGACTTGAAACGTAATCACTTTTTATACACTGATCGTAATGAATTTAAAAATCGTTTTCATGAGTAAAAAAATTTTATAATGAAAAAATTTTTTAACAATGTGGAAAATGTTGTAAAATCTTAGCGTAATAAATGTATTTTTTTACGTCCCAGATAATATATAATATAATTAAATAATTTTTCAAGTTTCACATATCAAGTTGCATATATACGTTAAAATGAACTACACATGTTTACATACGTAAATAGCAAGTATCATAAATTATCTTTTTCACATTAAAAATAGCGATTATTTTTGACGATTCAATACGCAATATTATGACATCTTAAATCTTAATATAAATTCGTGCTGGCAACCTATATGTGTAGCAATGTGTATCAATTGAGTATTTCTAACTCAGAAAGCAGACTGCTGGAAAATAAAACTTAAAACAAAGTAAAGAAATAATAACGTTAAATGAAACCAGCAAAGAAAAAAATCATATATTCAGAGAAAATCGAAACCCAAATTAATAGCGAAAAAATACAATACTTTCTAAATAAAAACGAACACAGAGTAACAAAATAACGAAAGCGCTAAAAAACATCTAAACATAATGCAAATTTAAATAAATATGTCAGGAAAGGGACTGCAACCGTTTTTTTATAATTGTATTTTATTCAGTTATTTATTCATGGTTTTAAACAAACGAAAGAATAATAATAATTATTATTAAATTCAGGTTGCATGATAAATATATATATATATATATATATATATATATATATAGATATATAATTCATATAACTACTTAATTTACTCACATAAAATTAATATACGAAAGTATAGATTTATGCGTAAACTTTAAGCATTTATTCAAAAGTGCTCAATACGTAGGTAGGGCTAGTTAGTAATTTATAAAATATATATGGCGATTAAGCTACACTGAATATTCCGCGTTTCATGCACTCTAGGACTCTTCAGACTTATGCGCATAAGCCTGAAGAGTCCTAGAGTGGAGGAAACGCGGAATATTCAGTGGAGCTTAATCGCCATATATATTTTATAAATTACTATAATTCATATATATAATATATCTTATTATATATATATATATAGGTTATGTGGCTCACACCGACATACCGTGATGTCGATCAAAAGATCTCTTCAGATGTATATGAAAGTATATACTTTGAAATACACACACTCACACACACGCATTTATATATATATATATATATATATATATATATATATACATATAATTATTCTGTCAAAAACGTAGGGAGCTTGTGGGCCACGTGACTGACATACTTATGCCAACAAATCTGTTCCTATTTTAGTAAATATCCGTTTATATTATTTACTATCATATCGGATTTAAAACATGCGTTTCTTTATTTTAAATTCCATTATTTTTAATATGCATGTCTATATATATATATATATATATATATATATATATATATATATATATATATATATATATAATAAAGACAAAACGTTGATGAGCGCATAAATCGTTTTGTTTCCTTTTATTTCTATATTTCGTCGGAATACTATTTACATTATTCTCATCACACATATATATATATATATATGTCTACACACACACATACGCACACACACACACACACATATATATATATATATATATATATATATATATATATATATATACATGTTTCTATACATATATAAGGAGAATGCAGCAAATTTTAGAAAGGTGCGTGTTAAGCATGCAGTGTTGACACCTGCTCTTAGATAGTAGGATACATCTGCAATTTCTGCCGAATCCTGACGTGAGGATACTTCTTATTCAAAGTAAAACCTGACCAAATATTCAAATAAAACTTTTCTAGGTTGCGAACTGGAATATTATCTTTATTTATATGGACTAGCCCAATATCACAGAATAAAACACATATACATACTGACAGGATAAAAGGACCCCTCAACACGTTTATACACAAGGCTGGACGGGGAAATTAAGGACGCAAAGCTTTTGTTCCTCTCCAAAAGTTGCACTATAGACAGAGGCTAACAAGGGTAAGCCTACAAATCTTTATACTAGAGATATTCGACCGTAGCCCAGATTGGACTGTTGCTGAAAAGAAGTTGCTGTTTTTCTACCACTACTTAACGTTAAAAAATTGGCGCAAAACATCAAATAAAATATTTACCGAGAAAATAAAAGACACTGATCTCCCTGAAAATAAAAACAAAACACCGGTTTCCAGAATATGGGAATACATATACGGAGAGAGTGATCGATTTCAGTAAATATGCCGCCCTAACGAAAGCAGAAAAGGTCTACATTCTAATCAACGAAGAAGAAAAAAAAAAGGAGACAAAAGTCTGGATGGGAGAGGAAAGAGATGTGGACATTGTTATGGGTTATAGAATATACTCAAACAAAATATGCCCGACAAAAACAAAAGACAAAGATAAATATTCTTCAAACCCTATCTAAGAAGGAATGTTTCACTCAAAAAGATAACAACTCAATGACACTATAGTCTGAAGGGTTTCAATGAGACTCTAATAGAATGCATAGAAAAAGTAGTAGCAGCTCTTATAAGAAAAAAGAAAATTCAATTGAAAACCCAATAAAAAAATCCGATCGTTGAGAAATACACCATCTTAGAAGCACACACAGAACAATATCATTCGCCTTGTGATGCTGCAGGACCAGCTGTGCCCATGGGAATTCAACATGAATCCTATAAAATCCAGGGTCCACTTTGTTAAATAACGCTCCTACTTATGTCTCACCCCCAGCAGGTGACAAATAAAAACACCATAACTGTCCTTCACTGGACTTTGGTCCTTCCCCTTTACTATCGACAAGTACACTACTTTTTTAGAAACTGAATGATGAACTGAGGAAAATTAAGGAAGAACACTTTAAGACAACATAGGAGATTAAACTTGAGGAAAGACCTAAGCTTGCAAAAGAAAAAAAAATAGACCTACAAGGGAAGCAATAAGAAAGGTGTATGTTCCTCTCCGGAGACTATTGTCATATAATATATCCCTTACTTAACAAAACCGGATATCTTATGCTGCAGGTCTCTACATTGTAAAAAAAAACGGTCATTAATTTAAAACAGCAAACAAATTAAATAAAGAAGTAGTCAACCACCTAAGCAGAAATAACCTTAGTGATATGCAATATGGCTTCCGTTCTGTTAGATCTACAGCAGATGTGCTAACGGTTATATCTTATAGGATTTGTGAATCTCTCGAAAAAGGCTTTCTCTCTAGGGCAATTGCTCTTGACATATCAAATACCTTCCCCAGCAGACTACACTTGGATGTTTTCAAGTCCAATATATATAAATTCCTGATAAACTGCCCCCTTCAGTAATCCAATTGATCAAATCTCCATTACTGACGATTACTACGATATTATCCCATTGATTACTTTACACACAATAACCCTAATCCTCGAGTGACCCAGGGCCTTGATAAGGGGTTACTCCTATGTAAAAAAAAAAAACCAAAAAAACGTGAGTCCCTGGAAAAGAAGAAAATACTACGATGGAAAAAGAAGCTCCAAAATAGGCTACATCTATGCAGAAGAGAATTGTCTCAAATAAAACAATTCATTGTTGTCCATGTAGTGCAGGGCCGGTTGAAACTCACTACCTGCAGGATCAGTGAAAAATATGGCACAAGAGTAAAGAACGTAGCCAGGAAACCCGAGAGCAGTGTCCCAGCACTTACTAAAAAATAAAGATAAAAAGAATGCATAATAGGCCGAAAAACTAAAATCAAATACTTAAGCAAAATGCTCGCCTACTCTACCTGTAGGTTAATATGCATTTCCTTGTATATCAATGAGGCTTCACATCCTAAAAGACGTTATCTCGGGAGTGCAGGCAAGTCGAGTTTTTTAAACTCAGTTGAACAGGTCTGAATTTAGAAAGTCGTACGAACGCTGACAAAATCCTTTTTAAGTACAAGCTATTTCAACGTATATATATATATACAGTCGATGCGGCCAAAACAAAATGGGTTTCTTTTTAATTGAAAGCATCGAGAAATGAAAAGATTAAAATTATTCGCGTTGAACTTTGAAAATTGAAAGAATCAAGAAATAGAAGAAAGTAATGTGATTCGAGTCAGACTATTTCTAATCGTCTTCGTATAATGGAGAATGACAACTCGACTGGCTGTTTTGTGTTTGAGAAACTAGTAAAGTCTAGCAGTGTTTGAAAAGCTAGTAAAGTCTAGTAGTGTTTGAGAAGCTATTAAATTCTAGCAATATTTAGGAAACTAGTAAAGTCTAGCAGTTTATGAGAAACTAATAAATTCTAGCAGTGTTTGAGAAACCAGTAAAGTCTAGCAGTGTTTGAAAAGCGAGTAAATTCTTGCAGTGTCTGAGAAGCTAAAGGGAGAATGACATTTCTGCTATGACTGTCTGGGTCGTAAGTGTTAAACGTGGCTACCATTAACGAATAGAATGAGAAGTAAATTCGCACACAAGGGAACATAAGGCTTAAGAATGCAAACAGACAAATGTTTTGAAAACGGGCAGCTAATTTACAAAAACACATACATCTTCACAATAATAGGCGCGCACATGAGAAACGTTTGCACGATTTTCAATTCCCTAGATGCTAAAAAGTTTTCTACTCTGACAGTCTCTTCCCCAGAGCTGCTAGACTTTGGAATCCCCTTGTGGGTCCCTGCTTTCCTGACTCTACTGACATGTAGAAGTTTAAGTGTAAAGTAAACGGCCATCTTCCTGCTCAACTCCCCACATAGTATACCTGTAAATTATGTCACAAATAGTAGCCCATTACATCAAAGTGGAACTGTGCCTTGTTTCTGTGAAGATCTTTCCCTTAAGAAATTAAAAAATATATATATATATATATATATGTTCATGTTATTGTGTACGGCTTTACGGTACAGTCAATAATCAAGTTAATGTGTTATATCGCTTTTGCCTTCTTTAATCCCTGCTGTTAGTAACTCGGATACAAATGTGTCTTCCTTATTTATAAATGTCTTCTCTCGGGATCGCACAACAGCATCGTAGTAAATAAGGTATAACAAAGGTTTAAAGTACAATTACATTGTTACCACATGAATGTTCGTTTTTATACGACGAGAATAGCAGTGGAGTATACGTAATTGACTATTAGTCCGACGGTGTGCCTACTATTGTCAGTACGGTTGTACTGCTTCAGTTGGGCTTGCAGGCAGCCTTTGAGATTTGAAAAAATAATCACTCGACCGCCGGTCGAGTGTGAGGGAAAATTTACTCGCCCTAAAATATTTTTACTCGTCCGACTTTATGTCTTTGTTTCAATCAATAATAGTAAATAATTTTACAACAATTCAAGAAATTACCGTGTGTATAATCTAACAAGAAAATATTTGTGTAACTCTTGTAAATCAAGTATTTTATTACTACAAATATTTCAGTAAATATTCAACAAAACGTTAAAATACAACACCAGTTTCTTTATATAGCATCATTCATATTATTGTTCCATAGAAATAAGAATAATTTATTCGGATGTTTGACGGAACGGTGCGGTCTTTTCCTCTTTCAATTGTCCGTCTTTACTTTTGTAAGCATGAAGTGTATGTAGTTGTAGCGTCGAACAAATTTTTTTTCAAATGAATTTCAAAATCAGAGATCTAAATGAAGGCGACATTTTGACTACACGCCGAATGTGTAAATTTTACCTCTTGTTGACCTTTAGCGTGACCACCCCTTTTCCAACACGATATTCCAACGGTCTCACAGCTAGAGATGAAAGAATTCACAAATGATGAGACACAGGTCATTCGAAGTCACCACATATTTGAGGGTTGTAAATAAATGAGTTTTTCCCGTTTCTTTATTTAAAGAAATTTTATCGAATGGCGGGTTAGTGATTTACGACTTTTAGTCGCCCAAAAAAATTTTCAGTCGACTGTGGCGACCGGTTGTGTAAAGTCTCAAAGGCTGCTTGCAGGTGATGTGTGCAGTTCTAGATTTTACAGTCCCTCAAACTTTACCTTCATTTAGGAACAGATTAGTTTATTCTTAAGCATATGAGACACAACTAGGAATTCAATGGGGCTTCTATATTTTGTGAGCTAGAAATCATTTTTGTGCACTGTCTTTTTAATTTACATCTTCTGGCCTTGTGTCACAACTTGGCTGCGTAAGAATTCAGGTAAATAGCCAGGGAGAATATATTTTATACCATGGCACAAATCGTAACTTCACAATTACTTGAAACATCTCTCTCTATTTTCTATATTTAACTCTCTCGCTAGTTTTGAGATTTGGTTGAAGAATTTGATCGGTAGCGCGTCTAATATCTTATCCATCAAGTCAACAAACCACACAGTAATTTCATTTACTGACGTTCCTACGCTTCACAGCAAACATTGTCGAGAATTTGTAGAGAGACTAGGAAAAGCTAACGTAAACGACTGCGGAGAGCATATCTAATTATGTAGCAATATCTTCATATACATATATATATATATATATATATATATATATGTGTGTGTGTGTGTGTGTGTGTATGTGTATATATATATATATATATTATGGCTATGTAAAGACTAAATTTAAACTTGTTCGAAAACATTATTTTAGAATGTGAAATTAAAAAATAAAAATGATATGTCAGCTGACCGGGTTCGAAGCTCGCTCAACAGAGCTAAAATCGAGCTTAATTACGTTTTAAAAAGAAAAGGGGGGACAATGAAACGGAGATGAAAAAGTAGGGGGGATAAAAAAGAAGGGGGTGGATTAATTATTAAATAGAAACTAGATTAAGCCCTAAGAGATTCTCTTTTTGTTTGCAAAGAGGTCTCAGAGTCTAGTTTCTCTTTAATATTTAATCCACCCCCCTTCTTTTCCCCCCTACTTTATTTAGTCTTTACATAGCCCTAATAAAATTTTGTACCCCGCAAAAAATATTTAAATATATATATATATATATATATATATATGTGTGTGTGTGTATACAACTCTGTGAATCTTGCTTGATTTCTTGCATATTGTCTTTGTCGATCGGGCTAGTTCATCGTTTAAAAATGGAATAGCAGTTGAACATACATACATACATTTCTACATACATACATACATTTCTACATACATACATACATATATATATATATATATATATATATATATATATATATATGTATATATTCAGAATGTGAGAGATTATATATAATTATTTCCACAGCTCAAAGAACGTTGCAGCCCACAAGAGACATGCCAGGCAACGAACCGGAAGTCGAAGACTCGAGTTTCGCCCTCATTTTGTCTCATCAGTCAGACATATATGCACCCGGGATTTGAACCCCAAGCCTCCTGCATTCGAGGCAAGTACTCTGCCAACTGAGCAAACGCCCCGTACACAAGAAATTCTATTAACCAACACAGATCAAGCAGATTGTGGGTTGCGGCGTTCTTTGGTCTGTGGAAATACATTTATATATATATATATATATATATATATATATATATATATATATATATATATATATATATATATATATATATGTATATAATTTTTTAATTTTTTTAAATACCGCTCTATTAACATATCGAGCACCTTTATCGTTTTTTTTACCTTATTTCCTTTGAAAAGATATATATATATATGTATATATATATATGTGTGTGTGGGGGGGGAGTGTGTGTGTGTGCACGCTTCATTGATTAGATATGACATTTTAGCGTATATAACGACCGGGCAACGCTAGGTAGCCTGTTAATATATATATATATATATTATATAATCCACGTTGCTTTATTGAACGTCTATGTGGTTTTAATGTCATTGTTTTTATTCCTAATTACATTTTGCAACTTTTTACTAATTATTTTTATGCTTACAGTTTCCGTCGCCATCATTTTCTTTTTATTCATACACTTACTCTAAATCTTTTTTTTTTCTTCCTTACACCTATCTAGTCTCAAATGCTACATTACAAAAATCATATACACATTCTTCAATGTCATGCTTTATCTTTCTTTCTCTCCTCCTCTTTCTCTGTCTCTTACTCTCTATCTTCCTCTGTCTTATCCCTCCTCTTTCTAACACACATCTACACACACACACACACACACACACACACACACACACACACACACACACACACACACACAAGTACGTACCTAGGCGGTTGGTAAAATCTCAACATGACACCATTTGATTTATGGAAAACTCCGTCAAGACGAAATGCCTTAATTTCATAGCGCCTGACCTAAATACCAGTCTTCAAATAAACACGCTTTTGAGATTCTAAATAAAATATTGAAAATAAAATTTAAATAAAAAACATTTCAAGTAAGCGATAAAAAGTAATAAATATTACGCTGACAAAAAATCGACGCAAAAAAAAGCTAATGAATATAAAATAAGCAATGCATACATTTGGTGAAGAGAAAAAAAAACGAAACAAAGTAAAAGCCGGATCTGTGTGGGTTGAAGAAATAAAAAAAGATATGATGAATATAACATTTCTGAAAAAAATTGAATTAAAATGTGATTGTCAAAGTAAAAAAAAAGGAGAGAACAGAGAATATACATTAAGAAAAGTATTTGGCAAAAACAAAATTAAATGATTGTTATAAAAATGTATTAAGAAACGAAATAAATTTAATATATATTCTTCAAGAAGATACTTACTGGTCTTTTTTATGTATATACACACGGTCCACAGACGCACAGATACGCATAGATGTATGTGCGTAGGTATATGAATTGAATAAAATTTTAAAATATATTGAGAGATGAATTGAATTTAAAATGATAATGTCTTCATTACATGCATCCCTATATATATATATATATATATATATATATATATATATATATATATATATATATATATATATGTATGTATATATGTATATATATATATATATATATATAAGGAGACATCAAATAAATATACATATATATATTACTACAGACTTTTATTTTAAGCATTATATTAAGCATAGATATGTGTGCATACATGCGTGTGTACGAATTGAAAACACATAGATAAGATAGAAAAAGTATACTGACTTTAAAAATATTATGCCTTGATCATATATATATATATATATATATATAATCATTCTTTATATGTATACATTTATGTACGTATTTTTATCAATAAAATGTGTCCACATATGCGCACATGAGTGGTATGTGCAATATACACGTGAAACAACGATTAATTTAGCAATGTTTTTAAAAACGTATAGGCACGCGTGAGAAAATATTAGGGGCAGCGGCAGAAGGATAACTTCCTAGCGAAATGGTTAGCAGTAGCAGACGTTAAAGCATTACCCAGATTAGTAAGTGTGCGCGAAAAAATACTCCACGTGACTGAGAGAGAATGAAATTGTGTACCGGGAAAGATGGACGTGTACATACGAACGCGAAAAAGCATTAGCTAACGCCGATGTGAGATGCGGACGATAGAAATTTTGAAAAAGCACATATGCGTGCAAAAAGACTTTGCAAATCAAAAAAAATGTGATGTTTTCGAGGAACCTCGAATAAATGAATTTTATTTGCACTTTAAAAATGCTGAATTGGATATTTACTTTTTTTCCGTAGTGTGTTCGTTAAACATACAAACACACACACACACACACACACACTAATATATATATATATATATATATATATATGTGTGTGTGTGTGTGTGTGTGTGTGTGTGTGAATAAAAAGGAAAAACCTAAAAGAGTAAAAACAAAAATAAAATCAACGTTTCGTCCCTATTTCAGGGGACATCATCAGGATTTCTAGTCGAGGATGTACAGGACGACGGTCATATATCACATGCGAAAGAGGAGAACTTCAGTTCTCTTTCTGTTCTGGAGAGCTGAACTTCTCCTCTTTCGCATGTGATATATGACCGTCTTCCTGTACATCCTCGCCTAGAAATCCTGATGATGTCCCCTGAAATAGGGACGAAACGTTGATTTTATTTTTGTTTTTACTCTTTTAGGTTTTTTCCTTTTTATTCACATAACGTCTAAAGCATCGTTTATATCTTGCTTTATTTTATTCATATATATATAAATATATATATATATATATATATATATTGTAGTTTCATTAAATACATTTATATGCAAAATCCGATCTTGCATTTTGCTAATTCCTGCCCTCTGATGAGAAGAGGAGTATTTCTTCGAAACTCCGCGGATTAAGGACTATCCACTTATCTTGTGCTTTTAAAATTTAATATGTTTTTAACTCTTTTTCAAGATGTCTTTTAACATGTTTTATTAATCATTTGTTCATATATATATATATATATATATATATATATATATATTTAAATAAGGGGGTAGTCACCTACAATGTGTATTTTTTAACATTATTTTATTATTCCGTGTCTTGGTTTTTCATTCAGAATTATGTTTAGATCATTGTCATAATGTTTTTAAATCATTGAAATCGTTTTTAACGCGTTCAGACGTTCTGTGAAGCGTCCTCTTCAGAAATTATTTTCAAAATGTGTTGGAGATGTACAAATATCATTTTCGTAGTTCATTTGAAATGTTTCCAAGAGGTGGAAACGTGTAAGTGTCTACTATTCATTGGAATGTTCAATCTTTATTACTGTTTTATTGGTTGTGGTCACTCCTGTGTTGTGTTTCTCTCTCTCACACTCTCTCTTTCTGCTTGTGTTTTTTCTTTTCCTTTAGGGTAGGATGTGTGTGTGTGCGTTTTATTGGTTTGAAGAATCCGTGTACCCTAGGAAGGTGACTGTGATCCAAGGTTGTTACTAATGTGTATGTGTGAGGAGGGGGGCAGCTCTTCTGAAATAAGGGTAAGGGTGCTTTCATTCTATTTTGATATTTATTTTTTAGATTCTTAAATTTTAGTATTGTGATTTTTCGTTTCAGTCTTAGACTGTTCGGGTATTCTTTATATTATGTTTGTTTAGATAGAGGGGTGTATTTAAAAATATGTATAGCGGATTTTTAATTGTTTCTATTTATTTGTCCCCCCCCCAGGTGGGTATGGCCAGACCCAGGATCGGTTCCTAGTGTGGGGAAGATCTCGTTCCCCAGGGGGGAGGGGCCAATTGGAGGGTATAGGTATGGGAGGGGGATGATAGAAGGGATGATAGTTGTCTCAGTCATGAGAGATTTCTCATCTCCTGACTGAAGGGGGATAGAGGTATTGGAACAGACATTATACTATGGTTCTAGGAGTTTCCTATTGTTGTTGGTTTCGAGTTTAAGTAGGGTTGGTATTGTTCAGTGTGTTGTATTAGAGATAAGGGTCTATGTCTGTGTGTAGTTGTATGCGCGCGCGTGTGTATGTTTTCATGTGTCGGTTCTGATTTATGTGTGGGTCTGTATATGTATATGTATGTGCATGCGAGTGTGCCTTGCATTTCATGTTTTTGTGTGTTGATATTAGGCTCTATTTAGTTCAGGAGTGAATCTTGTTATGAAGTTTTTTTCCTGTGTAAGTAAATAAAAATAATTGTCTGTTTGGAAGATCGGCATTATTTTGAAGCTGTTTCCACTGCATGTGTGTACGTGTTTTGAAACATAGAGGTGTCTTTTATCTGCAATTTTTATGTTGCTCTTATGTAAAGCCACTCTATTGCTGAAAGTTTTGGTGGAGCCTATGTAGGATTTGTCGCATGCTGTGCATCTTAGTGCATATACTACATTTCTGCAGGTGCAATTTAGATCCTTTTTTATTTTGAATGTCTGTGTTGGGTTTTTGAATGTGTATGTGTTTCCTTCTATTATGTCACATACTCCACATCGCGGTTTGTTGCATTTTGTAACCCCTTTTGTAGTGTGTGGAGCGGGGTTTGAGGAAGTTAGGATGTGTTTTAATTTTTTGGGTTGGCGTTTGCTTTTTATTATTTTAGTTGTTTTAAGTATGTTGTTTAGTTTGTCGTTCTGATTGAGGAGGATAAGGTTTTTTGTTATCTGTGTAAATAGTTCTGGGTTGTTTGTGTTGTATGTGGAGACGTATGCTAGAATTTGTTCTTTGTTGTGTTCTTTTGGGATTCTTGGTTGGTCTATTGGATTTTTTTCAACCAGTTCAATACATTTCTGTATTAGTATATATATAGTAAGAAAGAAATCATATTATATTAAATGCGCGTGTGTGTATATTTTGTATGATTTGCTTTTATTGATTGCAATACGTAATATCAACTATTTTCCTGTTTGAAACCGTAAACCAATTTACAAAAACTGACGTAAGACAGTTCGTTATAAATGATGCCTTAAACACACACACGTATATATATATATATATATATATATATATATATATATATATATATATATATATATATATATATATATATATATATGGGGAGTTTAAGGAAAAGAATAAAATTAATTCTTTAAGAGGAGACTTATCCGGATAATGCAAAGCTCGTCAAATTGATTTGGGTCTTATATAGAAACCAATAAATTTATTCAATAAGGGTAAAGAGGTGTAAGGTAAGTGGAGACTCTTTATCCCATGATATTCCGAAGCTAATGCTTCTCATCAGTAGACGAGATTAATGCTAGGTAACATAATAGGTATGTGACGTCTGGGGATAGTTACATTAGGAGCGAAACAAAATAATGATGCTTTTGCAGGGAACTAAATTGATCTTTGTCATAGAGAAGGAGTATAGTTTTTATTAAATAGTGCACTTGTGTGTAAAGTATATCTGTCATGGGTGTTTAATATGTTTGGACAATATGTATGATTAAACTCTCAGGGAAAATATATGATGAGTTATTTGAGAGAAGGTGCTTATTTAATCATATGTATTAATGGGTTATAGCTATGAAAGGGATCTATATAAAATAAGGGATTTATACTATGTCGGTGTATTTTAGAAGGGGTATCTGAAATTATAACAGTACTGAAAGAAATATAACTGCAATGCTCCGAAAATTGCCAACTGGATCATGATTGTATGAACTCAGACGTCATATATTCATGTACAGAGACAGAATTGCCTCATACCACAACAGACAACCTCATGATCAGTCGAGCCCAAATAACTAGAACTACCCACAATTATACTCAAACCTCAACAAATAATGGCGCATTTATCGAACAATCAATCGTGCAGCCAGTAGAAATAAACATAACTAAATCACGCAATAAACAATCTTCGGAGAACTTGAACTAATCCTCTCATAGATAGTAGAACCCCGAATATGTCCTAAAATACAGACATATATTGGACTATCCTCATTCCCGATAAAAGACAGAATATGCAACAACCTGTATTCGTTCTTTAGCGATACACCTAAGGCGAAAACCACCTAATTCAACAAAGTAAGAAACTAAAAAGAAAATAACCAAAATTTCGCCTTAATATGGAAATCATTAAGTCTAGATCGTACAGCCCGGGTTCAAAATACTGCCTCCTCTGCAATGCATAGAACACAGCAATTATAACAGCACCGTATAAATTAAATGACGTGAGTTCTAAATCAGAAATATTATCCAGCTGCAGGCATGAAAGAAAATTTAAATATGGAAACACCCTAAACTCTGCTGACAAACTTCCTTCAAACCAGGACTAATAGCAATTTAGTTACCCCCCCCCCAAAAAAAAAAAACTGCATCAATATTTTGTTTCGCGCGTAGTGTAACTATCGCTAGAAGTCGCATGCCAATTATGTTACTTAGCATCTTCTTTCCTTGTCTGATGAGAAGCATTAGGCTTCGAAATACCGTGGTGTGAAGAGTCTCCACTTACCTTATAAACTTAATTAAATTGAATAAATGAATATATATGTATATATATATATATATATATATATATATATATATATTAGTATATAGCTTTATATAGTCATTTTTTCATCATTGATTTACATATTATGTCCACATGGATGAATCCAGTGAAATTTGTAGTGTTTTTATATACTAGTAATCATTGATAAATACGGTTGCAAATTTTTTTGTATTTATACGAATATTAATTGATTACACATTTTCATAAATGTTTAGATATCAGCAGAAATTCATCATCTAGTATAAATACGGAAATGAAAACGGTGTTACATTGTCATGGTATAGTGTGACATGTTACTCGTCAATATAGTGACTTTATCACTATGTGAACCCTAAGCTATCTTGTTGTAGTCTATTTACGTTCCGTGATCGTCTAAGTGAGTTGCACACGTGTGTATCAGACATAACATAAACACAAATATGTATTTCGATATACCTCATCAACTTTTCAACTGCATCGTTGGTCTTTTGGTCCACCTGGGAATTTCATGTTCTTGAATGGAAGCTGGAACCTGTGGACGAATACATTTCAACTCCAAGACGATGGTTTATTTTATATAGTTTCTTTTTATTACTTCTTAAGTGTCGATTGAAGAAGAATGGGAAGTGAATATCTTTGCTTGGGTGGTTAATACTAGTCTCCATTTTGAGACACGTCAGATCAATCCACAGTGAGAGGGAACAACTTGTGAAACCGTCCGTTCTGTTTGACGTCCTTTTCAAATTCATTCTATTTACTCAGCTATCCAGAACACGTGATAACAGACACGTACTTCCTATCAGCTGATCAGATGCTTCCGTTTTACACCTTGAGATGTTTTGACAACTTTTATCAAAACACAGATTGTCGTTTGTTCTCTTACTGATCTCGCCAGTTAGATAGATAGATCGATAGATGAATATATATATAAAGACAGATAAGTACTAAGATATAGATTTATTGATAACAAAATACAAAGACAGACAGATGAGTAGATCGACTTACCACTTCTCTCTTCTAGATACACCAAGTAATCCCACTGAATATGCTAGAATGTTAATAAATTAATCAAATAAATGAATAATACAGAGTAGCAGAAAAAATAATAATAAAGACAACAAAATAGACAGAGAATATACAAGATTTTAAAAAAGCTTACGCCAATGCAACAAGTTATAAACTAAAAAAATATAATATATACATATATATATACAAAAATTATTTTAGAAAAAATGAACAAAAAATATGTTAGACCCCTTCCTTACATTTGCTGCGAGGCTCCACACAGCCATCCAATTTCCGCTCCATCATCTAGCATGCTTTGAATCGATCTGTCACGTCTACCACTTGAAAAAGGTATTTTCCCGAAATTATTATGGATATTGTCGCAGACATAGCAAGTAAGACATTTCTATTTAATACAACTGAATAAATATATCTATATATAGACATATATGTATGCACTTATTGATTTGTACATCGCCATTTGTCTTCGTCTTCTTCCAACAACAATGACTATATCTCATTCCTCGCATTGTGATAGCCTTCTAATTCTCTACTAAATATATATATATATATATATATATATATATATATATATATATATATAACAGATCATTTCTCTTCTGTTCAACAAATATATAACAACGAGACAATATTTCTCCAAGAGTTTACTAGCAGCAAACTGTGCCAAATGATATGATTTAGTTAAAACAGGGTGTTTTCAATATAACACTTTATGCTTCACCATTTTCATGTTTTATTTCATTCCTTTATATACTATTTTAAATCAATTCTAGAGCAATGACAGAAAGCAATTACGATAAATTTTCCAATTTAAAAAAAAAAAATAGTTGCGATCAACGGCTGCATAGGTTTACATTATTCAGTATAATATTTGCCACTTAAATTTTTTATAGAACCTAACGATAAAAAAACATACTATAAACACTTACAATCTTATCTCATGCAGACATCAGATTTACACATTGTGTATATACACATGGAAATTCCCTTACTCGAGATATTGATTCAATCATGATATTTATACGTATATAACGTTACTATCCCGGTTCCATGAGAGTAAAATACTCTCGAATGCATTTTCATTCATGCGGGTTTCGTATCTATTACAATAGAGAAAATCCTATATTGTACGCAATATATATGAGTGATTTCAGAAGTATATATATAACAAAAATTACGTCTTCAGTGCCATTAGCAAGAATCGAACTAAAATATTCACCGCTCTAATCTAAGTCGTTACTGTTTAAACTATCGTTAACTGGATGAAAATAGTTAGAAATTAATTGTTTAACGTACAAGAGTATAAGAAGCCGACTTACACCTGTCAAGTCCCATTGTTATTTTTTTCAATTTTTAGTCCTTCACAATTATTTTTACCGGCTAAACACCCTAAAAGAACAGTCCACAAAATCTGCAATTATTTGACGTGGCTCGTACCTATTTGTGACCTTGCGTCTCGGGGGAGATGCATTTTGAAAGAAAGAGACAGACAGATACACATAGTGAGTGTTCTAAATTATAATGTGAACTGCATCTTTATACATGCATATGCCTTTCTATCGATACGTAAGTCAATCATCGCAACCCCCTTTCATTTCGCGCATATTTCTTTTAAGCCCTTTTTCCCTTTATGATGCGTGACAGACCGTTCTTATTTTGTATAGCCTTTATTTTTACCACTCATACACGCTCTCAATCTTCCTATCACACACTTTTTGTTTATTAACAAGGATCATCAAAGTAATTATAACAATATTTTAATCTAATATAGAAAAGGCAAAATGGGCGCGAGCATTTGTGTATGTCCGCGAAAGGCTTTTTGCATCGGAGTTCTCCCTCCTTTGCGTTACAGGTTCGAGCCTGTCTGCTTACTACCACTTTTTTTTACACCTCTCTCTACCCTGGTCCTGGATATGACCTTAAACTATATCCAGTGGTGAGGCCCCAGCTTGTGGGCTTTGGGGAGTGTGGAGCCACCCTTTAATCACCATTGTTCCCAGGTCCACTCTGACCAAGAGTGGTAGTACCTGTTAGGGTGCCAACTATGGGTTAAATAGAAACCGACTTGAAAACAACAAATATATTCTATTAAAAAATGTTTCGTAAATCTTTGGATTCGGCATTAAATAACCCGAAAATGGTTGATATGCCGTAAAACAACCAACCAACCAACATCTCTCTACCCTGTTGTCCCCCACACACCGGTCTGCTTTTTATTCCCACCCTTACTACACCACCGCAACACACCCGAGCAACGCCGGGTACCCCCGCTAGTATGTTATAAACAATAGGCAATATCACAACTATTTAACACATAACCAATGAGAGAAATAGGTAGACAATATTATAAAAAAGGAATACAGCGGAAGAGAGAGAGAGAGAGAGAGAGAGAGAGAGAGAGAGAGAGAGAATAGACTGCTTTCTTTGTATTTGACGAAGCTTTCTTTTTCAAGAGGAGATATGATTCGATTTGCTAAGAGCAGTCGATCCTCGCAGGCCTTATCTTCTCTTCCGGAAGTGAGCCGCATTATAACGACAATAGCTGACCGATCCGTTAATGACTGATTTTGTATCAAAATGAACTGTTAGACCAATGGGATTTCGTCACCTTAATCTGAGCTGTATCTTGCTGAAATGTGAGGCACTAAATAAATCGTCCTTTTAATCTGTTCCTGGCACACTAATCTTGGAGACATCCTGACTCTAGCATCTGGGTCGCAAGGTGTTCGACCCTTATGCATTAATTAAGTTTGATTCAGTACTCGAAAGAGAAATCCCCAGTCATTTTTTTTCTGCATGGGTTACTGGGTTATTGCCGATCGATTTTCTCTTTTATTTAATGTAATCTGCGCTCAGTAGATTAGCCTCCGACTCACAATTTGTTCTAGATTATAAATTTTATAAATCGTTTTGTTTTCCGTAAAACTTCAATCATTATCAATCAAAAATAAGCGAACACTTCCCATGCAAATCAACACTCGCAACTCCTGAAAACTCCTAGAGATGTTTCAGAAAGTATGCTTCCATTTCGACTCAATATAAAAACTATTACATTTAATCCTTTCACAGCTTTCGTTGATAACTTTCTTTTTAACGAATCTGTTTAACCATTAATACATATGAATCAATGAAGTTATTTTTACAAGTCAAATAGTTATGTTTATTTTTTTTTTTAAATTAAAACATACGTTTACACAAATAACTAAATTTCGGAGACAGCTTTCATTTTAAACAATCATTTTTGTTTCAGCTATCCTTCGGGACAAGATCAAAGTGTAGTATCTGTTCTTCAGATGCCGCACTTCAATTTCTCGTTCTCTGTCAGTGGAGGAGAAATCCTTCCCGACTGAGACAATTTTTATTTTTGTTCTTTTTCTCCACGTTAAAAAAACGACCCTGGTGTCTAACTCTGTCCCGTGGGGGGGCATTGTAAAAAGGAACAAAAACTAAGTCGATTAAGTTATTTTTAAATTCCATAAAACAAATGACAAAACCGAGAAATGTTTCACAGACAGATTTATTTTTAAACTCCTGTTTAGTTTAAATTATAACAAAACAGTAAATCGGTTGCGTTCCTTGTAAATGACAAGTAATATTTTCTCCGTAAAAGAAACACCATAACAGATAGTACAGTTCAACCCATAGTACAGTTTTTAAACGACCATAAGTTAAAACGAAAAAAACTACTTTTACAAAACCGATATTCAGATTGTATTTTTTCTTTCAAACAACGAAACTAATAACTAAAAGTTTCGATCCATAACTTCCATTTTAAACGGGTAGTTTTTTTTATATTTTTATCTAAAGCCTGAAGCTAAACAGAAGCACTAACAAAAAGCAATTACTAACGTGTATTAAAAGTGTAGTTTAGTGTATAATGATATTTTCTTAAACAGAATTTTAAAATTAAATACAATTTTTACGATACCAACTATTTATCAACTCGTTAAATACCAGTACAATATATTTAATTAAGCCCTATCCAATAACCTGTTTAGAATGGGTTTCTTAATAATGACGTTATTATTTCAACATTGTCTCTAAACTAGTAAAATGGAAATATCATCGCAGAACATTTAATGTTTTTTTTACCCAAAAAATATTTTCATTATAATTTCTTAATTCTTAATATCTTAACTAAAGCAGAACAATAAACTATTTGTGCTACTAATTATTTAACCATGGTATTTTTTAACTACTACAACCGATAAAAGGCCACATCCAGAATAAATTATGATACTTCTGGCGATATGCTTTTAATCTAATGGGATTTACTTTAAATGTATTTATTATCAATATATATATATATATATATATATATATATATATGTATATATATATATATATAAATAACAAGCGGGGTTGCAGGGCTGCCCGGTCGTAAAATACGCTTAAATATGATATTTTATTCGTCCAGATTTCCTATATATGATAGGGTCGTGATTTCAAAATTGAAAAAAAAAACGAATTTGAGTGCTTTCGGCTAGAATCGAAACCGAAAGCAAAATTGTGCCATTCAAAGCTGGTCAGGTTACCAGTATACCAACGTGATTCGCATGCGATCTGATTAAAAATTAAAAATAAACTAAGATAAATGTACAATATGTATAACAATTTTTTTCAGTTTTAACCCATGTTGACCCCTTAAAACAATTTAAATCGGCTAATGTCCAATGAAAGAACGGTCTGTAAAACATCCGATCATTTGAGGCTTCTAGCCTCGCTATGCGACTTTTAGTTTCGGAGGAGTCTTAAATATAATGACAGATACACTGACAGACATTTAGCTTTTTATATACAAAACTAGCGGGGGTGAGGGCTTTGCCCGCTCGAAAAATACGCTTTAATATAATTTAAATTGCCCAGATTTTGTATAAATTATTGTAGTGTTGTGATTTCAAAAGTAAAAAAAAAGTATTTCGATGCCTTTAGTTGGAACCGAAACTGTAGCATTCAAAGCTGGTAATGTTACCACAATACCAATGTGACACGCGTTAAATCTAATTAAAAATTTACTAAGATTAATGTACAAAATGTATAACGATTTTTTTTTTGCAATTTTGATTCTTTATGACCCTTAAAACTATTCTAACCGGCTAAAGGCCCCTAAAAGTATGGTCCGTAAAAATCCAATCATTTAAGGCCCCTGCAGTTATGTGCCTCTTTTTTTGTTTCGGGGGAGATAGAGTTTGAAAATACAGAGACAGGCAAATAAACCAACAGACAGACAGATAAACTTTTATATATTAGATTACGTCCTACGCTAATAAAAGTAATACAATCAACCTAATAAAAAAGACTTAATTAGTATGTTTTTACATACCTTTTTCTTTTACTTACTATATTACTTTTGGAAAATGTCTCAGTCTAGAAAGATGTCCGTTAAGCGAGCTACCGAATAACCCCGGTATGCCTACCACTTACGTCACCTTAATCTGAGCGGTATCTTGACCTAGTGCATATTGACTAAGAAAAGAGTAGGTTTTTATATCTGCCTATTACCTCATGCCAGAATTTACCCATTATTTCAGATACTCCAACTGAGCGATGAGCCAGCAGAGCTTTAAGGAAGATTCAAACAGAAAACACACAGCTTGATGAAGAGACTGACATCGAAGACATAGAAAAGCGTCAACATGACAAATATCATGCTATATAAGATCACGTTTCAAGATGAGATATAAAATTGTAGAGAATATGTACGGCGTGTAAGATAAATGGTGATACTGACTTACTAACTCAAAGTAATTGTCATATCTCAATATGCATTGCAATTGATAACATATCGGTTCGACATTATTGGCCGGCAACTAAAAGGCACTGGGATTGTAGACACCACTGCGAGAAAAATAGTGACGGTACTTATTAATGTACAAAGAATAGTGATAGTAATAGTTGAATCTGCCCAGAGAAACGAGACCTATGTGTTTCTAGAAAAGTAGTCATCAACGCCGAGTCTCTATTGCTAGCATTGACCGATAACTGAAGATGTGTTAGACTCTAGAAATTATTATGTTGCGTCAAGAAACGAGAGTCAGAAACATAACCACATTCGCAAAATCATCATAGCATTTTAAACAAGACGGCTTTAAAAACACCATTATACCAAGAAAATAGTATAAAACATTTGCCAGAACACTAATGTTTTCCATTGTAGATAAACGACAGAAATATATAGAAAATGTTGACTTTGTGGGATCACTGTACTCCGATCCTGAGAGGGGCACAATGGCTGGCCAAAGTTAAGACTTAATGTTCAATGGTTTTAAGAAACGGGTGGTATTAGTAACATCTATAAATACAATTCTGCCGCACAGAAATAGAGAGCGTAAGCCATCCGGCATCTAATTGTAAGATATTTTTTTTTGGCAAACGGCTACTATGCAATGGAAAGCGTGGTATATAAATCATACGCCATACAATATATCTCCACAATTTCCGCAATTTTCTCCCTTGATAACAGAGATTTTAAACCTGACCGTGATGTGGGACATGCTGAAAATGCAGCAACTCTAGTTATACTTGACCTCCTGAATAATGTTAACTTAAACAGAGTCGAAAGAGAAAAGATAATACATTACCGATGTACTGGTGACGACATGAAAGAAACAAGAATCTAATAAAGAGTTCCATCATCCTCGTAATTATATAAGCAAGCAAACACATGAAATGAATTAAAAATCCACTTGCCAAATATATACTGTGAATGAATTGCCAAAGTGATAAAAAACAATTGCGCTTAAAGGGGTGATATATATATATATATATATATATATATATATATATATATATATATATATATATATTGAATAAGATCTCTCAGTTGGAGTATCTTAAATAATGGGTAAATTCTGGCATGAGGTAATAGGCAGGTATAAAAACCTACTCTTTTCTTAGTCAATATACATTAGGTCAATGTTATCCCGAAAAAGGCAATGTTTCTGGATTTAAACCAAATTAATATTGTGCTCAACAGAAGAGAAGGCTAGTACTAGAAGTTGATTGATTGAGCTTAATGAGTGTATTTTATTATATTTTTTTCACGTTACACTTGCTCGTTGATGTTTTAAACATACTTGGTATTTTACACAGTTGTCGAAGTCGGAAATTCAATAAATTGACGAGCACTATCACCTACTGTAGTCATTGCTCTTTTAAGCTTGTTACTATTACCTCATGGCACTGACTGACTCTGACTAGCACTTCTGTTTACAGTTAATTATTGTCGTTTTTAGAGAATAACTGCTGTGTTGAGGTGGTTTTACCTGCGATCTTGCGTTGGCACTGGCTGCCTGAATAACAGTCGTTTCCTGGCTGAAAGCGTCGCTCAAAGACAGCCATGACCAATGTCGTGTTTTGTTCCTTGCTTAAATCAAGTAGCAAAATATTGTCATTTCTACGCAATCCTTATTTGCTGGGTCAGTGTACAAATGAATGTTTTTGTACTCATGTTGAATACGGGCCGTATGATTTTATTATGTTCAATTTAATTGTAACAATATATACTTCTGTTTGTGTATGAAATGTTAGTTAAAAGTCCTTATTAGTTACAAAAATTATGTGATTATGATTTTAGCACGGTCCGTATACTGCATAATTACCTATTTGTGAAGTGACAAATGACGACGACTTCTACGATATCGTTTTGGTAAATTATTGAATAAAAATCTAATATATAAATGGCACTAACTCTATCTGTCTGCCTGTCTGTCCCCATATTTTACAATTCTATATCTTGCGAAACTAAAAGTCGCAGAGCAGTGCTAGGGGCCTCAAATGATTGAATTTTTCATGGACCATTCTTTTATGGTCTTTAGCCAGAAAAAAATAGTCTTAAGGAGTGAAAAAGGATTTAAAACTGAACATAATAAGCATGACTTCCCACTGCACCAAAGCCAACCTGACCGCCGCCATCCGTCGGGTATCCATCGAGCTCCCACCGGCGCTTGTTGAAAAGGCATGATCCCAGTCCCGGACCCGTATGGAAGCTTTGATTGAGGCTGAAGGCAGCTACATTGAATAGATATCAGCTCTACCACATTATCAAATTACTTCAATTGATTTTTTCAATAAAAGTTTTAAAATAAACCTGTAGTATTCTTGTCTTTAGGTCGACAAATTTTTCGTTTTATCGTATAATATAGTTTTATGCACTGAAACCAAAAGAATGCACTTGTTAATTTCAATGCTAGCTAATGACAGGCTGTTATACTATTATATACAAGCAAATGAAAGAAAACGTTAATACGCTACTGATTCCGCATTTATTATTACACAACCAATTCTCTATCGAACATTATGTTTTCGATAATACAAGATGTTCCCAAAATTGCCTCATTTTATGTGCTCATATCTGCTATACTATGAAGGGTAGTAAGATAAATGTGGTTCCGTTTTTAATGCATTAAGTTTTTTGTAACGCTATTGGTTCTTTCTATTACTTTTCAGATCCAGTAATGACGTCCACTCAACCAGAAAAGGGGTTTTGTGTGCTTGAATCTGCAAAAACTATATCATTGATACTTGCTCAACGTGCCTCGCAGACTTCTAAATCTCACACCCAGCGATTTTTATAGGGATTTGTGAAAGGATTGATCTAAGAGTCTCCCATTGCAAAAGACGTTGATGAGCTGATGGCCCGAATAACAGAAGCTCTTGTAACTATTGGCGACTCAATGCTAGGATGCGTTTGGCAGGAAATGGTCTATCGGCTTGTCGTGTTCCTTCGCACATTAGACATCTTTCAACATCACATGAAAAACTTTAGATTACCAGCTTTCTGAATATACAACATGTGTTTTTTATATCCTAATAATTTTCGAAATGTTAATGTCTAAATGTGACCAAGACTTTTAGAACAAACTTTATATATTAATGAGTTTCAAAGATGTTTTTTGTATATGACTTGAGTTCCATCCGTTAATATCGACACTAAAACACTTGGTGCTCGAGCCGCGTATCCTAAGAATGTAGCTATCGAGAGATAGGTAAGAGAAGATGAATATCTAACGACTTGAAACAATGACTTGCTTTTTGGCATGTGCAGAAAGAAGTAAAATATTTCAGCAAGGTGATATTAACGGTTGGCATTTCAGATTGCGTATATATATATATATATATATATATATATATATATATATATATATATATATATATATATATATATATATATTAGCGTCATTCATTAATCGAAGGATTTTACTCGTTCTAACAATCCTTGATGGATGATAACTATTTTCTGTTAATGTCAGTGTTATGTGATCTGTAGTTAAAAAAGTTATCGGTTAAATATTTACACAGACAGAATACAGGCACATATATCTACTGTTTTATTTAAATAGATTATTGCTATAAGCTCAATCTGAAAAGCTACCGCGGTTTTTGGACTCACTTGGTCCAGCTCTGATTGAGGTTGGAACAGTTGATTTTCAATTTATTTTACACGCACATACACACACGACTATATATATATATATATATATATATATATATATATATATATATATATATATATATATATACTAGCTGTACCCTGATACTTGCTGTTGCTCAATTTGGTGTAATGGAAAATTCTAATAAAAAGAGAAAATGCATGTTTCTTATATTCTTAGTACAGCAATCCACTCCAAAAAGTAAAAAAAAAGTCGAAAATGACAAAAAAATGGTACTCTTGTAGAATTCGATCCGGATCTTCGGGAGTTACCGTCAATTATGGCTTGGGCTCGACACACATTCAGTGGATTATCCGAACTAAAATGTTAAAACGCTAAATAATTTTTGTTTGTTGTTGTTGTTATTGTATTAAAAATGTGAGATTTTAATCAATATTTGGGTTATGGGGGGGGCGTTACTATACACAGATGCGAAAAAGTTGTCCAAAAACAAATAAGTGAAAGCAAAGGTAAGGTGAATTATGTTTCTACCTAACTGGATAATTTTTTAGCGTTTTTATTTAATGTAAAATGTTTAATTGGCTCGAGAAACTCAGTGTTTATCGATGTATTTGAAAAAGACGAATGGTCGCGGACTGTTGAGTACATTAAGTTTGTGAAAATCAGTTAAAAACTAAAATAAACTATACAAAACAGTGTCAGACAGCCATTGATTATATGTTATCGTGACATGGGCTGAAATATTCGGTGGGTTTCTGACAGTATTTTGTATAGTTTTTTTAGTTTTAAATCATTTTCTCAAACTTAACATCGTCAACAGTATCTGCCACCATTTGTATTTTTCAAATACACTGATGAACACTGCTTTTCGAGCCGAGTAAACGTTAGAGTAAATAAAACGAGTGTGTATTACTAAACACAGAAAGGAAAAAGTTGTCAAAAAGTAAATATAACAAATAAATGTTATCAAAGGCAAGATAAGTTACTTTTCTACCAAACTGAATAATATTTTAGTGTTTTTATTTAGTGTAAAATGTTTAATCGGTTCGAAAACATGTAGTGTTTATCAGTATATTTGAAAAATACAAATGGCGGCAGACTGTGTTGAACACGTTAAGTTTGGGAAAATGAGTTAAAACTAAAAATCTGTACAAAATACTGCCAGGAACTCACTCAATATATGTTACCGTGACATAGGCAGACATGTATTCGGATGTTTTTAACAGTGTTTTGTATAGTTTAATTTTTACTCACTTTCCCAAATTTAACGAGTTTCACACACGAGTCTGCTACCATTTGTAATTTTCAAATATAGCAGTAAACGCTGTTTTTCGAGCCGAATAAACATTTTACATTAAAAAAAAAAACTAAAATTATCTATTTTGGTAATAAAGTAACATATCTTGCCTTTGATATGTGTTATAGAATGGCTGAAAAAATAATGGTTTCCTTGGTAGAAACTTTTCTGTATTTCACCTAAAAATTTCTGGCGCTAATGCACTTACTGATCTGCGCTATATTTTAAATCGTATTTCCAAGCTTAATTAAAGTTTTATATGTTTTTTATTCAATTGGAAGGTTAAAGTACAGAATAGGTACAAAACACCCTCCCCTCCCCATGTTAAGAAAATGATCCGTGCTGAAATAATAACGTTATTATTTAAAAAGCCATACTTAACATGGGGAGGGGAGGGTGTTTTGTACCTATTCTGTACTTTAACCTTACAATTGAATAAAAAACATAAAACTTTAATTAAACGTGGAAATACGATTTAAAAAATAACGCAGATCACTCTCTGCATTAGCACCGATTTTTTTAAAGAAAACCTTTAACAAAATTGAAAGTACACTTTTTTCTACAGAAGTTGTTTTTACATAAGAAAATATGAATGTTTTTTTTCCTTATTAAACAAATTGGGTACTCATGCACTCATTGATCTGTGCTGAAATAAGAACGTTATTATTTAAAAACTCATTCTTAACATGGAGAGGGTGTTTTTACCTAATCTGTACTTTAACCTTACAATTGAATAAAAAACATATCATAAAACTTTTATTAAACGTGGAAATACGATTTAAAAAATAGCGCGCATGCGCATCACTTTCTGCATTAGCACAAAATATTATTAAAGCAGGTTACCAATCCGTAAATTTTCTTCGAAAAAACCTATACTTTCACCTTACAATTTATAGTTTTAATAATAAAAAAGGCCACCTTTTCTTATATCGAAACAAATATTTAAAAAAAACAAAGCAAAAACAAAAAACAAAACAAAAACAAAAAACAACTTCGACTTCAAATTTTATGCTTCAGCTCAAACGCAAGCTAGCAACTTTTTTTGCCTGATATAATAAAGAAAAAATGTTTAAATTACAAAATTTGGAAGATAAAAAATGAATTTAAAATTTTTAAATAGGGATTTTTTTTTACTTATCGAATAAACAGAAAATGAAATCTAATTCGCCTCATCAAATCGTGGTGTATGAAATGAATTGAAACGGAAGTTCAGTTCTACCAAACAAAACAGGTTCGCAGTATGGACTTACGAAAAATATTTTTATTTTATTTAATGCTTTTATAATTGGCGATGTTAATTTATTTTAATAACATAGAAACATTCCTCGACTTTTAAGATGGATTGTCTGAAAATTTCAAATAAATTGGTAATGTAGAAATATAGTTTTATCGACTTTGAACGAACCAAGGATTACATTTTTATATATATCTATATATATATATATATATATATATATATATATATATATATATTAGACAGTTAACTGCGCATTTCTTCATATTTATTTACTGTTTAATTTTGAATTTTCTTTTATATGTGCATATGTATTGTGTGCATGTGTATATATGCATACTTACATGTATTTGTATTTAAGATTTACGGGGAACCTTCTAATTAGCACTGCCTTCTTCTCCTTCCTCTTCCTTTCTAGCCGTGCATGCACATGACTTTCACTACACTGATGAAGACTGAAGGATCAGTAAAAATTATGTACATGTAAAAAAGATGTTTAATTTCTTTATACAACGAATGCATAAAAGTTTTAAACTTTTATACTTTTCGTATTCTTTTTATACATCTTCATATATGCATATATATATATATATATATATATATAAATATATATATATATATATATATGTGTGTGTAATTATATCTAGCCCATTCATAACTGGGGTCTTATTGTTAAGCACTTTACGCTGATAATAAGTCGATCACTTAAGACTGTGTACGCAGATTGTGATGCTGATCATTCTCGGCCTTCTTGTGATATTTACGCTTCATATAAATGTTAATTGCAACAATATACTCAGCATTCACGTGGTCAAATGATTTGCTTCTTGTTAATGAAGTCACATATGGCTCTGCAGTTGGGTTCATATATTAGGACCGGCGGAATCCTATTAACTAATTATTTGCTCGCTAGGTTAGCATATTGGGTTGTATAGTCCTAGAAAATATAAAATTGGTACTTGTGAGACATAGGTTAAATTTCTCGTTCGTTGGATGGCTACAAGACAAAGTAGGTTTATTTCATAGTCGGTTTTAGTGGCAGTTTTCCTGGTCAATAGACGTTCTTGTGTGTTGCGCGGTTTCTCAAATGGCAAAGTACTCGGTTCGCATAAAAGAGACTCGAGTCTCAAATCAAGAGTTCGGATGAGTTTTACTGATGCGCTCAAATGAGAGCGAAACTCGAGCCTTGGACTTCTTTATTGTTGGTTGTCATGGCTCTTGTTTGCTGCGACGTTGTGTTACTCTATATATATATATATATATATATATATATATATATATATATATATATATTATGAAAACTTAATGGCGATTTTGCTAAACAGTGTCTTCCGCATTTATTATTTGCTAATAAGATAAAACGTGTAAGTCTGTCTGTTGCTTAAGAACAATAAATATATTTTCATAACTTCTACGTAGCCATACTCGCGTATAGCGCACTGATTAATAAATACTGAAAATCGATACACGAGATATTTGGTTGGTGCAAAGATAATGTTTTTGACGTTCAACTAAATATATATATAGACGACATTATTTTTGCACCAACTTAATATTTTAACTCTATTAACATGACATAATAATATACACATTATTATATAGTTTCAAATCCATATGTATATATATATGTTATACGATTAAAAATAGATTATCTGAATGAATATATATATATATTCAGATAATCTATTTTAAATCGTATAACTTATATATATATATATATATATATATATATATATATATATATATATATATATATACTGATAGTCAATTTAAAATCTTTTTCTTCAATGACTGTTAAGGAATATAGCCATCATTATTTTTGCTGCCAACCTAAATTCAACTCAACTTGTTGAGACGTCATTCAGATAAAGCTTTTGACTAGGACGATGATTGATGAAGGGGTTTTGAGGCGGAATGGAAATTACCTTACTCGTTGAAAACATACGCAAATAAACATATATATAGATATGTGTATATATATATACACACACGTGTGTGTGTGTGTGTGTGTCCGCGTGTATCTCTATGTATGAAAATGACAAATGAAAAATGCAAAGATTAAAACTAAAGTTTTAAACCATTTTTTATGAATAAAAACGTTAATAACAAAAAAACAATTTTATTTCTGGTTCCATGCCAGATATTTGGTTGTTTTATTAATTTCTTTACTTCTTTTTTGCAAACGTCTCAGAAAAATAGGATAAGAAAATTCTAATAAAGATATTCACTAAAAATCTTAACTTTAACAAAATATATACAAAAATATACATACTACTTCATCAAGCGAGGAGTGGAAATTTTTTATAGTCTCTTTATCACGCGAGACGAAGAAATGACAGTTTCTTGTGTTTTTTTAATGCATATTAAAAAATTCCCTTAAAAATAATTTGAACAAAAAAATATCATTCTCTGTGAGCCCAGAGCCATAACGCCAGTTCAAAATGGAGAAAAAATTCGAAGAATGATTTATGAATTCGTGACCTAATACGCGTGGACATGAGTACGTCTGGCCCGTTTAAATTCACACCCAGTTTAATTCGTGAATAATTTTCACAACAATAATGGAAGTTTCTAAAAAATGTTATGCTTTTATATAGGAAATCGGACCTTAATCTTGCGAATGTTAAAGAAAGGACATTCGACAATTGTTTGGTTGAATTTATACAAAAACAAGTGTCGCATGCATATATTGCAGAGGAAGTTTATTTTTAAGCTATTGTGGAAACTACTTGATTTTAAGTTCAAAGTAAAACAGGTAAATTTTAAATTCCAAACTTTAATATTAAATGTAAAAGAGGCTAACCGTATATACAGGTTGTACAAAAGGTCGGATACCATATAGATTTTTAGAAAATAAGAAATACTTATATTCTTGTCCAGTAGCGTGAGAGATGGACGATTCTAATACAAAATAATTGAGATGTCCTCAAAAAAAAGTTAACGGGGTACAGATCTCGTGATCTGGTAGCCACTTCATGAAGATCAATATATATTGTGTGCAGTTACTTCGAAACCTTGTATATATATATATATATATATATATATATATATATATATATATATATATTTAAAGGAGATCAGAACAATAGTACAAAGAGCAGAGTGTATTTTAATGTAATAGTAAAATTACTAATTTAATTAAAATACAGGAAATAAAAAAGTTCTCGTTGTAATTTAGATACATAATAAGCTCGATAGGTAAATATCCTAGAACTAATTTAATATTCAGTAATGTGATTGATAATTTAAAATACTAAGTAAAATTAAATCAAAAATCCGTTTCACAAGAAGGAACAACAACAACATCAATAGTTTCGGAAACAATGTTTTTATTGTGGTAGACATTAAGCCACGGACAATAACTTTTACGTATAGTATTTAAAAAAAAAAAAAAATTTCCTCATCAGCAAAAGTATTGGGAAGGGTTTTTAATATATATAAAAGACAACATAAATAAACCTAGCATTAAAAGTAAGGCAGATGTATCTGGAAAAAAATAAAATAAAAGGCATGTATTTACTTGATAAGCAAATTAGTATGGGTTCAAGATAGAAATAAAATAGAATAAAATTATAAATCTGAATTTGGTTTAATATAATATTATAATAATATATTTCTAATAAAATTCATACACACACACACACATATATATACACACATAGTTATACATATATGTATATATATATGTATATATACATATATATATGTGTCTATGAATTTTATTAGAAATATATTATTATAATATTATATTAAACCAAATTCAGACAATATGTCAACTATAGTAACAAAAACTGTTTTCCCATTAAACTATCTAGTTTATTATGCTAATGGTAATATTTAAATATTGAGTCGGTTGTGCACACAGGGCTAAAATTCCTTGAATGTGGTTGCAAGAAATTTTTTATTTTATTTTTAACTTATAAATGTTCGAAAACAATAAACTACGTCCACCAGTCAAAATCCGATTACATTTTCTTTTTACCCTATATATATATATATATATATATATATATATATATGTGTGTGTGTGTGTGTGTGTGTGTGTGTGTGTGTGTGTGTGTATTAATTCTTTTGTAAAGAAGCAAACAATTGTTTAGGAATGTGGACCTCCTAAGTCTATTCAATACATCTATCGCATATCGACAGAGACAAAGTCAAGTCTTTGTTTGAATTATTGACGACTTGGTTTAATAATTAGGCGGAAGAATTATCAGACGATATATTTCCTTATGAAGGCCCTGGGGCAACTCTATGATAGTTTTTTTTTATGTTACAGGTAGGTGATTAAACAACATGATTTGTAATGGAGGAACTTAGGTATAATTATTTAAGAATTGAATTACATTAGGAAAAACAGGTTTTATTTGACTGGGGAGTATACTGTACTTAAGTTAATTAATTGGTCATATGTTTACGATATAGAAAATCGAGAGCATTCGATTTTACAAAAAGTAAAGAAAATCGGATTGTACACATTAAAGTGTTTGTTACTTTGGAAGTATATACTTTCCCTAAAGATTTTCTGTTTTTATATTTATCTTACACCCTTTGAAATCTTTGTAAAGGTTGCGGTAGTTTGTTATTATTGTTCTTAGAAATCGTACATTCGTAGTAAGAAAGTAAATAACCTATTTCATTTTGAATCCTTACGTTTCAACGCCCCTGTGTACCTTTAAATTTGATTAAGCTCGGGAGGAATGATGATTAAAATAATGCATGATGATTAATGAATGATGATTAAAATAATGCATGATGATTAACGAATGATGATTAAAATAATGCATGATGATTAACGAATGATAATTAAAATAATGCATGATGATTAACGAATGACGATTAAAATAATGCGTGATAATAAACAAATGATGATTAAAATAATGCATGATGATTGACGAATGATGATTAAAATAATGCATGATGATTAACGAATGATGCTTAAAATAATGCATGATGATTAACGAATGATGATTAAAATAATGCATGATGATTAACGAATGATGATTAAAATAATGCATGATAATAAACGAATGATGATTAAAATAATACATGATGATTGACGAATGATGATTAAAATAATGCATGATGATTGACGAATGATGATTAAAATAATGCATGATGATTAACGAATGATGATTAAAATAATGCATGATGATTAACGAATGATGATTAAAATAATGCATGATGATTAACGAATGATGATTAAAATAATGCATGATGATTAACGAATGATGATTAAAATAATGCATGATGATTAACGAATGATGATTAACGAATGTTGATTAAAATAATGCATGATGATTAACGAATGATGATTAAAATAATGCATGATGATTAACGAATGATGATTAAAATAATGCATCATGATTAACGAATGATGATTAAAATAATGCATGATGATTAATGAATGATGATTAACGAATGATGATTAACGAATGATGATTAAAATAATGCATCATGATTAACGAATGATGATTAAAATAATGCATGATGATTAATGAATGATGATTAAAATAATGCATGATGATTAACGAATGATGATTACAATAATGCATGATAATTAACGAATGATAATTAAAATAACGATTAAAATTATTTCATCTTTTTCAGTTGCTTTTTATTAGATAGAATTTTTAATTTGAATGTTAAAGAAAAGTAAAACAGAAAATAGATAAACAGCAAGAGAATGTATTAACCGTTAGGTTTGGTAATATCTGGCTCTTATTTCATTCTGCTTTTATTTTATTATAAGATTTAATAGTGTTTTTACGGGGCTTGAAACAGATTAGACGATTTACGTGTAAAACGCCTTTCAAAATACGGAAGCCAAACCTGAACCAATTAATTTCGTATCTTGAGGTGCCACAAACTGATCCGCTGTGTCATACTCTTCAATACGGCTAGACTAGTTTCTACTCAAGCTAAGATTTAAACCTGAATTGAAAGAGACAGTCAGGACTTTTAACCATTACGCTGTTTGGCTGCTTCTAAGATGCGTATTAGAAAATGCTATTATCAAACATTGTCAAAACGCCTAAGTTTAATTTGTTTTCACAAAGGATATTTCATAAAATGCTCGTGCCAGTTTGTTGTTTCGATTACCTTCATGTTATTCCTATAGTAGTGACTGTATATATTTCTCTATAAAGAGACTATTTCGCAGTATAACAGCTTTGAAATACGTTAATTAGAAATTATATTTTTGTTTACAATAATACTTCTCTTCTTGCCTTTGAGCTCTTTCTAGAGAAGTACAGCAATTAAAGCATTATGTATATATATATATATATATATATATATATATATATATATAATGTATGTCTCGCTATAATATCATTTTCATATTATTTTTAAATTGTAATTCATAACCTTGATTTAGTTCTGATGAGCGAGGTTCGAAATCGGTTAGCAAAGACCTTTTATTTATTTATTTATTTTGATTTATCATGTTTAAAAATGAATTTGGTCTTTTTTAGCGACAGTATACACAAGGACGCACGAAAACGCGCGCACACACACACACCTATATCTATATGCGTATATAGTTTATGCGTGCATTGAAGTGAACCTTTGCAAAAAAAAAAAGATTACACACATTTTTTACCAATAATTCAAAATAAAAATTTCTAAAATAAAATATTTCGTGCAATAAATATAAAATTTCTTCCTTTTTTAAAGTTTGCAAAATATATATGAATTTATCAAGCGAGTAAGTAAGCGTTTTTATAGACTCTTCATCATGCCAGATGACAGACACTTTTTTAAATGCATATGAAAAATGTCTTCGAAAATAATAATTAGAAACGAAAAAATACATAAATGCAGCCCTGGCTCTCTTCCGTGAGCGATAAAGCTAGGGTTAAAACGAGATATACGAACAATGATTGATACAATGCTGACCTAATGCACAAGGACATGGGGAAATGTGTTCCGAGTAAATTCAATACTTGAATGATTTCAAAACATAAAATAAGACAAAAAATGAAAATCTGATAAAATAAAAAAATCTGATAAAAAATTGACTGTTTTTTTTTTCTTATGTATAAACATGAAAAAAAAAAATCAATATTTGTAATTTATCTGTATGAAAAAAAAAAGTAGAACGCCGCTGTATATAGCAATTCCGCTCACCCCGTTGCCGGAGAAAATATTCAAGGGGGAGAGTTGTGAGTAAAAATAAGATTAACGACAAGGCGCGGATAAAAACAAGAGTTTATTTTTTTCATGTTTTTAAAACAAAATTTATATAACGACGATAAACTGATAAATGTTTATAGAATCCTTCAAGTCTGTTTGACTTGACGAAAAGACCCAGGATTCTCTCGTAAAACCTTTCAGTTGTAATGATGTTAAATTTAAAAAAAAATGTTTTTTCATCCCAAACAGTTTGCAATGCTATTTGCATTTAAGGAACAACTATTAGGGAAAAATATACAAGGGATACTATGTAGGGAGTTGTGCAGCAAGTATGTTCTTTTTACATTTGAATTTCTGCTGGTCAGTAGATTCAAGGAAGCAGGGGCCTGGGAAAGAATTCCAAAATGTAACAGTTCGAGGGGGAAAACTATTTGAGTAGAAGTTTGTCCGACTCCTAAGGTAAGTGTATGGAGTTTTTTTTGCTGTTCGTCAAATTAGTTGTGGGTATTTACGTCAAGGGAATAAAAAGGCTTCGAGTTCATCGGAATGTCTTTAATTAAAATAATTCTAAAACAGGTCCAGGTATGTAATATTTCGCCGATCGGACAAAAGTTGGAGTTTGGTAGACAGTGCAGTACTTCATTAGGTTGGATACCATTTTTGAACATTGTCTAGGTGGGATAGTAATAGTAGATGCATTTGCTCAAATATGGCAACGATACTCCATACATTGGCAGAGTAGTGGTTTTGTAGAAGTACAGAATACTCACAGGCGTAAGTAACCTATTATCACAGTAGAAACAACCCACCTTCTATGCAGCAGCGTTGGCAATGCCCTCAATGCATTTGTCCCAGTTTATGTTCCCTGCGAACTTTAAGCCAAGAACTTTGAACGAAATGTTTCAGGTAGCGTTTCATTAGCCATGCTTGTCAATGGTTGAAAAGGATTCTTGTAATTATAAAAGGAGAGAAACGTAGTCTTAACGGCATTGAATGTTAACATACATTTATGTCCATATTCCAAATGCAGACTAGATTTCTTCCTTTAAGTTTTCAGCAATTATCTGACGCTTAGGCTAAGAAGAAAGTACATATTTCTGTGCTTGTACAAAACTGGATTATATCAAAAATTGGAGAAATATTAGACTCAACATGATCCGAACATTAAGTAAAACGCAAATAGAATTGTAAAAAAGAACAAAGAACACGAAATCATTTTGTTAAATTATCTTCATCTATAATGAAACCTTTTCTGCATGATATTGTTGCGCGGGCACAAGTAGAGAATCAAACATAAATATTCATCAATTCTAATTTAACCAATTACCGTATTAGTTTCATTGTTAACCAATAACCGTATTAGTTTAATTGTTAACCAATAACCGCATTAGATTCATTGTTAGTTTTAATAGGTTTTTAAAGTCTTGAAAGTTATTAAATAAATACGTAGATTTTCTAAAAAAGAAACATGCACGCAACAAGAGTTTTATAAACAATGTGATTCACAATGTGTCATATTCTTTATTCCTCTATCATATATTTTGTAACCCATTATTTCATATCGTTTTATTCTGTGGCGTTCCTAATGCCAGACAACACCAGCTCATCTTGTTGCAGATCTGACAGGTGTTGCAGATCTTACTTTTGAAGCGACAGCGAACGTGAAAAGAGGTTTCCTCGTGTGGTGTCGACATCATGGATTAGGAAAAGCAGCGAAATGAATCGCATTGAAACTCATAATGTCTGATAGACAGGATAAAGCAATAGCGAAAAATATAACCCAGGCTTTTTGATCTGAATTAACTCTCGGGACGAACTTTTATGGATAATTAAAATTTCCGGTTTCTGAATCCAGATGGTACAAGACCTTAAGTTTGAAGTAACTAACTCGTGGAAGTAACAGATAAAAACGGGAAGATACTTTATTTCGAATGTAAATAAAATTATGAATTAGTGTAGCTCGAGTGGGAATTTTTCAACTTTCCGACAGCGCATCCTGCGACACGAAATCGTCGTGTTTTGTGAGCTATGTATTTTACTTACATTTTGAAAGCCGTGTGGCCAAATAGGGCACAAGCCTTCACGTTTTGCGAGTCGTGGGTATCCTTCGTTAGTAAAGAAAAACGCAATTAGAAAGGGACAGAAAAGACAAAAAAGAGGAAACGCCGTGGATCGCATGAGATCATCATGTATAAATTAATATACCCCACGTGAATTTAACCCAATAGAATGGCTGATGACGGTTCATTTTCATTCTCTATCTCATTCAAGGTTCTCTCCTTTTAAATATCTTGTGTGGAGTTTTAACGACTGCTGGTTCGATTTTGGCGTGTTCGAGCGCATTTGGTCAATGTGCTTTTTGTTTTACTTTCATCCTTATATTTCGGTTCAATGAGTACCCCTCCTGACTGGCGAAAGTATTTGATTTTCAGCTTTCAATGCCCTGTGAATTATAGCTCCGTTGTGCTACCTTGCAATCAAGAATTTTAAAAGACTGATTTTTTTTTTGATTTTTTTTTCTTTTCAGTATCGTTGAGTTCTTGATTTTATAAAAATAAAAACAAACTAAAAATATATAAAATTTAATTTTCCGGAATTATGACGTCCTTTCTATTTTAGCACTGGCTCAAAATTCATGATTATTACTAACCTGCCAATCTCACTTCCTTTTGCATTCGATGGATAAAAACGTATTAGCCTCTGCTATGGTTACGCAATTCCACTGGTGGACTCCCTTGCCCTTGACTAAGCCAGAACGGAGAGGATCTACGTACCAGTTTTCAGGCAAGGATTGAATAGAACCAGCGCGCTCGATACAAGTTTGGAAATGTAATAATTCCTATTACTTTTTACTCGCCGTCTCACTTCTCTGTCCACCTCTTTCGTTCTCTTTTTTTACCACCTGTAAAATGTCATAAACATTGCAAAACATATAAACGTTGGAATTATGAATTTTGAAACAATGTTAACATCATAGACAGGAATATAGTTTAACTCGTAGCGAAATCGAAAAGAGAAGGACAATGAGGTGATAAAACAAGCAGAAAACGAATGGTTGACAGTTTGTCGACTGTGTTAATTCAACTGGTTTTCGTTTCCGTTAGTTCAAAAAATTTAACTCAAGCTGAAGCAAGACTAACTACACCAAAGCAAAGATAGACACAGAACATGTAAACAGAAAAGGTATGAAATGATGACCACATAAAAAACAAATGTAGCAAACTAGCCCAAACACAAGACAATAACATACACGATCAATTAGGGAAAGCAGTACACCGGAAATTATGGAAACTACTGCATCTTAGACTCCAAAACAAATAGTACAATACAAACCGACAGCAGTAGTTTAAAACGGAAATCTCAAAATCCTATGTGACATAGAAATACAAACAGATAAACTCATACCAGCAGGAAAACTTGATGTCATAATAATTAACAAGAAGGGGAAAGTCCTGCGAAATCGTAGGTTTCGCAGTTCAAGTAGACCACATGGTTGATATCAAGAAGACTGAGAATGCAAGCAAATACATGAAACTGGTTATAGCGCTGAAAAGTATATATGGAGAATGAAGTCAAGATAAAACCAGTAGCAACACTAGGTACAATAAAAAAAAATTGTAAAATAGAAAGGGAGGAAATTAGAGGGATGTTTGAAAAGATACAACGGATAACAATAATAAAAATGGGTGAAATATTACTGAAAACATTGACTGCAGAAATTAATGCACATGAGCTGCAAACTCTAAACGGATATTGAGAAAATATAATATAAGTAAAACATAAACATAAAGAAAAAAACACAATAAATAAATAAAATAAAAACGTATAATTGTAAATAAACACCATTTCTCAAAAAAAAAAAAAATATTGCCAGCAGGAGTGTGTTGAGGACTAGACCCTTGGTGGCCTTAGTGCCACCCAAATTCAATTTAAGTTCAATTTTCATTGCCATCAATTGTACATGGCCGTTGCAATAACGCAACATCTTTTTTAAAGTAATAAGGGATTACTTATTACCACATTTTATGTTAATTCGGCTTATAAAAAATCAAAGTACAATAATAGTGAAAGATGAAAAGTGAATAAGCAAAGATTAAAAAAGGCGTACTAGAGAGAGGGAAAGAGAAAGAGAAAGAGAGAGAAACAGGGAGAAGAACGAGGTAGGCAAGCAAGAGACGTAGAAGTTTAGAGAAAATACAAATAGAAAAGAAGTTTAAATTTATTGATTGGTGGGAGAACAGTAATCTTGATTTAAAAAAAAATTATTTAGAAACGCGTGTTCATAGAATCACGTCTGATCTATAGGATATCAGTTGTTACTTGAGAAAAACTCAAGTGGTTCACGACAACGATCGGCGTTACCGACGACAGCATGCGTGCTAGAACAGGATCCAAGAAGGCGCACGTGTCGATGATTTAGGCGCCCATGGAAGAAAGGTTGTTGACGCTGAAGCGCACGGTGGTGATGGGGTTGAGGGATACTCATAAAAACTCAAGAACATAGCTGTTCGTGTCGGTATAGAAGCGTTGGTAAAATTTATGGTTTATGAAAGATGTATAATAAGTTACTAATTGAAAGACGTCAGTTAGTAGCACGTTGCAGTAAAATATGTCATGTATAAATAACCCGTGTCGCATGATATATATGTAGTCATCCATTGCAGTAGTTTCGCTGTTTCACTGCTCATCAATGCAGCTAGCCAAGCAACTACCTCAAGTCAGAATCGAAACCCGACCGCCCAAACGACAGTCGGAGTTGCTAACCGTTGCGATTTATATATATATATATATATATATATATATATATATATATATATATATATAATGAATATGTATATGTGTATATATATATGTATATATATGTATATATATATGTATATATGTATGTATACATATATATATATATATATATGTATATGTGTATATATATATGTATATATGTATGTATACATATATATATATATGTATATGTGTATATATATATGTATATATGTATGTATACATATATATATATATATGTATATGTGTATATATATATGTATATATATATATGTATATATATATGTATATATGTATGTATACATACATATATATATACATATACATATATATATATATATATATACATATAAGGCGCATGAACTCTTTTTCTGGGTCAACGGCCAACTAGCACCCTGTATATTTGTGCGTGTATATGTGTATTGGGGTGGAGAGGGCTCCCGTAAGCCGTGGTGAAAGCAACCTTTCTAGGGGAAGCAAATCTCTGATTTAAAAAACCATAACGCGGGAGACCAGTACCCGCATTAAGCTGGTCTGCAGTTTTATTTGTTGCTAGCTATCTTGCTCTTGCTTGTTGCTGAATCTCAACATTTTGAACCGAGAGAGAGACTTAGCTGTCGTACAAAGCTAAGACTCTGTAACATCATCTTTGTATAGATACTCCCTCAGGCATTTGGGCTCATGGATGTTAAATGTCTGAGGGAGTGGCACTCGTCTGACAAGACGTTGCAATCATCATATATGCATATATATATATGTATATACATACATATATATACATATACATATATATAAATGTATATACATATATATATATATATATATATATATATATATATATATATATATATATATATATATATATATATATTAGGTGCATCACTGACTCCTTGGGCCACAACCACTATAATTATTGTACTTTGATTTAATTTAAAGGTTAATAAACTGTGACATGTTTTAATAATTTTCTCTTTGCACAACTAAAGATAGTGAGTTTCGTTATTTCTAAATTATAATCATTAATATAATAATGAGCTAACGATATTTCATGTTCATTCTTATGGTTATCACCTTTCACACATCTCAAGAGATGAGATTACTTGATCAGAAATCTAACAATTTAGCTTATATCGGTAAGGTTTTTTAAAAAATTCCAATTCTACACGTTTTAAAATAAAAACTCTAGGTTGCTTTTAATAAGCAATAATCTGTATTATTTTTGATAGAATTATTATCCTTTACAAGATTCAAGGAAACAAGCAAGCAAGCAAGAAAAGAAGTCCCAGGCAGTCCACAGAGTTTTATCATTATATATATATATATATATATATATATATATATATATATATATATATATATATATATATATATATATATATATATATACGCACACAGAGAAAACGTTATCTATTAGGCCACAACTTAACTCGAAATCAAAATAGAAAAAGGTGTTCCAGGATATATATATATATATATATATATATATCATTACTACACGGTAGTGGTTGAATATATGGATACGTGGCAGATTTAGTCATTTAGAACTGTTTTAAAGCTTCACAGCTCACTCATGTTTTTACCAAATTTCAAACAATTATTACAGTTCATAGATCACCTTCTTAGCTATATTGTGAAAAAGTGAAAGTGCAAAAGACATCCAGACAATTGCACTTAATGGATAGTAAAAAGAGCTTTCAATAAAAAGACAGTGGAACGTTGGCAATTGGTTTGGTTACTCTATACCCAGCATTACAATCTTCAAAGGAAGGAAATAAATTTAAAAAAAAATGAAAAAAATTCAATTTTCGTTCAGTAAGACAAACGTTATCATGAATTAAGTTGTGTTCCAAATCTAAAAATAAGAAACGTAATGAAGTGAGCGACGTTTTTTTTTTTACTGAGTTTTATAGCAAGCACGTCGTTAGCGACTAGCGTTGCTACTAATTCACTGCTGTCGTGAAAAGAGAAATAACAAGTGAAACAGACAGAATGAAAGGGAGATAATTGGGAGTATGTAATTGAAGCAGACGAGTGCCGTACATTGTTATTACATATGTGTATTGTGTTATGTTTATAGGGGCAAAAAGATAAGATTGAAATTAAATAAAGAACAAGTGAATTTACTGGAAGCCTGGAAAAATCATGGGTTACAAGACAAAAATGCTAGCATGAAAAGTATTATCGTTAAGCTTGAATGAAAAAGTAAAGGAAAAAGTAAAGGAAAAAGTAAAGGACTAGTTGTTAAAACGGAAAATGATAAGGACAAGATATTCTAATAAAAATGTAACAAATATATTCCGTAAAATATAGCAGCATTAATTTGTTTTAATTTCATTTTACATTATTAGTCAATGCTTAATGCTGCAATATTTTAAGTTATAAATTTTATATTTTTAGTTGAATTTTCTTTTCTAGTTTTAAAAACTAGTTCTTTATTTTCCATGTTTAAGCTTAACCATATTTCTTTTCATACTTGCATTTTCTTTTATAATATATATATACATATATACACGAAGGGCGTGCAATAAGTAATACCCCTGACCTATTTCCAGTTGTTTGATCTGGCTGAATTTTTTAATGTGCAATGATTTATACGGGTTATGTGGCAAATAACAGCTCTGAACTACTTGTGGTTTCTGTTTTACACGTGTTTGAAATAAGTCAGGTGTTAAATAGAGCCTGTTGAATATCGAACAGTGATCCGGTTTTTGTATTTGAAAGGACGCACACCACAGGAGACTTTTGATGAAATGAAAGGAACTTATGGTGATAATGCCCCATCATGTGACCTTATAAAACGCTGGCATCGTGAATTCAAACATGGCCGGAAGTCTGTAGAAACAGTTCCCAGATCTTCTCGCCGCCCCCCTTCTGCCATTGATGAGGCATCTGTCTGTCATTCGCCAAATAGCCCAAGACATAAAGATTAGTACAGAGTCTGTGGAAACTATCATTCATGACCATTTGCATATGCATAAGGTGTCTGCCAGATGGATTCCCAGATTTGTCACACCATTCCAGAAGCGAGAACACGTCGAGTGCTCGAGGATGACTTTGGAGCTGTGCTAAGAAGATGAGTCAAAGTTTTTAAAAAAACTGATTACACAGAATGAAATCTGGGTCTATCACTATGATCCAGAGACCAAAGCCCAGTCAATGCAGTGGAAGCACTTGGACTCACCACCTCCAAAGAAGGCAAGCGTGAAGCCCTCTACTAACATGCTCATGCTCACAGTCTTCTTGGACCAGGACGGAGTAGTGATAACAGATTTCCTAGCAAAGAGTACGACAATTACAGGAGCCTATTATGCTTCACTTTTTAAGAAATTAAGGGAAGCTATCAAAATCAAGAGGCGAGACATGATCAGCAAAGGTACCCTCCTCCTGCAGGACAACGCTCCGGTCCACAACACGTATGTCGCCAGATCAGAAGCACGGGCGTGTGGTTATGAAATCCTCCCCATCCTCACTACTCTCCTGACCTTGTACCCTCTGACTTTCACCTCTTCCCAGCCATGAAGTTGTCTTTTTAAGGAAAGCGTTTCCCGGATGATGCAGCCTTGATTTTTGAAGTCACGTCGTGGTTGGAGGACCAATCTGGGGTGTTCTACAAAAACGGTATCCAGGGCTGCATCAAACGATGGGAGAAATACATAACTCTGGGTGGTTCCTATGTAGAGAAAGATTAATAACTGTGCCAAGTTTCGTTGTTCTACTGCCAAGGGAAGTGTATATATATATATATATATATATATATATATATATATATATATATATATAAAATGGGTTAATAAATTTCAACGAAAGAAAGATGTATATTTAAATAAGGGAGTAGTCACCAACAATGTGTATTTTTTACCATTATTTTATTTTTCTGTGTCTTGGTTTTTCATTGAGAATTATGTTTGGATCATTGTAATAATGTTTTTAAGTCATTAAAATCGTTTACGCGCGTTTCAGACGGTCTGTGATGCGTCCTCGTCAGAAATTATTTTCAAATGTGTAAAAATGGCGATTTTCGTAGTTAGTTTGAAGTTTTTCCAAGGGGTGAGGCTTGTAAGTGTTTATTATCAAAATCTCCCTGGACAAACCAAATAAAAAAGCAATAAACATTCAGCATACCAATGTATAATAAACCCTTACAAGCCTCCACCCCTTGGAAAAACTTCAAACTAACTACGAAAATCGCCATTTTTACACATTTGAAAATAATTTCTGACGAGGACGCATCACAGACCGTCTGAAACGCGCGTAAACGATTTTAATGACTTAAAAACATTATTACAATGATCCAAACATAATTCTCAATGAAAAAACAAGACACGGAATAATAAAATAATGGTAAAAAATACACATTGTTGGTGACTACTCCCTTACTTAAATATATATATATATATATATATATATATATATATATATATATATATATATATATATATATATACTAGCATTTCGGCCCGGCATTGCCCGGCTGTTAGGGGGTGTATGTTGAGCAAAAAAAAAAAACGGTCAATTTTTTAAAATTCGATACCTATCATGACCTCTTAACCTTTATTGTTTTGGGCTCAAATCAAGCTATTAAGTTAGATCCATGTCCGAGCAACCTATATCTAAAATTTCAAGTGTTTAGACCCCAAATTATCGGAGGAGTTTGGTAGAGTTCTCACAAGTCAAATCGTTGAACTTGACCACTTAATCGCCAAATTTCTGGCTTGTATCCGGTCACATCGATTTTCCCAAATCTCCGTACCCTGTATATCAAATTTCGAGTATATTGACTAAAAATTGACAGAGTTATTGTGTATCGAAATGTACACAGACGCACACACACACTTTCACTTTCACTTATATATATATATATATATATATATATATATATATATATATATATATATATATGTATGTATACTAGCATGGTTGCCCGGCGTAGCCCGGGTTTTTTTAGGTGTATGCTAAACAAAAAAAAAAACAAACAAAAAAAACGGTCAATTTTTTTCAAATTTGACCCCTATTATAACCCCTTAAAATTTATTGTTTAGGGCTCAAATAAAGTTATTAAGTTAGATCCATGTTCAAGGAACCTATATCTAACATTTCAAGTGTTTAGACCCAAAATTGTAGGAGAAGTTTGGTAGAGTTGTCAAAGGTCAAATCGTTGAACTTTGACCCCTTAATCGCCAAATTTCTGTCCGACAACCTATCACATTGATTTTTCCAAATCTCAGTTACCAATATATCAAATTTCGAATCTGTAGGCTTAAAATTGACAGGGGTATTGCATAGGGAAATGTACACACACACACAGACACACACACACACACACAGACACGGTCACTTATATATATATATTTATATATATATATATATATATATATATATATATATATATATATATATATATATGAAATGTATTTTCGATTTAAAAAGAAACAGAACTATTACATTCCAGGTCTAGCAGTTACAACACCAATAACCGCTAAAACATACAATTATTTTTTTAAAGATCAGGACACTTTTTATAACATACTAGCAGTTCTGCACAGCTTTGCTCGGACCCTATATACTGTTCATAACTTTATGTGCATATGTATATATTTAAATGTGTGAACATGTACGGTAATGCCTTTCTATATAATAGGCTTCCTTAACTACCATTAGAAAAAAGTTGGTAGAGACCGCAGACGGCAAATATTTTTAAAACTTGGCTCCAATTTTTACCCCTTTAACATTTATTGTTTTGGGCTTAGATTTAATTAAAATGGTTAATCCATAACCAAGTAACCTTCATCTAAAATTCCAAGTGTTTAGACCTAAAATTGGCGGACAAGTTTGGTAGAGTTTGCAAAGGTATACTCTGTAAACTTTGACCTCTTGCCAGCCAAATTTTCGCCCAAAAACAGATTAAAAAGCTTACTGCGTGTCTGAATACCTTTTATGTAAAATTTCAAATGTTTAGACACAAAATTGGTTTAATAGTTTGCTAGAGACCGCAAACGTTATATCTTTGAACTTTGACCCTTTGGAAGCTAAATTTCCGGCAAATTAAAACGATTAAACGCTTAATTTATTTGTGAGTACACTTTATGTAAAATATCAAATGTTCAGACTAGAAAATGTCTGAGTAATTTGGTAGAGACCGGAGAGGTCATTTTTTTATAAATTTTAACCTCAATAATGACCCCATAACATTTATTGTTTTCGGCTCAAATCACATTATAAAATTAGATCCATGTCCAAGTAACCTCTGTCAAAAATTTCAAGTGTTTAGACCCAAAATTGTCGGAGGAGTTTGGTAGAATTCTCAAAAATCAAATCGTTAAACTTTTACCCCTTAACAGCAAAAGTTCTGGCCGAAAACCGATAACAAAAATTTTCCCAAATCTATTTAGCTCTTATGTCAAATGTCGAAGTTATAGACTTAAACTTTACACAGACAGACACACACAGAGACATTTTCACTTTTATAGATATATAGATTGTCAGCAGTTTCAGATGAGTAAAATTATATGCTGCAAACACATAAAAACTTCACTATTCGTCATAAGACCAACCTTTGAGAGTAGGGAATAATACAAAAATGTGTATGTGATTATATATATACATTCATGAGCAAAAACAATGGGCCAAGAGCAAAAGAAAGAAGAAATCAATTTTTCAATATTTTCCATTTTTTTATTTCTATTTTGCAGATCATTATTATTATAGCATATAATAATAAGTGGAAAAATTAATTCTAAAAATGGTAAGACCGCATCTTGTCGAGGATATAAAAACCCCGAATTGCAGAGTTAAGGTAGTCCAAAATGACTTACAAGCAGATTTTTTTTTATATTTTGAGAAAAGAAAATGTGAAAACATCTCTTTCTGCAGTGAAGCGAATGGTCAAAGGTTCGAAGTCGAGTGCTCGGTAAAAAGGAAATCTTGATCTTCTCGCCCTAGAGCATTCACTTTGAAGGACGACTACAGGCTTGAATTAAATGTTTTGACGGATTGAAATAAAACTTATGTTGAACATAGCAAAGAATTCAACACAGGGGCTGGGAATTCTCTTTCTAAGTATACAATATCTAGACGAATGAAAGAAATGGGATTTTCTTCTAAACGGTGTGCAAATATATTTTTCTTTAAGAAGAGCATCCATGATAGAAAGAGATTTTTCTCGTCTTATGGCAAGAAAGATACAGACTGGTTCAGGAATGTTTTCTGGTCAGGTGAATCAAGATTTTGTCTTATTAGTGATGCTCCTGAACGGGTCATTTGAAGAACTGGAAAAAAGATTTTCGCCAAATTGCATAACAACGACAGTTAAACACGGGAATAGAGGGATAATGTTATAGGGAACTTTTACTGCAGTAGGAGTTGGGGAATTTATTAGATGTGAGAAGTCAATCAATGCAAAGGAATACATTCAAATATTAAAAACAGGATTGTTACCAAGTATAGTGAAGCTGGGAATATCCCAGAACATATTTTTCAACATGATAATGCCCCTGCAGACACTGCTAAAATCACAAAAAATGGTTTTCTGATAATTCAATTGATTTGATGTTTTGGCAAGGTCAGGCCCGATTCAAACCAAATCGAGAATATTTGATCCATAATATCTCATTCATTAGCTAGAAAAACTTTTTTCGATACAATGACAAACTGTGGGAAGTTGTGTAAAGTGAATGAAATAGTGTTTTACTTTGGTTGAGAGCATGTCTAAAAGGATTGATCTTTTAAAGAAATAAAAATGAAATGCGGTTCCATACTAAGCATTTATTCATGTAAATATGTTGCTCTATGTTAGTAGTCTCGTTAAGTTGCCTTGTTCAATTGTTCTTTGTTCAATATAGCTTTTAGTGCAATAATGCAATAAAATGTATAAAATTTGTTTGGCCCCTTTTTTTTTGCTCACGAGTATATATATATATATATATATATATATATATATATATATATATGTACAAAAAAAATATCGCAAATCTATCCATTCGATGTTATTGCAATTTTAATTTGAATTCAGTATTTTAACGAAACGCTGGATGGAGGTGTAGCTTGGTTTGTTCTTTTTAATCTCTATCTCGTTGAAATACTATTTCCAGTATGCTTATATATATATATATATATATATATATATATATATATATATATATATATATATATATATATATACATATATATATGTATAGTATATATATATATATATGTGTGTGTGTGTGCGTGTATGTGTGTGTGTGTGTTCAGAAAGAAGAATGCATGAATACATTTCACGCTGCTTACGTTTACTGTCAATTATCCAGTCGCAATCTTATCTTTTCGATAGACGTAATTATTACTAATTTTTTGTTCGAGAAAGATTGGTAGCACTTATTTAATAGACACCGGATCGTATTAGGATATCCGTAAATGAAGTTAAATCCTGCAGAAATGAAGAACTTCCTTACGAGAATAGAATATTATTTGTCAATAATCAAATGTTTCAGTTATTTTTACTATTGTGGTATAGTTTACGCCCTTGTGCTTCTAAGCTTGATTGGCGAAATCTGTGCAATTCATTTTCATTGTATGTCCAAATTATGGCATGTTCTTAATTTTCGCATTTTAAAGGCCGAAAAAGTCTGAAAAAATTAGATAAGTCATGATCCATTAATATCATTATTAAATTTATTACGCATATAGATATGTATACAAACTATTTTCTATGATACTCCTGTGTCGATGTTATTAATTCTTTGCAGACGTCATGTATCTTAATATTAAAATGGGTTTAACTTTCCCCGCAATTCAACTATTGCGTTGGCAAATCAGAATTAAACTTTAGAATGACACCAGAATCTGTATGATGAAATCAGTTTTAGCCAAATTTTGTTTCCAAAATGTAGATGATTTTTTACGCAAAAAGAGACGAGTAATATATGTCCAGAATAATTCTGCTTACTACTGTTTATCTTCATTATTTAATAAGGGTGTCCAGCGCACAGAAGGTCTAAACTGGTATAATTCTTCCCTCGTTGATTAATATAAAATATACATATTAGTATACTATGGCGCAAAGTATTACAGAATACGTATAGTATCAGGGCAGTTTAACTTCAGAAAATAAGTTTGTTTACTACAAGTATACTCTAAGTTGATACTTCTTGGTCAAATCGCAAGTTTCTTTCTTTCCTCGGATTATTTTGATTATGGATACTTATCGAAGACATTCCGATACAGTATCTATCTAAATAAAAAGCAGAAAGTGTTGTAAAATTGTGCACGTGTCTGGGATCAAATTCTGAGTCCACAGACATCAATTTTAATCTTTAGGCCAGGGTCTTACCAAGTCTAATGTTGGAACCAAGTCGGTTATGGATTCCATTATTATCCAGTGTCGGTCATTATACATGACACGCCCACGTTATATTAGTTTGACTGCGTCACGGGTCACTGGGAATATGATGGCCCGAGGTTTGTTTGACCGGGCAATTCGTGTTATTAGTCGTTTCTGTAGTCAAAACCGATCGATTCTCCTCATTACGTGGTCTAATGCCTCTATCGTACAAAATAACGGTCCATCGGTGTAGTCGGTGTTGAATCACGTTTGTATATAAGATAATGAAAAAGATATTATTAACTGTCTAAGCAATAATCAACTATAACCATATGAGCAGAAAAAAAATGACAAGTCACCTTTGGTTTGTGTTATGAATATATATTGTAAAGAATAGTTTACGGATTAAAAAATCTCTTCAACATTTGTGTTCATCACTACAAATAATGATTAGACAAAAAAAAAGAAAGAAAAAGAAAAAAGTTGTAAACGTGTCCTTTTTGTATTCCTTCTCACAGCAACTCACTCCCGATCTATAGTAACTTTTAGTTTCGTTAGAGAGAAGTGGGATTCTTTTACTCTGTCTCTCTTTTTCTCTCCTACTACTTCTATTTTCACAATTTAATTTCTTTTTTTTATTTTTTACAGTAAACCCAACAAATAAATTCATTTACTACTTAAAAGCGATCAGAATTTTACTGGTGTTTTTAATCATTGGAGTATTACTTTGCTTACATGAACTGGTTAATGTGTCAGTCCATCAATCTTCCTGCTGCAAGAGATGTTATAACTAGAATTTTTAGGATGTTTGAAGTAAAATGCATTTTTTTTTATCAAAGTGGGGGTTTTCGATTTATCATCTTCGCTTCTTTAAAAGAGTTGGATATATAGTCAGCTTTTATCATAACCGGTTCTGCTTCTACGCAGACCTGTCTGGTCAGCCTTCTGCCAATGCCCACGACTGATATAGAACCGCATTTCAGCTAAGTTGGAACTCTCTGGAAATTCACAGGAATCCATCAGTTACAGTATGAAAATGGCTAAAATCGTGCGTTAAATAATTTTTATATCGGGGGTTTTGTAAGATTCATCCTTTCCTGATAACCAATCGAAATTTACCACGCAACACTTCACTAAAAGGTGATTGGTCTAAAGCTAATTGCACGCTTCTTGCATTCACATTAATCTTCAAGGACTTTTGACTCTCATTACCTGCCGATATTTCTGAGTCACCATATATATATATATATATATATATATATATATATATATATATATATATAAATCTATATTTTTACGAGATCTCGCTCTCTGTTTATATATATATATATATATATATATATATATATATATATATATATATATATATAACTACTTCATTTACTCACACAAATTTAATATACGAAAGTATAGATTTATGCGTAAACTTTAAGTATTTACTTCAAAAGTGCTCAATACGTAGGTAGAGCTAGTTCGTAATTTATAAAATATATATGGCGATTAAGCTACACTGAATATTCTGCGTTTCATCCACTATCCGATATATACTAGTGGAATAATGGATGGGATTTTCTAGGGTCAACGATATCAATACCAGTACTATAATTAATTTGATACGTCCAATGAAATACGATGCTTAATTAGTAGGTATTAACTCCATGCATTTAGCCTACATGTTGAATTTTGCTGTGCTATCCACGTTTATTAGACACTTATCCGTAATTCGTAAGGGTGGTCTTCAGCGCTCTACATTAATGGTAACGTCACATTATAAAACACTGTATTCAACACATTAATTAATTAATGTCTTGTATGTACTCTTTATCGCCTATCGTGATTACTAGTCACAGTCTCTTTAATAACTTCTATTGTTGCATATATTCTCCTTCTTTTGTTATCGATTCGTTGTTTTGATATCTCATTTTAATACAGCTTCCTAATGCACTAAGTCCTTTCAAGAAGTATAAAACTATGTTGCTACTGGCTAAGTTACTCCTCCCTGTAGACTTGGATTTTACAATATACATAGGCATTTTTTGTTTTATCGATAATCAATATTCGTTTTTTTTCTTGTTTTAATTTCTCTTTGCATCGGCTTTATACCTTTCTAGAGCGACTTTCATAAAATAAATTGTGTTTACGAATTAGAGACCGGTATTTGAAAAAAAGTTGTAAATGAAAAAATGTTTAAAATATCTGAAAAAAAATCCAATAATAACGGGTTACTTATTTTGTACGTGTTACAATGAGTTATATTAAGGAATAAATGTGTAAGCAAAACCATTAAAGTGGATCGGATAAAGTAGATTTTCAGATAAATATCGAGAAGTGTTAGTAGATATATTTGAATAAGTGAAATATACCTTAGCTCTTATTATGATAATTTTGTGAGAGTCACTTTGGTCAGAATCAATGAAAGAAATTACAAATATGAACAAGATGTAATTATAATTTCAGGAAACATGCACCTGCTATTGACAGAGCTTGTGGCCATCTTGGAAGTAAATTACTCGATATAATAAATTGCTTGTCTTCTTTAAAATCAATGATAGTTGGTTATATCAAGACAATTTGTTGCTATAAACAAGTAATGCTTCATTGACATTCCACGGCGCTTTCCACGGCAATCTGTAAAAGTAACTCTTACAATAATTATGATATAGTAATCTTTTTAATGTAATAAATGTATGTCAAGGTCAATGCTATCAAATATTCTTTTCCCGATAAATTATTGTCATTGTCAAATAAATATTATTTAAATAAATAAAACACAAAACACAACGAATATGTATCTTTTTTTATTTATTTGTTTATTTTAAATTGAAGGAGTTCATTTTTTTCCAAACAATAAATAATACTTTCTCTCTGACATAAAAATAATTTTAATTTCAGTTATGCAATCCAATAAAACAAATGCTGACTTTTGAAAAGTATTTACTTAAAGTTGTATTATTTTATGTAACGCGACAACGTGAGTCAAATTTGGAACAATTCATTTCAAAATGAGTCCAAATCGAACTCTTTGTTGATCGGATGATGTTGTAATTTACATGTGTGAAAAGTGATAAGATACTTCGAATAGTTAATGCCTGAACCTTTTATAATATAGATTAGCAGAGGGCGCCTGGCTTTATTATTATTAAACATGATATTCCAATTAGTCCAGATTTCGTATATATATTATTATAGTGTCCTGATTCTAAAAGTAAAAAAAAAAAGTGTTTAGATGCTATCAGCTAGAATCGAAACCGAACTGTAGCATCTAAATCTGGTGATGCTACCACTGTACACACCTGATACGCATAAAAACCAACAAAAAATTAAAAATAAAAAATTATCTAAGATGAATGTACAAAATATATAACGATTTTTTTTTTCAATTTAGACCCCTTAAAACTATTTTAACCGGCTGAAGCTCTCTAAAAGAACGGTCCGTAAAAAATCCAATCATTTGACGTCTCTAGCGCAACTCCGCGATTTTTGGTTTCGAAGACGGAAAATTTGGTGACGGACAGACAAACAAAAAGACAGTTTGACAGGCATATAGCTGTTTATATATTAGATTATATGAGTGTTTAGTAGTGAAAACCATCGAAGAACTTGGTTCAATTTAACAATGATATTATCACTGGCGAGTAAAGCCATATACCACGTAAATTTTCAGCAGCAAATCTGAGTTTTGTTTCGTCTTTTTTTTACAAGCAGTCGTCACTGGTTAAGGTCTGAATATCCATCAAGTTTAAGGGTTAATTAGTGTAAGGTTATCACAGGTATTGGGACGATTAATCGGAATTGGAATCGGAAAATTTCGTGCCTATTTTTCAATTCCCAAAACGATTCTTTTTTGCTAAGAAATTAATTTTACCTGACTCATGTTATTGATGAAATGATAAATATTTATTGATTTTAAACTACCAGAAAAAACTATAATCATCCACACAAGTGTATTTTTTAACGTTTGGAAAAATATACGAACATAGTTCCTGGATTTTGCAATACCCCCCTCAAAATATAACCCCAAAAGAAATAACTCCATATTTGGAATTTTAAAAGAGTCGGAATCGGAATCGGTAATTGTATCGAGATCGAGAATTTAGAACAGAATCGGTAATTGTATCGAGATCGAGAATTTAGAACAGAATCGGTAATTGTATCGGAATCGGGAAAAAATATTAACTAGTTGTCGCTGAGACAACAGCATAGTGATTGCTAGTGTTGAAATTTAGGTAGAATCTGATTACTTAAACCCAACTGCACTCAGTAAGGAGGGCAAGTATAAGATCAGTAATATTTTGCAACGATAAAAACAACGAAGGAAGGTGACAGAATTATTATTGATCAGGAAAACATCCATGTTTTCAAAAGCATTGAAGCAGATTCTTCATAATGTGTTTTCACAAATGAAGAGTAAGAGGATAAAAATTTAGTTCATAGACATTCCGTTAATAGTAGGTTCACCGAGCAAGAAACCAAACTATTATTTTCTTTACTATTTTGTACTATAAAATGACCAATTATAAAGGCAAAGAAGCCACTCAAGGATAAGTAACATTAACTGTCAGGTGAGTTAATACCGTGATGATCGTTGATGGGGGGAATTGGGTGAGTAAATTTATTTCAGAGTACGGATCATCAAAAATTCCTTTGCATTGGACTTGAATACAACCATGTTATAGTCATTTGGTAAGCAGCTCCCCGATATTGCGTTCTATAAACGGTCCGTTCTGTGAATAAAGCTCTGTTTATTGAATTTCCGTTTAGTTTTAAGCACAAATAGAGTAAGGGAAATTACTGATAGTGGTTGTAGCTAGTTGAGTGTTTATGGAGGACTTGAGTGACGTTTTATCGGGCACCTGTCATGAAAATAACGATACAGCCCAGATAGGCTCGCAACGTCTCTTCTGTGAGAAAGAGGTAGCAGGGAGGAGAAAATGATATCACCCATCAGAGTTCCAAGTCAGTTTTTACTCTGTCTAGACAAGAAAGGGTGATCTGAAGATCTCTTCCCTTATTGTAGCAGATGTACCCCCTCTTAAGACATATCTCTTATATGGTAGAGGACTGAACTTGGCGTAAGATGCCTTATTCAATCATTTTTCCCACTACCTTGCCAATTAGGTTGAAGTATATGTTCCATTTTATATCAGGAATGAAGGTTAATCTTAATATATTGTTCATGCAACATTTTTCCGCAAAACAGGAGCTATTCGTTTTACTTATGGTAATGTATAAATCAGACCGCTGTTGATAGAATCATGGTATTGAGTTAAATAAAATTAACCAAGCTCCGTTTTCACCATTACCTAAGTGCCCAAGGAGAGTTTGTAGCTATACGGTCTTTTGCGGTGAATTTTTTACAAAAGAAATTCGAGATGTGGTGCTAGTCGAAGATGGAACATAAATATTCCGATTTACAAATGAAAAACTAACACTTTTCCTCTTAGAAAGAGATTATACGAAATAGAAGATAGTATTATCCTCTTGATGTACTACATCAAAGTACGAAAGAGAGCTCCCATATGCATCTCCAAATCTGGCAACAGTACTTCAATTTCGAACGTTTCTAATTTTCACAAATACAGCAGCTGCTGTTCTCAAATAGTAAACCATCTGGAATAAAGCAGGCTTAATATCGGCTATCTCCGGTGTTCTGAGGAGAAACTGTGTATCAGCGTGATTGTAGCCGTATAAGCATAATATTGCAAGTTTGGTCAGTAGGACAACATGTTGAATATAGGGTCGTTCAAAATTAAAAGATTTCTTTAAATGGCAAAAGTAACCGTCGAACACAGGCCCACAAGGACTAGATTGTACAACAAAAATATCATTACAGCAAAAAGAATAAAGCTTAAAAGTACGTTTTATTTGTTAATTCACTTCTGATATTCATATGTTGAGCTATTTATATATGTAAATAACACATTAATTCCCATGCGTTAATAGTGTATATATATATATATATATATATATATATATATATATATATATATATATATATATATATATATATATATGTTGTATTAAATATGGGGTGATGTTTTGATTATATATGTCAAGGCTCTAACTCAGTGACTGGTAAATTACAGGAAATAAGTCAGATAGAAAATTCAACCTATTTTGTATTTAGTAAGGATAGGGCTGTGCCATAGGAGGGCACTTTCCTCATAAAACTATTAAAATATTACAATCTCTTATAATAATATTGAAAATGTAAAATTATTACTGTTAAAATATTACATAAAAATTAGAATATAAAAATATTCTCTCTAACAGTTTCTACAAAGTTCTAAATATAGCATACAAAAATCTTCTTTTACGAGAGCTTCTGGAATGTTTGAAGGTGTAGTGTTCTATTTGGAGCGCTTCTGGAACTTTCCATTCACCAAAAATATACAAGAACGCTGATAGTTCTAACTCTTCAGTTTGTCAGTAAATGAGTCAGATTTAATCGTTGTGCCGCTCCAAGTTGTAAGGCACTGGCTAGGTTTACTTCGGCCAATATTTCCTGGGATCCAAATCCGGTCGAAAGAAATCTTGTAAACACGTCAATACAAGCAACCCCGACTGAAACCTTAGCCATTTGGTAATTATATAGATTTTCTGCCTTCCTCTTTGATCAAAGAATTATTTTTATTAATTCTAAAACTTTTTTCTAAATGTAAGCTAGACTAATTAAGAACTTGCTTCTCTCCTCTTAGATCGTTTGTAAATGTTTTTGTTGCTTTCTTTTTATGTACAATAAATACTGTTTTACTTTTTTTTAATTTTGAGTCCTAGTTATTGTTTACTGTTTCCTGTTTAATACCCCTAGACCTAAACCTGTAAAAGTCTATTTATTTTTAAATGGAATCCTTCGAGATATTTTAGTCTGTTTACTTTCAATTAAAAACTGAGTGAATGAAAGTGTGTTTATTACAGTCGATTCTTCCATATACTTTAAAGATATAAAGTGTGTGCGTAAATAAAGCATGGTTCTTCGATTGAGTTATATTTTTAAATATATCTGCTACTTTGTCTACTGTTAAACAAATTCTCTATATCTTTCATTGTAGGCTACTTCAGACTTGCTCTAACATAACCCGTGTTTACATAAAAATGACTATTTTTCCCCTCAACTAAAACAGTATTTTTTTGTCATTTTAGACCGGGGGTGTATACTAATTTTGTTTTAATTTAATTTTTTAAAATGAAAATTGCTCCATAAAGCCTCGACGTCAGACTTTAATAAATCCGAAAGACGATTATCGCAAAGACAGTAGATTCTTACTGGCCTTAGTCTTGCAAATAGCAAGAGTGTGAGAAGGAGGAACACAGCTTGGAGAGAGTTCTATTGTCAAACAGTGTTGCCTATATAGCGGGATTTTTAGAAGTTGCACTTCGAAACGTAATGCACATTAATTAACGTAGCCGAAGGTTTAATCGAATGAAACCTTGTGAGGATAACGTTCAAGATGCGGGTGGAAGTCCGAATAATCCAAATAATACAAATTAGAAAATTAATACCGATTTAGTTTTTCTCATAGCAATTTTATAGGTCCCGATAAACACAGAGATGGTAGGTTCCACATTAAGTGCAACATAGGTAATACTTAGATAAGTTGTTACTCAGCCAACATATGTTGAGCATGGGATCTATGTTTTTTATTATAAACGGAGAATTAATCTATTCTGGGTAACCTTATATGCAGTTACCCTTTTTACTTCTCTTGTGCCATAAGAATGTTTTGCTTGTATTAAAAGATTCTTAAATAAACACTGGAAAATATTCCCAGCATATCTAGTATATTTCATTTATAAAAAGACAATACATACCTCTGTATGTCTAGCAAATGTAATGATAAATGCGGATGCTCTTAGCAATCCTGCAATTTCATGTTTTACCAAATTCTCAAAATCTTTTAATAAATTCCCGAAAATCTTCAGGGAAGTGCTAAAATGCATCTTACGTATGACGCGACTATATTTTATCACTAAACAAAATGTTTGAGTAGCTGATTTTCTTAAACCGATCTTCATCAGTTTTTTACATGGGTAATCTTTAAAATAAAGCGTTTCATGTATTTACTAAACGCTTTATCCATGCACTTTACCTTGGGGATATCCTCATTAAAGCAGAATATATAAATAAAAGGAGGAAAAGAACAAAATATTTTCGCAAAGATTCCGTACTTAAATTCAACTTTGATCTAAACGTTATTTTTTAAAAAAGCTTGTTTTTTTATATTGACTAGCAGCGATGCTTTCATTAACTTTCTTCGTGTGAAAATGTAAGTATTAACGTATTCTAAATTATAAAAGTGTATTTTAACATCTGCATAAGATAGTATTAACCAAATATATATTAAATATTTTTTCATCCAGAAAATAAATTTAACAAATTAAAAACAAACACATTATACTTATCAATACATTTCGTAATTATATTATTGACAGACAAATTAAATTGACAAATAACATCTTTGACAATGTTAATAATATTCAGCTAATATAGTTCCCACTATAGTACTTATTTCCAGTATAGAAAAATGGATCCGTACTTTCAATTCCTTGAAAAAGCTTCAATTGATGATGACCATGATGATGATCATCATCATGATCATCATCATGCAGTGCGTCAGCCTTGAAGATGTCTAGTCGGGGCCTCACTGCTTTATCCTTCGGTACAGGACTTTCCACCTTGGCTTCTTACTTGCTTGCACATTTTAGGTGTAGTATCCGTTGCGCATCAGATAAATACCGTCTGAACCCCAATGCTCATTCCCAGAGGAGCGAACCCACGACAACTGGTAGCAGAGAAGACCGCAGCTTCTGGCCGAAAGTAAACTCAGTGAGGTAGACAGTCGCCCTATTGTGTTCGCTACTACGCCTTTTCTTTCTGGATAAGGTTCCATAGCCCTTTAAGGAAAAGTGCAAGGCAGCACTCGGATTTGAAGTCAGAGTTCGCATATTTTAGCCTTTTGCTGTGATAAGGCCCACAAGACAGTGGCCTTTGATTTTGGGGTTGGTTCCTCTAGTGTTCCCCCATTCAAGGGCACCCACAAGACAGTGGGGTAGGGGTTTGTAGTGTGCCAGGGCGTGTCCTCACATCGATGGGCCCTAACGCACTACCTACCAGGCCCCCTATTACTCCGAGATCTCCTACAGGTTTAGCCTGGGGCCGCAAGGAACACAGTTACCGTGTGTGACCAACGTGGAGGCACTGTAGGAGTATTGATGATGAAGAGTCTATGTACCGGCACCGCAAGGTTAGCCAGCAGGGTGTGTGTGTGTGTGTTTGAGTTTTAATTCGGCAGGGGGATGTGATGCGTCTAGTGTGTTAGGTATAAGTTAGTGCTAAATTAATTGATATGATACAGATACATATATCTCATATACCGTTATAATTAAATGAGAATTTTATAATTAAAAAATTAAATTATTACAATTTTTAGTTTGCTTTAACAGAATAAAAAAAAATTATTAATCCGTTTAAATATTTTTCTGGCAATAATAAAAAGCATTAATTGTTACCTCTCAGTATGTATTTATCTCTCTCCCACGGCGAAATCATTAAACACAAAAGGCAGAAAATGGGAATTAAAGAGCCAGTTCCGTAAACGAAGAAAACTCTGGCCTGCAAAACATGCTTGGGGAGCCTCGTCTGTGTTCCTCATAAATGACACCTCAGTTGAATAGCACTAAGGTGACTCATTCTAAACGGGTTAGATGGCAAGGATTGTGATAATGGACCTTCTGGAATTGCACAGGACCAAATCAATATCTTATTGTATAGGAAAAATTATGGGTTGAATAGAAACCGACTTGAAAAAAACAAATATATTCTATTAAAATTTTTTCTTCAAAACCTTTGGATTCGGCATTAAATAACCCGAAAAGGGTTGATATGCCGTAAAACAAAAACAGCCAACCAACCAATCTTATAACAGATACATATATATTATGTATATTATATATATATAATATAAATATTATATATATTATATTGACAGGGTATGGCACGATGGTAATCTGAGGAAAATTAGATTATATGGTATCACTGAAAGAAGACATAATGTAATTAAATCCTTCTTAAGTAAGAGAAAAATCCAAGTTGTCCTTGACGGTCGTATATCTAAATAATATGATATAAATGCGGGAGTACCCCAGGGGTCTATCCTTGGACCTTCATTGTTCCTGATATTCATAAATGACATCCCTGATGAAATTGTTTCGGAGATGGGTATATTTGCCGATGACACAACCCTCTATAACAGACATGATGGAAAAACAAATGAACACATATCTAAGTAAATGACAGAATCACTAGAGGATGACCTCCAATCTGTAGTGGAATGGGGACAAAACTGGACAGTCACATTCAATGCTGCCAAGACTAAGCTTGTTTCCTCCAATAATTACAAAAAAAACTTTTCTACCACCAATAGCAATGGCTAAGAATACACTGCCTGAAAGTACTTCCTTTAAACTCCTCGGCCTAACGTTTACAGGTAACATGAACTGGAATATATACATTGAGAGCATTGCCAAGGCTGCTGCAAAGAAGGTGGGCTCACTCTACTGTGCTAGAAAATTACTTACGCTTGAAAGTATCCTGTACCTCTATAAGGCCACCATTCGCCCATGTATGGAATATTGCTGTCACATTTGGGCTGTTGCATCTGCTACTTGTCTCTGACATCTGGACAGGGTTCAAAAGAGAGTCGCCAACCTGATAGGCCCTGAACTGTCGTCTAGGCTTCAGCCTCTGTCCCATCGACGAAATGTTGCATCCCTCTGCCTGTTCTACAAATACTTTAATGGTGGCTGCTCTGACGAACTGCTTGTACCTCCTCGACGTAAATACCCCCGACAAACCCGACAAGCAACTAATCCCACCCCTTTACAGTAGAGATCCCTAGATGTAAGAAAGCCCTTTACTCCAATAGTTTCTTCCCCAGAACTGCATGTCTTTGGAACTCCTTTCAGGGATACTGCTTTCACAACTGTACTGGCATGCAGAAGATCACGTGTAATGTGAACAAACATCTTTCTACTCATCTCCCTTAATAACGCCCCTCTAATTGTCCCCGATAGTAGCCCCCTGCTTCAAAGTGGCACTTGTCTTGTTTGGTGTGAAGATTGAATAAAAAAAAATTATATATATATATATATATATATATATATATATATATATATATATATATATATATACTGCGTGTCAATTATTAACGAGATAAAAAAATGTTTACCAGTTTCAGAAACTTACTAGTAGTTTCGTATCAAAAGTTTTGGAAACGTTGGCAATGCTGAACTGCGCGTATTGATAAATTTGCGTACTGTTCTGTTCAATGAAAACAATTTGCCATTGTAATCGCTGAATCCACGGTAGTTGAGCTGTGTCAAATTATTAACAAGGCAGTTTGTTTCGTCAATAAAATGGGTCGTAAAGGTGGTTTGAGTAGGTCTGAAAAGAGAACTATTGCAGAACAGCTAGCAAAAGGTAAGACTACCTTCTAAAAATATCGAAAATGATAGGAAGGTACCATCAAACTGTGAAGAAGTTTGTCAAGCACCCTACAAAGGTACGTAAGAGAGCTGATGAAGGTTAATCTAGAGTTGTTTCACGCCGTTCTCTACTCCAAATTAAACGGTAAGTTGTTAAGATCCCTGAGCAGATAAGTCGAGAAGTCTTTGACCAAGCCAGATTGAAGAATGCCCCAAAAAGTACTTGATGTCGCCTTCTGAAAACAGTAGCAAAGTCTATTAAGCCAGTGATAAAAACTCCATGAAAGTAACATCGCATACAAAACCGATTGAAATGGGCAGAGGACAAAATGAAAACGGATTTCTCCAAAGTTTTGTTCACGCATGAAGTGCGTGCCACTCTTGATGGCCCAGATGGCTGGAGCAAAGGAATGGGTCCTACATCGGCGACATCTTCATCGGCGTTTAAGGCGCCAACAAGGTGCTGTTGGGATAATGATTTGGACTGGGATTATCGGAGGTACTTCAGTTAGCACAGGAAAAGTCCTAGAGGGCGTAAAAATGACGTCACATGCTTACATAGCCTTTCTAAATGAGCGCTTTGAAGCATGGCTGAAGAAGCAAAGGTTGACGTTCAGAAGAGCTATTATTTTTATGCAGGATTATGCTTCTTTTGCATGCAGCAAACAAAATCAAAAAGTATTTTCAACAACTGGGGTTCTCTGGCCTACAGAAGATGGAGTGGTTTGCGAATTGGCCAGATTTGAACCCAATTGAGTACCTTTTGAGTATCATGAAGCGACGCCTCTATGCAAGTGGACACCAATTTAAGAGCAAAGATGAGTTGTGGGATACTATCCAAGATATATCGCGAAGAATTACTGTTGACGAAATCACAAATTTGACTAATTCTGTGGACCAACGCCTTTCATAAAGTCACAACGTCTTTCACAAGTCATTCATAAAAAAGAATCGCATATCCCCTACTAATTGTGTCAGCGTAGAAATTGCTATGTGGTTGTGTTCTAAGCATTTTTCCTAATTCCATTAATGTTTGAATATTATTTCAATAAACAATTTATGGGCATATTGCGTTTTTTTCTCAACCCCCTTAATAACTTGACACACTGAAAGCAACATATACTTCTATCTTTTGCCATAGTTTCGCTAATACTGCTTTAGATATGTTTTTACTGAAGTAGCTGAATAGTATTGTAAGTACTTTCTCAAAGTTTTGTGGATGTTTCTTCACTCGTTCCTTAAATATTAAAAAAAGATGTAAGCTCCTTAATAATTTGATACGCAGTATATATATATATATATATATATATATATATATATATATATATATATATATATATATATATGTGTGTGTGTGGGGAATATGTATATGTATATATGTATACATATATATAATGGATTTTTGTTTGCCTTTAAAATATAGCTGCTAACAGTTCAAAATATTTTTTAAAGCTTTGGCAGGAGTAAACTGTATATCTTCAGAGCATGCATACATAGTTTTAGCTTGAAGTCACTAAATATTTAGCTTTTATCCATCTGACGAAAGCTCAGACGGTAAAAATGAAGCCTGGTACACTAAATAACGACACAAACTGGAGAGGTAAATGATTTCCTTTCAATTGCAGCTGATGACACCGTAGACAGTTTTTAAACTTTTGAAATCAGTTTTATATATATTCGGTACTTATTTAAGCGTATCGTACGATCGAACAATGCCAGGCAATGCCGTACAACGGCGGGCACTCTGCTAGTAAACACACACACACACACACACACACACACACATATATATATATATATACATATCCGTATGTATACATGTCTATGTATATGTACATATGTATATATATATATATATTATATGCTAGTGTATATATATACTATATGCTAATATATATATATATGTATATATACTATGCTAGTTTATATACATTTATATATATATGTATATATATATATATATATATATATATATATATATATATATATATTCATTGGCAATCATTCGTGACGAGTATGATTGTTCTCCCGTCGGCAAGATTAGTCTGGTCATTTGTTGGTCCTCGGATGGCTGTGGTGGCCGATCATTGACCTATAGACTTTATTGCAATGGGGACATCTATGGGTGGTCGTCTGAGTAGTGGAATAGGCGGAAGGAGCTATTTTGGTAATATATCTCTCCTTTCTCTGCTTCCCCTGTTTTCTGCGGCCATGTGGAGGTCTTTTTCTTAATGTACCGTACCTTCATGGTCCATCTTGCTCCACATGCCTCTTTGAAGAGTAGTATCCTCCCAACTGGTGAGGCTGAAGTGACATTGTCTCAGGTGGATTTTTATGTTGCCCTTATATCTCTTTTTCTGTCCTCCTTGCGACCGCTTTCCCTCTTTTAGCTGACCGTAGAGCATTTGCTTTGGAAGGCGGTTGTCAGTCATACGGATAACATGGACCTTCTATCGCAGCTAGTTTCGGATGATCGTTGTGGTGGTGGAAGGTATGTTAGTCATCTTCAAGACGCTTAGATTTGTTCGGCGATCCTTCCATCCAATCCTGAGGATCTTGCGGAGACAACGCTGGTGATACTGCTCCAGGGCCTTCAGATGTCTGCTATAAGTGGTCCAGCTGTCGACCTCATAGAGGAGATTGATCAAGACAACTGCTTTATAGACAAGCAGTTTGACCCTGCTCTGTATGTCCCGATTTTCAAACACCCGTATTCGTAGCCTGGCCAAGGATGTATTGGTGCATCCGATGCGGTGGTGAATCTCTGCGTCGATGATAGATTTTGTGGAGAAAAAACTGCCAAGGTAGGCAAGTTGATCTATATTCTCTAAGGTGTTGCCTTCCACAAAAATTGTGGGCGGCTGTGGGTGTGCCAGGAGCTGGTTGATGTAAGATCTGGGTCTTTTTGATGTTAAGTCCCAGGAGCCGGTAGGCTCTCCCAAAGGCAGCCAAGATGTTCTGGAGGTCCACTTCTGAGTGAGCAACCAGCGCATTGACATGTGGTATTGAAGCTCTATGATGGACGATGTGAAGACCTTGCTCTTTGCCCTCAATCTGCTGATGTTAAAGAGTCCGCCATCTATCCTGTACATGAGTTTGATTCCCTCAGGCTTTCATTATTTTTATGCATTGTATCTTATCAGCCATCCCTCTTATTCCAAACTCTGCCAGTCCTTTTTTTTCCGAAGTTTTACAGGATTGTTCCTAGTGCTCCTACTTCTATTTGTGTTATTGTTGGTGTTTTTCTTAACTTTCTTAATATTCTATATCTCCTTAAGCTATAAGGCTAGTTCCGTGTATTCGCTGCGATTCTCCTCTGGCCTTGATTTTCGTGAAATTTACGATCTGAAAGCATCTGATTATGACACCGGTCTTTTTAGTTGGTTGGGTTCATCTGTTTGTACGTCCATGTTTCATGTGATTTTGTGACTTACCTATTCAACTACTGCTACCGGTTCGTGTTTGTACTATTTGACTGACTCAAGATGCGGTTGTCTGCATAATTGCTAGTGTACTGCTTTACTTACTTGATCTTGTCTATTCTTATATTCTTTAAGGAATAGTTCTCGGCATTCGCTTACTATGTGGCTTATTGTTTTGTCCATTATCTAGAAGGTCTGCATTTTCTGTTTCCCTGTGTACTGTTGATCTTTATTTTGGTGTGGTTAATTCCATTCGGGTTATCTTGTGCGGCTGTAATTGGGGATTCAGTTTCTGTACATAGTTTTTCTTTTCGCAGCCATGTCCAAGTTATTCTGTCGGCCTCGAATCGTCTGTGTAGCTGTTTCTCTTTCTATTTTTCATTTCTCGGCTTATCCGTTGCCTCTCAGTTTTCTGTTTTGTTAATTTCTATTAGTGTCAATTGCTGCAATAATTACCCTTTCGGTGTTTTGAATTATGTATTTTTCTAATTCTTCTTTTCATGTCATTCTTAACGTTTTATACACAAACAAGTTCTCTCCCCTCGTTTTTCCTTTGCACGTAGAGTAGGTTAGCATCACCTTTGGGTGTTCGGCGTTGTGCATGATCATAAGTTTCATGACCTTCTTGTCGAGATGCCTCAGTTCTTCTTTGCTCCAACCTATGAATGATCGGATTGTCTTAATAGTGACATAGTCTGTGTGTTTATACATATGAAATTTCTATTACATATTTACGTTTCTAGGAGTTTCCTTATTATTATATTCTTTTCTTATTTTCTATTTCTGCAACTTCTGTAGCTTAATGGTGTCTGCTTTCAGAACTTCCAAATATTTGTAGGTTTTATATTCTCCGCTTAGTACGTTACTTCCATGCCTTCCGTTGTCTCCAGATTTCTCATTCTTATAACTACCACCAATAGCAATGGCCAAGAACACATTGCCTGAAAGTACTTCTTTTAAACTCCTCGGCCTAACGTTTACAGGGAATATGAACTGGAATAGATACATTGAGAGCATTGCCAAGGCTTCTGCAAGGAAGGTTGGCTCCCTCTACCGTGCTAGAAAACTACTTACGTCTGCCAGTATCCTATACCTCTATAAGGCAACCATTCGCCCATGTATGGAGTACTGTTGTCACATCTGGGCTGGTGCATCTGCTGCTTGTCTCTCGCTCCTGGACAGGGTTCAAAAAAGAGTCGCCACCCTGATAGGTCCTGAACTGTCATCTAGGCTTCAACCTCTGTCCCATCGACGAGATGTTGCATCCCTCTGCCTGTTCTACAAATACTTTAATGGTGAATGCTCTGACAAACTGCAAACACTTGTACCTCCCCGACGTAACTACCCCCGACAAACCCGACAAGCTACTAAGTCTCATCCCTTTACAGTAGAGATCCCTAGGTGCAAGAAAGCCTTTAACTCCAATAGTTTCTTCCCCAGAACTGCGGGTCTTTGGAACTCCCTTCCGGGATTCTGCTTTCCCAACTGCAATGATATGCAGAAGTTTAAGTGTAATGTTAACAAACATCTTTCTACTCTTCTCCCCTCATAATGACCCCGCTAATTAATTCCCTAATAGTAGCCCCCTGCTTCAAAGTGGCACTGTGCCTTGTTTAGGGTGAAAATTAAATTTAAAAAAAAAAAAAAAACTAGCAAGGCGCACATTTCATATCAAATTTAATTTGGATATCCAGGCTGAAGATTATTTTTGTGTTTATTTGCGTCTCTAGTTCCTTTCTGGTTCTTACAAAAATGTTAAGATCGTCCATGTAGATCTAGTGGTTCATACATCCCCTTGTTTTGGTGAACTTGTACTTGATTTGACACTTTCTTGGTATATTGATAAGGGTCATATTAGCTATGATGAACAACAGTAGTGATAGTGTATCTACTTGGAAGATATGTCTTTGTAATTTAATCTCTGTTAAAGCCTTCATTTACTCATTGCATTTTTAATCAAATTGATAATCTTGCCTGGTATGCTATACATTTTACAGAAATTCTATTATCCATGCTTGTAGGATATTGTAACCGATCCATGTCATTTTTTCGTCTACTTTTTACTTCTCTTCCTCCTCATTATTATTACAATTATTATCATTATTTATTTATTATTCATTTATTATTTATTATTTATTTATTATTTATTGTATCCTATACTACCATTCGCCCATGTATGGAGTGTTGTGGTCATTTTTGGGCTAGTGCATCTGCCACTAGTCTCTCGCTCCTAGATAAGGTTCAAAAGAGAGTCGCCAACCTGATAGGTCCTGAAATGTCAGCTAAGCTTCAGCCTCTGTCCCATCGACGAAATGTTGCATCCCTCTGCCTGTTCTACAACTACTTTAACGGAGAATGCTCTGACGAACTGCAAGCACTTGTGCCCCCACGACGTAAATACCCCCGACAAACCCGACAAGCGGCTAAATCCCACCCCTTCACAGTAGAGATCCATAGATGCAAGAGAGTTTTCTACTCCAGTAATTTCTTCCCCAGAACAGCTAAACTTTGGAATTCCCTTCCGGATCCCTGCTTCCCCGACTGCACTGGCATGCAGAAGTTCAAGTGCAACGTGAATCGACATCTTGCTGCCCAACATCCTACACAGTACCCCTGATGCTTATGTCCCCGATAGTAGCCCCCTACAACAAAGTGGCAATGTGCCTTGTTTGGGGTGAAAATGTAATTAAAAAATATATATATTTGGTATTAATATATAATACACATAAAACACCAAATTTATGTCACATGTGAATCCCCCCTGTTTTACCTGCTCTTTTAATTATATTTAAACAGATAAAAAGGTATTGCTGACAGTGAAAGGTAGCATTACAATGATCGATTTGCGTCGTAAAGGAGTAGACATGGGAACGTTGCATTCAGTTATAGTGAACAGAAACATATAAACCCATATTCAAAGAAATCGGCAAAATAGTAGATCTTGTTGCCAAGTCACATACAGTGAATCATTTCGAAAAAACATTTCGGTAGTAAATAACGTAAAGTGTTGATATGCCGTAAAACAGAAATCCAGGGATGAAAAGTAAAGCCAATGATTAATCATAAGTGTACACGGGTTCAGGCACTTCAAACCGTAACTGTCCCTGGTAAAATCTGGATGTGTGGCGAGCCTACTCATTGGTGCGATACGATATTTGTGCCTCCATCTCAAACGATTCGTGTAAGGTTGCGCTTCGTAGATGTGTGTACAGGAAAGGATAAAGAGTCCCTAGTCAACTCCCTGCCTAGCCGTTCTTTTCTCTGCTGAGCTAATAACAAAAAAAAAATTTCAATCAAAACATATTGACTTTACTTGGTTCAACCCGGTAAAATGTTAATGACGACTATAAAATAAAACAAAAAACGACTTAGACGCACTACGCGTAACTAAGAAAACAAGAAAATAGCGGGGAAAAGACACTTATTTACTTTTGATCACTTTATCCGTCGTCTCAAGATTTGGTGGGGGGAGGAAGAGAGGGAGGATATATTTGGTTATTCATTTTGATTGCTTTGTTTTTTTTTTATTTTGTAGATGTTAATGGGTTGGTAGACAAGGAAAGACAAAACAAAGTACAGAATTTCAGTGCGTTGGGAAAGGAGATGGGATACATTTCAGTACAGATTTTCAAAATAACCTCGAATGTTCTACATTTCGCAACAATTTTGCACAGCAGCAACACACATGTATGAAACATAAATAAGGAATAAAAATTACATATATATATACATATATATATATATATATATATATATATATATATGTATATATATATTAAAGGGGTGTAATGAGTGAATAAACAGATGTGTTTGATATTACACACACAAAGGTACACACACAAACACACATATATATATACCCATATATATATATATATATGTGTGGGTGTGTGTTTGTGTGTGTTGTGTTTGTGTGTGTGTGTGTGTGTGTGTGTGTGTGTGTGTGTGTGTGCGTGAAAGCTTTAGTGAGAGGTATAACGTAAAACATTACTTATTACATTAGAATAGAGTTATTTCGGAAGTTTTGAGATAATAATTTGGATTACTCAGACATCTCTCCTCATTTTTAGTATTATTTTCGCAACGTTTCGGTCGATAAACTTCCGATTTTCTTCTGGTACGTGTTCTCAAACACGGGAATCTTTCTGAATTGCGAACAAACCGGGTGGAAGTCTTAGGTAATTTGTGGTTGTATCACCAGCACATAGTATTTCATTGAGAAGTGAATTTTATTTAGTATTTTGTTCATCATGCCATATATTCTTGTGGGAAAATCTGTACAATCTTACAACTTATTAGTGTCGATCACTACATATTCTTTATATAAATAAATTGTATACATACATATATGCATACATATATGTATACATATATGACCATATAATGAAAGCTTCACATATTGTATAAAATTCAAGGTCCTCTTAGGAGATGCTCATTGCTCGGTGTATGAGCTGCTTCTTTGAGCTGTCTTATTTTCTTATCTTTCTGTAATATCCTTTGCCCTATACGGATAGATAATTTTCTTTTCTCTGCTGTATATGGTCAGACATACCAGACATTTCAATATCTGCAAGTATTACGACTCTCCAGTGTTCTTCAACCCTCAATCTAAGCAGAGGACATAGTTCCCCTCTTCGACAGAAAGATCCCAGTGTTCCATAATTTTTTATGTAAACGGAGATCGTTTTTCAAATTGACACAGACAATGATAGGAACGGCAACAGAGTTGTGTGAACACACACACACACACACACACACACATATATATATATTCATTCACACCTCGAAGACTATATATATATAGTCTTCGAAGTTTTAAACATTTAAAACTATATAAATTAGTAAAAGTAAAAATTATTAGTCCCTCGTCGGGAAATTTTATTGCTACTGTCAATTAATCTTCTGCAATTAGCGAATCAATGTCCTTTCATAATAGCACAATCCAGAAATCATCAGTTGTTTACTATGAAACATTGTTGCGGGGATTTAAAAACAAAACAATATATTAAATCATGGCTCCCTAACAATATTGACCAAATCCCACCTCTCTAAAACTATATATATTATGTAGTCTTTGACATTATTATATATTTTCTATCTGAGAGCAGAGTTGCGATTCACTGTGTACGGTGTATTTTTATTGTATTTCTACATCAGAGCTGTAGTTCCACATGACTGTGTTATAGACTCAACATTGTTTCTTCTCTATATCAATTATTTGCTAGAGAATATTACTCAGAAAATTAACATCGATTCTGGTGATATAACTCTCTAGTGAAGTGTTGTTTCTCGTCTATCTCTATTGGATCGTTGGAAATATACAGCTAATCTAGAAACGTCGGTTAAGTTGTTGATTTGAGTAAGAAATCGTTTGTTTCGTTTAATCCTATTAACACTCAGCTCGTGTCTTTGACTAGTAGACACGCCGCTGGGATTCTCACGTACGGCGCTGGTTCGATGATGGAGAGATTCTAAAAAATCGTAGTTTTTCCTTCTCATAAAATCTTTCGTGGAGTTCGCATAAATACATTAGATGCATTGTTCTTTCTGCATCTCACAACACCCGTTCTCTCTATCGCTCTAAGCACTTTCAAGCAGCTAAGGCCATTCACTGTTTCTAAGGAAATAATCAAAGACCAGGTATTAAATAACGGTGTCATATTTGATCAGGAGAATCGCTGTCGCGTGTATGGGGTCTTGATAAGGAGGAGAAACGTATGTGAAATTTGGTTGCCTGAATGCATTCTTTTGTCTAAAACCTCTCTCTACCAGACGTGATGTTGCTAGCCTGTCGTTTCTATAAATATTATGTGTTCGTCAGAATTGTCTGATCTATCCGCTTCTTCCTGTGTTCTCAATTGTTTGTCTTTGGTGTTTTTTTCTCAATTCACATTTGATACCTCAATATGATACGGTTTACTATTCCATTAGCCGCCCTAGAAGAATTTCAAGCTTTCTCCTGCTTGTTTTCTGTAGTATCTGTGACCTTGTCTCCTTTCCAAAACTTAGGTCAACTGGTATTTCCTGTCCTTGTGATAATCACTATTGGCCTTGTAAGCTCCTTACATCAAATGGCTACACGCCTTGTCAGTATATTTTTAATTGAGTAACTATATTAAGTAGCACGGAGAAAGTGTGATGGCACATGGAGGCCAAGTTTTGTGGGTACTAGAAAACGTATATGACAAGAGATTGTTTAATGTATATATTACCTACCTTTATATGAACGGATTAAAAATAATTTTCCTGCTTTTGAAATTGGACAAAAAGTAAATGAATAAAACGACGTAGATACGCGTAAATTTGTCTTGGTCAAATAGTCCAATCTAATTATTATTGCAATTGTGTTCTAAATGGATTATATTTATAAAAGTATTCGAAGTTATATCCTTTCTGAGGTAGAGTATAAGAAAGAAGTTACAATGACAAAAACACTCACGCAAAGAAACACACACACACAAACACATACACACACACACATATATATATACATATATATAGCGGTGTGTACATATACATATATATATATATAGTTATTTTGAAGGTTTTGCTCTAGATATACTTATGTAGAAATTTTGTATTTTTTGCGATATATATATATATATATATATATATAGTTATTTGGTAGTTTTTGGACGATATGAATGAGTAATTTTGTAGGTTTTAGCGATATATATAGAATAAACTGAAGTTTTTTTGCGTGATGTTTAGTTATTTTGTAGTTTGTAATGCGATATATATATAGTTATTTTGTTATTACATGGCAATATATAGTATTATTTTATAATTATTTTGCGATATGTATAGAGCTATGTTTTATTTTTTTTTGCCATATATATGCGTAGTTATTTTTTCATTATGTTCTGATATACAGTTATTTTCTAGTTTTTGCGATATAATCCGTTGTTTAGTATTTATATATATATATATACATATATGAATATACTTACATACATATATACATATATATATATGTATATATATATATATATATATATATATATATATATATATATAGTTATTTTGTAGTATTTTGCGATATATATGAAGTTATTTTGTAGTTTTGGGATATATATATATATATATATATATATATATATATATATATATATATATATAGCAATTTTGTATTTTAGCGATATATTTATATAGAATTATTTTTTACTTTTCTGCAGTTTTAATGGGGACTTAGTTTTTGCGACTTTCTAAACTTACGATGATTCACTTCCTGAGTGATAGAGAGTTAATTACCTCACTTAAATATATAATGTCGTTTTCTCTATATATTTTACGGATGAATATGTGTTTTTATAAATAATATATATATATATATATATATGTATATATATGCATATATGTATAGATACATACATATATATATATATATATATATATATATATATATATATATATATAGGGGTGTATATATATTTATGGGTGTGTAAATATGTCTGAAAACGTTTCCTCGGTAAACATATTTCTGCTAGCATTAAGTGATTACATATAAAACATTACCTTTAATTGCTAAATTTTATAAGTCTCAAGGGTGAAATATAAAATGAATTTTAAAACTTAAAAATATTTTTTTTTACATTAAAAGATTAAAAAAAGGGAATTATCATAAAAAATTATGCCGCGGTTAATTTTCTCTTCGTTGAATTTTAATTAAGAATGCAATTAGATATATTTCCAAATTAAAAAGTAATGTGTGCGTAGGAGCGCGTCTGTTTGTGTGTGTTTATATATATATATATATATACACACATATATATATATATACACATATATATATATATACATATATATATATATATATATGTACACACGTTTTTATATTTATTTATAATTAATGGTCACATATATATGTGTACATATACGTATGTACCTCTCTCACCCCCTCTCTGTTTCTAACTATTTTTCTATCTATCTATCTATCTATCTCTTTCTCTCTACCTATATGTGTGTGTGTTTGTGTTTGCATGTTTGTGTGTAGTTTGTAAATTTAAAAATACCTGTCAATTTCCTCGCGCTTTGTGACTCCTCTGCTAGTATGGAATTTGTGTCTTCGCATGCATGTTTGTAAATTTCAGTTGTTTATATATTGTGCCTTGTTTTACCAGTCGCAAACTCTTGTATTTGTTTAAAAGATACAAAACTGTTTTGTAGTTTAGTAAATGCGTCCTATGATTTTCTCTTTCAACTAGAGATAGTTTTTGTTTATTTTTATTTATCATTATTTATTATTGTTAATATCGATGATTGAAATTATACCATAAAACTTCATATCGTTTGAGTTTGCTTTTTGTGCAACTTCATTCAGCTTTGTGTATATATATGTGTGTATGTATGTATATGCATATATATGTCTGTATCTATATATAAATATGTGTGTATATCTATGTGTATATATATATGTGTATATATGCATATATATATGTGTATATGTATATGTGTGTATATATATATATGTATATATATATGTATATATATATGCGTATAAATGTATATATATGCGTATATATGTATATGTGCATATATGTGTGTGTGTATATATATAAGTGTATATATATGTGCGTATATATATGTGTATATATAGAGATGTATATATATATATATACTTTGTATTTGTTTTTACATGAGCAGTAATATGTTGCCTCACATTTATGAGCATGTTTCGGTCACCTATTGTACTAGCATCCAGAGACTTTCTGGTTATAATAAATAAGAAATCTGCATTAATTAAACTATAAGGTTTATGTATATTTCATGACCAAGCCACTGCTAGTATTTTTAACTTTTTAGAAATGCATGAATATAACTGATGCTTAAATCACACACATCCTTTCAAAATGGATTTAAAAATTCATAATGCTGTGTTCATAGAAAATTAGTAAATAAAATTTTAATGTATGTATCATAAATAGAACATAATCACGGTGGAACATCGGTTCTTGCAAGATAGGTCTAGCCAGTACAAGATTGGGTAACATTTTGAAAGGCTAGGCGCCATATGTACAGCGCCGATACGTAAACATTTCCAGGTTGGTATCTGGAAACCTGTTTTACTCACTCCAAGAAATACACACCTAGTTTTGGTTAGAATCGAATCTGGGAGAGCGAAAAACTTCGATGTAAATAATAAAGTTTTCTGTCTACTCTTTGTTTTACATACATTGCACCGACAAAGATTAGCAATCGTACAAAAAAGTATAGTTCGTTTTGCAAAACGCCTTCATCACTATAAGCAAATCATTTGTGTGAATATTCGATCAACTTAGCTGTTATTTCGGAGCACAATAGACCTTAATATATAAATATAAAGATTTACAAAGGAAATGATGTGTCTTTGCTATACATTAGGTTACCCAATATATACATATATATATATGTGTAAATATATATATATATATATATATATATATATATATATATACACATATAATCATTTATATGTGTTAATAATAATAATAATAATAATAATAATAATTCATGTTCTCATGTTTCTCATCGTATTTTTACAAATATATTTCGAAATATAAAATGCTCTGTTCATTAACTTATATATATATATATATATATATATATGTGTGTGTGTGTGTGTGTGTGTGTGTGTGTGTGTGTGTTTGTGTGGCATCCGTCAGTCGAAACGACTATGGATCAGCGCCGTATTAAGATGTTGCCTGTATGCATCCTTTTGTGTGACTGTAGAGACCAATTCTTGATTTGCATAGTCTGCCACAGCCTTCACATACGAAGGTTGTTATGCAATTTGCCGCTTCGTCCGGCTGTTCCGTCTATACACTCGCTCTTCTTCTAGCTCACTTTGCAGCGTTTTCAACATGGAGGGTCCTCTCGCTGATGATAATCCCCTGGCGTATCATTTTCCTCCAGGCAGTTCTGTCAGCTGCAGAGGCTTCCCATGTATTCTTGTCCACCGAGAAAGCCTTCATGTCACGCTTGAAAGCCTTCATGTCACGCTTGAAGGTCTTTAGGGTTGCGGCCCTCATCCATCCTGCGCACATGGCCCAGCCAGCGAAGACGTCGCTCACGCAGTAGGGAGTAAATGGATGGGATGCCCGCTCTCTGCAGAACCTCAGTATTACTCACTCTGTCCTGCCATGTGATACCAAGTATCCTACGTATACATCTCATATGGAAGACCTGGAGTTTCCTCTCTTGTGTTGAGTATATAGTCCAGGATTCACTCCCATACAGTAGAACACTGAGGATGCACGCTCTGTAGACGGTCATCTTGGTGGAAGTGGTAAGGTGCCTGTTTTCCCAGACTCTTTTAGTTAGTTTAGAGAGGGTTGTGTATGCCTTTCCAACCCTTTTGTTTAGCTCCACGTCCAATGAGAGGGTGTCTGAAGCAGTGGAGCCTAGATATTGAAACTGGCGTACGACCTCTAGTGGTGTGCCTTGGATTGTGATGCTGGGTGGGGAGGCGGTTGCCTGTCCCATGACTTGGGTTTTCTTCTGGCTGATGGTGAGACCGAACAGACTGCAAGCATTAGCAAACCTGTCCATCAGTCTTTGAAGACCATCTCCTGATGCGATGCTATAGCTGCATCATCGGCAAACAGCATGTCTCTTATCCGAACTGTCCTGGTCTTTGTCCTGGAGCGGAGTCTGGCGATGTTGAAGAGACCACCATCTGACCTGGAGTGCAAGCAGATACCATCCGTTGTGTTCTTGAAAGCATGCTTCAGGAGTAGGGAGAAGAAGATGCCGAAGAGTGTTGGGGCCAACACACAACCCTGTCTAACACCACTCCTCACCCCGAACTCAGCAGACATGCCACCGTTAAATTTCACAGTGCTCCTCGTGCCATCATGAAAGGATCTTATGATGCTGAGGAGATTTGGTGGGCATCCAATCAGTGGGAGAATTTTGAATAGTCACGAGATCGAATGCCTTGGTCAGGTCTATGAAGGCAACATACAGAGGTTGGTTTTGCTCTCTGTACTTCTCTTGCAGTTGGCGTAGGGAGAAGATCATATCGATTGTTGATCTCTCTGAACGAAAGCCGCATTGAGATTCTGGGTAGATTCGGTCGACAAGAACGTGTAGTCGCAGTAATACTATACGTGCGAATAGCTTGCCAACGAAGCTCAACAATGAGATACCGCGGTAGTTGTTGCAGTCACCGCGGTCCCCTTTGTGTTTGTAGAGAGTGATGATATTTGCGTCTCTCATGCCCTGAGGCACTGAGCCTTCTCTCCAACACTGTATCAGAAGACTATGGAGGGGCTCAAGCAGGCTAGCCTTTCCACTTTTTAAGACCTCTGCTGAAATATAGACCTTTCCTGAGGCTTTTCCTGATGGCAGTCTGTCTATTGTTCTTCTATGGAAGGCTCCTCATCGAGCTCATGCATCAGCGGTAAACGATCAATGGCATCCAGGGTGGACTGATGTACCATGTTTTCCCTGGAGTAAAGCTCGGAGTAGTGTTCAACCATCTGTCTAGCTGTTTAACTTTGTCTAGTATGGGTTCACCCGATTTAGACTTCAGTGAAGCAGTTTTGTTAATTATGGGTCCTGTAGCTCTCCTGATCCCGTTATACATATTTTTTTATATTTCCTGTATCAGCTGCATGCTGGATAGACTTGGAGAGCTCCATCCAGTAGTTGTTTGCAGCGTCTCTTACAGCCTTTTGAACTGCCCTTTTGGAAAGCCTCAGTGCAGCCAGCGATGTAGGAGATGGGTTGGCCTCGTATGAGAGCAAGGACAACCGCTTTGCCTCAATCAGAGGGTTGAGGGTAGCAGAGTTGGCATCATACCAGTCATTGCATTTGCTACCTGTCCTCCTCCCAAAGACTTTGAGAGCTGTAGAGAGGATGGCATGTTTCAGTGTTTCCCACTGTTCAGATGCAGTCCGGGTGTAAGTGGAGGTTAACATCTTGTTGAATGTCGCACTGCGATCTGAGTATGTGGTCTTGCTAACATCAATACGGGCAACACCATCCTGTTTAGTGTGGTAGAAATCTTTGGGTTGAAGTTTGACTCTACTGCATATTAGGGAATGATCTGTATCACAATCAGCACTGTGGTAGGCTCTAGACATCAGAAAATGTTTGAGGTACCTTCGTCTAGTAATGATTATATCGAGCTGGTGCCAACGCCCTGATCTGGGATGTCTCCAGGACACTCTGTGATGCGGTCTGGCAGGAAAGAATGTGTTGGTAATGCAGAGGTCATGGTAGGCACAGAGTTCTAGAAGGCGCTGGCCGTTACCATTGCATTTGCCCACTCCAAAGTTACCAAGGCAGCTCGGCCATGCATCGTTGTCGCCACCCACACGTACATTAAAGTCCCCAAGTATAATCAGGTCTTCATTTTGTGGAAATGCCTTGATGGTGCTATCCAGCTGTGTGTAGAAGTGCTCCTTGCTGCAAGTGTTGGGGCGTACACACATAATAGATTAATTGTTCCATCTGTGGTGTTCAGTCGTAGTGAGATTAGGCGCTCAGTAGCTGAATCAGAGAGTTGTACGTCCTGAACCAGTGAGTTTCTGACTGCAAAACCAACACCGTGTTCCCGGACCTCCTCTTCCTGTTTTCCTTGCCAGAAGAAGGTATAGTCCGATTCCTTTAGGCATCCGGTGTCAGCTAAGCGTGTTTCTTGGAGTGCAGCGATGTCTACTTTGAGTCTCGATAGCTCGTTGTTGATGATGGCAGTTTTTCGAATATCGGAGATGTTGCGTATATCGGTAGATAGGCCAATCGTCATAGTATGAACATTCCAGCACCCTAGCCTGAGTGTTGGGTTCTTTGTGTTTCTTTTGGTTTTGTTTGGTGCAATGGTTACTGGCCACTTGTTGGAATCATCCTATACCCTACGCACCCAGTAGGGTGGGTGGCCAGTGGCGGGATAGCACCTTACTGACTGAGGGCAGCTCAGCTTTGTGGCGGGCGGTAGGTGTCCAATGAAATTAAATAACTTCTCACACCGTTAGGACCGACCCCTGGTGCCCAGCCGTACGCCAATTGAGCTGTAGGCTTATAACCGGTGACTGTCGCTCCCCTGTTTAGTCCTATACAGATGCATAGCTGAAGTTTTCTCTCCAGGGCGCTGGCCAGGGCAGATCTGTGGAGAGACTGGGTTGCCCAATCGTCAGAATCCCCCTCTCGGTCTTGCTGGTGTTGCCCAGAGGAATGGAAGTACCAGTACGTCCGGCACCAGGTTGACTGCAGTAGCTACCAGAGCAAGGCTGAGTACAGCACTTGTCTGCCTGTGGGGCTACACTCCAGATTTTCTGTTAGGGTTTACTTCCTTAGCCTTTATCGAACCAACGAATAACCACAAGGCAGTGGTACTATTTACCCATAGCTGGGGGCCTGTTCATGGGCATCAGGGCATACAACGATGGGCCTGGCATGCCGCATTTCTGGGGGCAGATCACCTCCGAGTCTCCTGTAGTTCTGCTTGAGTCTGCAAGGTACTCAATTTAGATGTGTCGCCACGGGGAGGCACTACATGGAGCTTTCCTATGGAGAGGATATGTACTGGCAGGGAAGACTTACGCACTCTGCTTCCTTTTTGCCTAGGCTAGCCAGCGGTAGGGACTGGAAGAGGAAGGTGACAAGCACACAGTACCCCACACTTGACGCATCAATAGGCCATTTGACACACATATGTATATATATATATATATATATATGTATATATATATGTATATATATATATATATATATATATATATACTTGTCAGGTCATGTCATATGTTACTGATACCATGTAACCCAGTACTACTGCCTCATGGTCGGGTCACCGGCGACTAAACTGGTCCCCCCACCAGACTTGTTTGGTGAGGAGGGTCGCTAGTCTCCCTAAAGGATAAAAAACAAGACATTCCAAAGGGCGAATGTACCCTTTTTCAGCCAACTAGCATCGTGTGTGTTTGTGTGTATGTTTGTGTGTGTTTGGGGTGGACAGGGCTCCCGTAAGCCGTGGTGAAGGCAACTTTCTAGGATAAGCAACTCTCTGATTTTAAAAAAAACTATAAAGTGGGAGACCAGTACGCGCATTAAGCTGATCTGCAGTTTAACTTGTTGCTGGCTATCTTGTTCTTGCTTGTTGCTTGATCTCAACATTTTTAACCAAGTGAGAGGCTTAGCTGTCGTACAAAGCTAAGACTCTGTAACATCATTTGTGTATAGATACTCCCTCAGGCATTTGTCTATAAATATGGTCCCGTGGCGATGGAAAAGTTGTGACGCGTGGAGGCTTGAAATGCTGGACACATTGATCTCAATGACCGTATCCAGTGCCATGCCTGCTTATGCTTGTGAATTCACCAGTAGGACTAAAAAAGTCATTTTTGGGCCCATGGACTTTAAGTGTCTGAGGGAGTGGTACTTATCTGACAAAAAGTTGCAATCATCATATATATATGCATGTATGTATGCATATGCATGTATATATATATGTATATATATATATGTATATATATATATATATATATATATATATATATATATATGAGATCTACAATTTTTAAGGCAGACGCCCAAATTTTCATAACATTACGTCTTAAACTTTTTTTTTTTAATTTTGATACGGCAATATTACCAAACAACGCTTCATGGAGTGGTTTTAGTTACTATCAACAAGGACTATAATTTCACCACGAAAAAATGTTTCCAATCTCAATATACATTATAAGGCTTATGTATTCATTGTTAATGCTGACGCAACCGGTTATCAAAATCACAAAATTTAGTGTAGTAGATTAATGCTTAGTGGAAACCGCTCTCTTACCTCACAGTGACTGCATACTACGACTGGGGAACACACATCTATATTAAAAAATAAATGTTTAAATTGCAAGTTAAAGTTGGTTGAAATGTTTAAATTTTAAGTTGAAAGTTGGTCGTGTGGATTTGTTTCCTGCTAATAGCCAGAGATGGTTTCGTGGCCGGGTCCAAATTTCCTGATCGGCAGTTATCGTGACACCTTGCACTGATGATTCCGGAATGTATGAAACACTAGTGTCTGTAAGTATTTAAAAAAAAAAAGCCATAGTAATAATTATGACAGCCACTTTAAGAACTCGGTTCTCATTGTTGAGCACTTTACAGTTGAAATGAAGGTCGGTCACTTAAGCTCGATTGCGTATTTCATGATTTTATAATCATTAGATCAATATGGACGGCGCTTGGATATTTAAAATAAATGTTTAAATTTCAACGATATTTTTTGCTGTTAAAGTTGGCCCTGTGTTTGTTCCTTGCTAACGGAATCATAGATTGCCTCCTAGCCGGGTTTGAATCTCCCGACCGGCGGTAAACGTGACACCCTGCACTGATAATTCTAGAAATGATGAAACACTAGTGCCTTTGGCTATATAAAAAAGTATTAGTGTATTATATATATATATATATATATATATATATAGACACACACACACACACACGCACACACACAAGGTGGAACGCTAAAGTTGTCGCCCTAGAAAGGACGAAATGATTTCCGTTTCATGAAAGCTGTTTTTTTTTTGTTTTTGTTTTTATTTTTATTTTATTTAATTGTTTTTTTTTTTTTTTTTTGGTTGCAGCTCATCTACGTTCGCCATTTGCGTACAAATCCCCAGAGCGATGGGAGCCTTTTTATCATCTCTGAAAGTGACAATGTCCAACGAGCGAGATCGGGGATTCGCCGTTATTCAACTCATGCGGTCTACCAATCCAAGTTATGACAACAGCACCCTAAAATTGTTGGATCGCCACGAATAACAGAGACGTGCCCAGAGTGATGAAAACAAAGTTTCTGGTCACGGTTATGGTATTTGCTGTGGTTTCACGTGAGGATCACACATTATGCCATCTCATACATTTGAAGTCGTCTTAACCGTCAACAACAAAATGTAACTGGATGTGCTGAAGAGTGTGGTGATTCCTTGATGCAATCATGTAGCCTCTAGCAAACTTTCACTGTGGCAACAGGAGATCCAGGCTTGGCTTCCGAAAGAGTGCTACGACTTTTTACCCTTCTGTCACTCGAATTTATCATGCTCAGAAAGCGTACAACATACGTTGCTTTCTAGTAGTCGCCTAGAAAAATGTCTTAAAATCATCACCAATATAATTATTTCTGTTTTTTCCTTATATTTTAATCTCTTTAAAAATACCGTTGGGATATTATTAGGGTAACAGTGATGCGTGAGAACACAACGTAAGTTGTATGTTTTCTGACATTTTCGAGTTAATTCAAAAGTTTTGTTTTTTTTATAACGGAATAATTTAGATTACCTTTATAACATTTTTAACATAGATATTCTATAAGTTGTTATCTTTACAACCTATGCCAAAGTCCGTTGGAAAAATGGTGGGATCTTTCTATCGATCCGGTAGATATCTCACTGCTGATGCAATTCTCTATCTATATAAGAGCCAGGTACGTCCAAGGATGGAATACTGTTGCCACGTCTAGGCAATAGCTGCTGGAAAGGACTTGCCATGTCTTGATAGAGTTCAATATAAACTTCGTAGCCTCGTAGGAAATGCCCTTTTCTCTTCCCTGCAACCTCTATCTCACAGAAGAGATGTTGCCAGTTTGTCTCTGATGTATCGTTATTTTATGGTAAGTGTTCGACTGAGCTTCAATCTATGGTCCCCCCTCGCCAAAGAAACACCCGTCTAGCTGAAAACACTATCAATAATTCCCCCACTCTTTATCTGTGCCTAAACCTAAACGTAGATTCCATGAACAAAGCTTCTTTCTTAGAACTGCACGCCTGTGGAATTTTCATTACTAATTATTACTATATTGCCCAATTTCTACTGTACACTCTTTAACCCTTATCCTTAAGTGGCCTTTTGGTCTTGATAATGTGGTGAAACCTGTGTAAAAAAAAAGCATTTACGATATTGTCGGCTATCACACACGCATACGTATATCTTTCCTACTAGTTTTTATTATTATCTTTATGTCTGGTTTCTGAACCCCAAATCTTTTTTCATTAATTCCAATATTTCAAGACAGACCAGAATCCACACACTTATACAACTAAATTTTATTATTTATTACTATTTTAAACAATTGACGGAACATTCTGATATTAATTCTTCTATGAACTTAAAGACTTGACATTTTCATTGCAAACGTTGCTTTCATATAAACTGTATCTCTCGGTCTCTAGGTGCTACTAACTAGCTGGCCGAAATATATATGTGCATATATATATATATATATATATATATATATATATATGTATGTATATATATGTATGTATATATGTATATATATGTATGTATATATATGTATATATATGTATATATATACATATATATACATAAATATATATATATATATATATTTCATAGTCGGATTTCGGTGTGGTTTGCTTGATCTCTGTTGTTTAATAGAAATTCTTGTGTGCAGGGCGTTTGATCAGTTGGTAGGGTGCTTGCCTTGCATGCAAGACGCTTGGGTTTCGAATCCTGAGTTCGGATGTGTCTAACTGATGAGCCCAAATGAAGGCGAAACCCGAGTCTTGGACTTCCGGATCTTTGACTGTCATGGATCTTGTGGGCTGCGACTTTGTTTGGCTGTGGAATTTATTATATATATATATATATATATATATATATATATATATATTAAGAGAAATACTAAATCTCGCTAGATTTTTCATGTTAAAATGTCGATATCTCATTTCACCATAAATTAGCAGGCCGTCTGGCGTTGCCCGTTCAAGAAATAAGCATCACTATTATACTTTAATTAATGCAGCATTCTTATTTATTATAAATAGAAACACCATAGGTTTAAAACATAACATTAAATTCATTATAAAAAATTAAGTAAACAAAACGGAAAAAAACTGAAGCACATACATGCGAGTATTATGATTTTTTAACACTTTACTTCTTGCAATAAAAAAAAACAAATACTCGAGCTGAGATCAGAGCTATAACCTAATGAAAGCGAGTCATTAGGGTAACCATAGGACCAGTTGCCTCTGTATTTAAAAAAAGTGTTTTCAAAGCTATTGATTATTAACATAATTAACCTGTCATGTAAACGATTCACGCATGCACATTCGTGAAACAAGCGACTAAAAGATAAATCCCGATGGGCTCAACGTACCAATCTTTTAATTTTTATCTCTTAACAACCAATTTTTAAGTACGAAGCTTTCCACTAGACTGAATACCCTCTACACCAAATTTCAGGTTTGTAGATCAAATATCCCGTGAGTATGTAAGCTGAGAATTGTCCTCACGCACACATTTTCACTTTTATAGACATATAGGTGAGATAAAATCTTTAACAAAGATTTCACAAACAATATTGAAGAGAAACAGAACAATCCGATGCATTAAGGATGATAATAGTGATATTAGCTATAACCGTCAAAGACAAAGGGAATGTCAGACCTGTTTGGTCATAAACCAAGCACAAATATTCACAGAGGAGAAACAAAATAGAGAAAAATTCTACAAAGGAAGTAGGGAAATTACGTTCTAAGATATATTCAACGAACATAGACTTTCATTCAACTAAGAAATGTATTAAAGAGACATCTCATTCCCGATGGATTACTTGAGATTGATTAGTAAGTATAAAAACCGACAATAGTACGGAATATTATTAAAACGCTGCAGCCTGTGGATCTTTAACTAGCCGTGTTTTCTGTGCCTGAATGAAAAACTTGAAATAATCCGTTTTAACAAAAAAGAAAAAGTATTGAATATTGCACAAGAATCAATGATAAACTGTAAACACTTTGAGAGACACGCACAACACAGACTATGAAAAACAAAACCCCTCTTGGAAAAAAAACAACTAATTTCTACCTTACCGCTTTAAAAATGAAAATAGCAAAATAAAGGTATTGTTTGAATTTAATAAATGAAACATAATTTCGGAATATTATACTTGTAATTAATGTTAAAACACGAAAGCTGATGTAAAGTAAGATAATAAACCCATCCGACTCAGTTAAATCGCTTCAAAGATTACAGATATATAAAACATACCAATTGTCGACTGTATCTAACAGCGGATATTAAACGGTGAGTGCAGTGGATATGAAGATATAGTATTATTTGCTTTAACTCTACAAAAATATTCAAGATACAATAAACATGGATAACAATTCATGAACAAATTAGAGTTGAATTACAGATTATATGTAAGATTATGTTTGAAATATTCAATTATACAAAAAGTAATATTAATGATTTCAGTAACACTTTACATAAGCAGCGTATATATATATATACATATATATATACGTATGTGTGTAATATATATTACACATTCCTTATATATTATAAACACACACATAGTATATATATATATACACTGCTTTGAATAACACTTTAAAAGCAGTGTATATATATAGAGATATATGTATGTGTGTGTAATATATATTACATATTCCTTTTATATTACACACACACAGACACAGACACACACACACACACACACACACACACACACATATATATATATATATATATATATATATATATATATATATATATATATATATATATGGCTGAGTGCATTTATTTAGTTACATAATATTTGTAGATATATGTTTTAGGTAGGAATTTTGTTTTTGGTTTTAAAAACAGGGGCAGGTTGGCTGTTTAAGTGAGGATTAACTGAAACATGTATTCACATAAGGAGGAAATAATGTTGTATAAAAAAAACCTACTATATTTTTATTGCTATCATAATTTTTCTTACTATTAATATTTTCCGAAAAAAGGTAATATTTTTATATATTTAATTTATATCTCAAAATAAAGTGACAACAAATTTAATTTCCCGGGGGATTCAACATTGTAGCCTATAAATATTCATTAATTTTGATTTTCAATACCCATCACATTTCTCTGAATTCAATATTTTTTTATCAAATAACTCTTGAATGTTACAGTTTAAACGATTTAAATGACCTTGTTTTAAGAAAAATCAAACGGTCATCTCTTTTTAGTTGATTGTATTTTTTGTTATTTCATTTTGTTCTTTGGCATATAAAACCTCAGGTATTCATTTCCAGTTCGATCATTAATTTTAATAAATGAAGTGTAAGCATAGTAAGTAGACAGAATGTAGTTTTATATCCTACACACGGCATGATTTATTAAAGCTTTTAATAATTTCTGGTGGTAATTACACTTGGAATAATACAACTGAAAGCTCCGTAATTACAGCCTAATAAACTGATGTAGTTTCATTACATATACGAGGGTTGTGCAATAAGTAATGCCCCTGACCCACTTACCATAGCAGTAGAGCAACGAAACTTGGCACAGTTATTTGTCTTTCTCTACATAGGAACCGCACAGAGTTATGCATTTTTCCCATCGTTTGATTCAGCTAGATCAGACAACTGGAAGTGGGTCAGGGACATTACTTATTGCACGCCCCTCTCCGTTCTGTAAAAGACATATCCGTATATAAATCTGAATAAAAACTATATTTAAATTAGAAAAAGAATCCGCTTCATCAATCGACATAAACAATTAATAAATAGACAATTCTCTTTTTGACCACGACAATGCACCTGGTCACAATGCCCATTGCTAACTGCCAATTACTTGCTCATTGGTATACCGGTGTGCTTGAACACGCTCGGTGTCTACCTAATCATCTTCGTTTTTATAGAAACTTACAACAGATTAGCAAATAGCTGCATAGACCGTAAAGACGATCATACAGATTTTGCTGAGACCCATCACAGGACAAACCTTTCAACGATACAAGGAAAGATATAGGAGTGAAGTGACGTAGACTCGAACGTGATTAATTTGAAGGAGGAAGCAGGTAATGTGTGTGCGGGTGGTATGTTTGGGTTAAACCAAAGAAACACTTTTGAGATGTTGTTTAAGCTGACATAATAATAGGAATTTCAGTTAAATATTTAATTTATATATATATATATATATATATATATATATATATATATAAATAAAAAAAAATTATATACTAGCAGGACACGTTAACCGGTGTTGCTCGATGGAAGCATGCCCTCTCTTCGTAAAAAAAATTAACTACAGTTGTTGTTGTGGCCAAGCCCCAACGTCCTAATGTTAAGACCGAGTTTCGGAATAGGCACCACTAACCTACTCATGTTAAGAACATCATATGGAATAGACACGAACAACCTCAATATTGTAAGAACGCTTTCGGTATAGATACTACATTTCATGCGTGAGGGCAGTATCAGTATTTGCCTATGCGTAAAACAGTGAATTACAGTGCATAATGCATGTCATTACATTTCGAAACATACTTGTCCCCCACCGAAATTAAAATAGATTGTCTTATTCAGCAGTCTAAAACCTATACAAGTCACCTGCTTAAAGGAAATGGTATAGTTCGTGATAAGGTAAAAAAAGTACAAAAAAGGAAGTTAATGTCTGAGCAATGTTGAAAAAGATTCCTGAAAAAGAGAACTAAACAAAAAAAAAACACGATATAAAAACAAAAACAACAATAAATAACACATAAGTATATTCGTAAGCAATGTAATAAATGGAAAATTCTTACTTTAGCGACGTAAATTTTAAAAAGCGTAAATGTAGTCAAATACAAACTGAATGAAAAGTAATAAAAATTATAAGTTATCTGGGCGCAATTTAGAGTGTATAAATGAGTTTTATATTAAAAGAAATCATTTTTTATGATTTTGATGTGGGGGCCATTACAGCCCTTATTTATTAAGAAAATCGGCGGATGATTATGAAATTCCCCCCCTCTAAATTCCACAATTTACTTTTTTTTTTCTTTTTCACGTTAATCTCATCGTGTACAACCTTCAGTTTTAGACTTATTTCGGTGATAGTCACAAAGTACGTGTTCAATTTATTAGAAGATTATGATTGAAAACTGATCCCCGACGATAAAATACATAAGAGTTTTTTTAATCTGAAATGTAAGCTTGTAATCGATTAGATTAACGTGAACAAAGTGTAAATTGTGGAGTCTAAAAATGAGGGTCAATGTCTTACACGTCCTCTTGAGATTGGTTCATATTATCATATCATAAGTTTGGACGCGAGATCGAAATATATTTGTTTATAAATTAAATCGTTCATGGAAGAAAGAATGGACGATGTTTTGCTTCATTTTTTTAATGTAGAAGACAAAAGTTTTAGAAACGTTACCATCAGAAAAAATAATTAAATCGTTGCCGCAAATTCGCTTTTCATGTAATGTAAGTATCCGTGATTCGATGTTTTTTTTCTGTTAATACACAGTTACAGAGAACACTTTCTAAGCGTTTAGTAAGAGATCAGTTCATTTTAGCATCGCATAATTTAGGAAGGCGAAACCGAACATGAAAACAGGAAGCTGCGATATAATATTTTGAGAGTAAAATATGCAAATAATGTTAATCAAAATCATGCGAATTGGAATAATTTACAACGCCACAGTATGTGCAATAGATGGAAACATCACCTGAGCGATTATTTATTTATACGACAGTTACGACTATTTTGTTTGTGTAACTCTAAGCTAAATGTTATGATAAATATTTGTAAAGAATAGTTTTTAAAGTAGAGGAAAAGCGACGATAGAAAAGTATACATGATTTATAGCAATGCGTGGCGTCAATATCGAGCAAGGGCTGTCGTGGTAATTTCGTGTATAGTTGTGTATAATCCGGAATAATAGAATGTCATTGTCGAAGCCACTGAAAATAGGCGAAATGTTACTGGAGGGAAATCATTATTTTCGAATAGTGAAGCGTAATAGTAGTGTATGAGAGTTTAATCCATTTAATGAGGTGTGAGGTCAATATTGTTATAATGGTTATATATTTATCCAGTCTAAACAGGGAGAGTGTTGGCAATCGTGAATATGTCGGGTGAAGGATTTAAGATATGATGTTATTGTAACGAATAAATATGTTTGTAACGGCATTCGAATGTTGCGTAACATAGTGGGTTAAAGTTAAGATAAAATGAATTTGTATGTGGCATCTGTTATTGCAAATCTACCGTAATTTAGTCCAGAGGGAAAGTTCTGCAATAAAAATAGTATATAGAGAATTAGTAAACGTTTCGTTTTTATTTAAAGGTTTTCTCAACATAATTGATGTATTGGAATTACATTAACATTAAAACATTAGTCATTAAAACAAAGCAGAATTTCACTGTAATGTTATTTATTGAAGTATTAGCGAAACTATGGCAGAAGATAGGAATATATGTTAATTTCCGTGTGTCATATTATTAACTAGACGAAGAAAAAACACAATATACCAATAACTTGTTTATTGAAATAATTTTCAAACATTAAATGAACTAGGAAAAATCATAAGAGCACTATTACTACATAGCAATTTCTACGTTGACATAATTAGTAGGGGATATGCGATCCTTTTTTATGAATTACTTGTGAAAGACGTTGGTCCACAGAATTACTTTAATTTGTGATTTCGTCAACAGTTATTCCTCGCAATACCTCTAGGAGAGCATCCCACAAATCATCTTGGCTTTTAAATTGGCGTCCACTCGCAGAGAGGTGTCGCTTGATGACACTTCAAAATTCTCAATTGGGTTCAACTCTGGTGAAATCCCAGACAACTCAATCTTCTGTAGCCCAGAGAACCCCAGTTGTTGCAGACACTCTCTGTTTTTGCTTGCTGCATGCATGGGAGCCTTATCCTGCATAAAAACAATGGTTCTTCTGGACGTCAACTTCAAAGTGCCCTTTCAGAAGAGCTATGTGAGCAATTGGCATAATTTTTACATATTCCGGGACTCTCCATGGGCCAACTTACGTACCTCCGATAATCCCAGACCAAACTATTATCCCATCCACACCTTGTTGGAGCCTTACACGCTGATGTCGATGTTGTCCCTCTAGGACCCATCCCTTGCTCCAGCCATCTGGGCTATCAGGAGTGACACGCCCTTCATTCGAGGTGAACAAAACTTTGGAAAAATCTGTTTTCATGTTGCGCTCTTCGTGTTTCAACCGGTTTTGTATGTGGTGTTGCTTTAATGGAGGCTTTGGCACAGACTTAACAGACTTTGTCACATTTTTCAGAAGGCAACATCGAGTACTCTTTGAGACATTCTTCAATCTGGCTTGGTCAAAGACTTCTCGACCTATCTGCCCAGGGTTCTTAACAACTTACCGTTTAATTTGGAGTAGAGAACGGCATGAAACAACTCTAGACTTACCTTTATCAGCTCTCTTACGTACCTTTGTAGGGTCCTTGACAAAGTTCTTCACAGTGTGATTATATCTTGCTATCATTTTCATTATTTCGAGGGTAGTCTTACTTTTTGATAGCTGTTCTGTAATAGTAGTCTTTTCAGAATAACTCAAATCACCTTTACGACCCATTTTATTGATGAAACATATTGCCTGTTTAATAATTTGACACCCCTCAAATACCTGGATTTAGCAATTACGATGGCAAGTTGTTTACATTGTGCGAAACAGTGGGAAATTTTCACAGTACGCGCAGCTCAGCATTGCCAACGTTTCCGAAGCTTTTAATACGAAACTATCGGTAAGTTTCTGAAACTGGTAAAAAAAAAGTTATCTCGTTAATAATTTGACACACAATGAATAATATATATATATATATATATATATATATATATATATATATATATATATATATGGATAGAAAAAAGTGATTGTTCTTCTAAATATTTCTTTTCTAATCAGACGGATATTTTATTTGATTTAATCTCAATAACATACTTGGGTTTGTCTCGAATATTGTTGTTTTATAGAATAACTAGTAGTTCAGCCCGGCTTTACTCGGGACCTATGCACTGTTCATGAATTTATGTGCATATATATATATATATATATATATATATATATATATATATATATATATATATATATATATATATATATACTAGCATGGGTGCCGGGCGTTGCCCGGGTGTTTGGATGTGTATCCTGAGCAAAAAAAAGGTCAATTTTTTTTATTTTGATCCCTATTATGACCCCTTGTTATTTATTGTTTTGGGCTCAAATCCAGTTATTAATTTAGAATCCGTATCCAAAGAACCTATATCGAAAATTTCAAGTGTTTAGACCCAAAATTGTCGGAGGAGTTAGGTAGAGTTCTCAAAGGTGAAATCGTTGAACTTTGACCTCTTAACAGCCAAATTCTGGCCGAAAACTGATCACTTAGATTTTCCCAAATCTCAGTACACTGTATATAAAATTTCGAGAATTTAAACTAACAATTGACAGAGTTATTGCGTAGGGAAATGTACACAGACAGGCACATAGACAGATACACAGACAGGTTCATTTTTATAGATATACTAGCATGGGTTCCCGGCGTTGCCCGGGTGTGAGATGTATGATGAGCAAAAAAAAAAAAAACGTCAATTTTTTAAACTTTGACCTTAACATTTATTGTTTAGGGCTCTAATTAAGTTATTAAGTTAGATCCATGTCCAAAGTACCTATATATAAAATTTCAAGTGTTCAGACACAAAATTTTAGTGGATTTTGGTAGAGTTCTCAAAGGTCAAATCTTTGAACATTGACTCTTTAACAGCCACATTTCTGGCCGAAAACCGATCACATAAATTTTCCCAAATCTCAGTACACTGTATATCAAATTTCGAGTCTGTAGACTGAAAATTAACAGAGTTGTTGCGAAGAAAAATGTACACATACACAGAGACACACACACAGACACACAGACACGCTCACTTTTATAGATATACTAGCATGGTTGCCCGACGTTGCTAGGGCGTTTGGAGGTGTGTGTTGAGTAAAAAAAAAGTGGTAGGACCCTTCTTCCGACAAATACCGAAACATTGGCTAAAAACATCAATTTCTTCACCCTCAACTGGCCACTTTTCTACAGGTAGGCGTAATCCCCTCTTTTCGATTGTCTAGCCTTAATTTAAACCTACGTCAATTCCGGTTTGGCGGTGGTCGTAACAGCAAAGACGTCACGTTTTCCCCCGTGCTTTTCCTTCTTCACAGTACAGGTTCGAGCCTGCCTTCCTCCCACCATTTTTTTTGCTCAACACACACCCTAGCAACATCGGGCAACCATGCTAGTATATCTATAAAAGTGAACGTGTCTGTTTGTCTGTGTGTGTGTACATTTTTCTTCGCAACAACTCTGTTAATTTTCAGACGACATACTCGAAATTTGATATACAGAGTACTGAGGTTTGGGTAAATTTTGGTGATCGGTTTTCGGCCAGACATTTGGCTGTTAAAGAGTCAAAGTCAACGATTGGACCTTTGAGATCTCTACCAAACTCCTTCGAGAATTTGGAGTCTACACACTTGAGGTTTTAGATATAGGTACCTTGGACATGGATCTAACTTAAAAACTCAATTTGAGCCCAAAACAATAAATATAAGGGGTCATAATAGGGGTCAAATTAATTTTTTTTCCTCAGCATACACATCCAAACACCCAGGCAACGCCGGGAACCCATGCTAGTATATATATATGAAAGTGAAAGTGTCTTTCTGTCTGTGTATGTGTGTCTCTCTGTGTACATTTCCCTACGCAATAACTCTGTCAATTTTAAGTCTACAAACTCGAAATTTGATATAAATTGTACTGAGATTAAGGTAAATCTTTGTAATCCATTTTTGGTCAGAAATTTGGCGATTAAGGGGTCAAAGTTCAACGATTTGATCTTTGAGAACTCTACCAAACTCTTCCGCCAATTTTGGGTATAAACAATTGAAATATTAGATATAGGTTTCTTATACATGGATCTAACTTACTAACTTGATTTGAGTCCAAAACAATAAATGTTAAAGGGTCATAATAGGGGTCAAATTAAAAAAAAAATTGACCTCTGCGATCTCTACAAAATTACTCAGACAATTTCTGGTCTAAACATTTGAAATTTTACATAAAGGGTATTCAGAGATAGGGCAAGCTTTTTAATCGGTTTGGGGTGAAAATTTGAGCTACCACTATATAAATGTATGCATTATGTTTACATGTCAACCTAAAACTTTCGACAGAGGCGAGGGATTTTCACAAGATCAGTGTTTTCTTCACCCTCAACTGGGTACTCTTCAACAGGGAGGGGTCGTTTTTTTTTTTCGCTGATATTTTCGATAGTCTTCCCTTCTTTTCGATTGTCTAGCCTTAATTTAAACTTACGTCACTTCCGGTTTGGCGGTGTTCGTAACAGCAAAGACGTCACGTTTATCCCCCCGTTCTTTTCCTCCTTCGCCGTACGGGTACGAGCCTGCCTTCCTACTACCACTTTTTTTTATTTTGCTGAACACACACGTCACAACACCCGGGCAACGCCGGGCACCCATGCTTGTATGCTTAAAAGTTTGACTCATATCCAGGTAACCTTCATCTAAAATGTCAAGTCCTGCGACATAAAATTGTCGGAAGGGTTTAGTAGAGTCTGCAATGGTCAATTTTTTCAACTTTGACCTTTTGGCAGACAAATTTACCCAGAAAAACTGATGAAAAAGTTTGCTGCATGTCTGAATACCCTTTATGTAAAATTTCAAATGTTTAGACCCAGAAATGGTTGTATAGTTTGCTAGAGACTGCAAAGGGGAGATCTTTTGAACTTGTACCCTTTGGCAGCCAAATTTTCGGCCAAACTCCGAGCAAAAGGATTGCGCTATGTCTGAATACACTTTATGTAAATTTTCAAATGTTTAGACCAAAAATTAGCCTAGTAATTTTGTAGAGATCACAGAGGTCAATTTTTTTATAGTTTGTCCCCAATTTTTACCCACTAATATTTATTGTTTTAGTCTGGCTCAAGTCAAATTAAAAGTTTTGATCCATGTCCAAGTAATCTGTATTTAAAATTTCAGGTGTTTAGACCCAAAATATGTGGAGGGAATTTTTAGAGTTTTCAAAGGTGAAATCGTTGAACCTTGACCCCTCGACAGCCAAATTACTAGCTGAAACCCGATTAAAATATTTACCTAAATTTTAGAACTCCTTATGTCTAATCTCTAGTCTCCTAACTGAAAATTAACAGAATAGTTTGGTAGGGAAATGTACACACACAGACACACACAGTTTCACTATTATATATATATATATATATATATATATAGAGAGAGAGAGAGAGAGAGAGAGAGAGAGAGAGAGAGAGAGAGTGAGAGAGAGAGATATTGGCACATTTGAGAAATAGTTTGAAATTTGAGATATTATTAAACATTTAATAAAGCCAAAAATGATATCTCTTCAAAATAAATTATTTCTTTACATTAAAGATATGAATAAGCATACTTTCCACCGTACGAGTTGAAACATTTTAAAATTTTTATCTAAATTTTAGTGAATTTTGTTTTGTTTGAGTTGCTGAATAATATTGTCTGGAAGAGTAATTTTATAGAGAATAAACAGTGTTGGGCCGAGAATAGAGTCCTTAAGTGCACTGGCATTTGCAGGAAAAGAAAATGAAGATATTTGATCAGCAAGGAAAGTCCTAACAATGTCATGAACTTTACCACCAATACCACAATCTCGAAATTTTTGTAGAAAACCAGGATGACGCTCTATTGAATGATTCGAAATATCTATGACCCTAACCCCGTCTGAATCATCAATAACTCCTCAGATCTGTTCAGATACAACACTTAATATATCAGCGGTTGAATGAAAATCAAGAAAGCTATACTGAATATTTAATATATCATAACACTATATAGTATAAACATATAATATATAGAATTGTTTGTCTTATGAATGAGGATTAAATATACAAAAAACTTTCATTATCATTTCTTCTAGATTTCCACCAATCATCGCGGTGGAGTTCATATTTTGTATAATTTTTATTAATGAAAACGATACCTGAGTTCTGACATGACATAACGATTTGAAATGTCTTGTGTACGCTCAACGTGTGCAAATGATGTTTTGCCAGAGTTAGCCCATCACTATCACGAAGATATTAATATATATATATATATATATATATATATATATATATATATGTATGTATATATATGTATATATATGTAGATATATATATACATATACACATACACATATACACACACATATATATAGAGAGAGAAAGAGAGAGAGAGAGAGAGAAAGAGAGAGATAGAAAGAGAGAGAGATAAAGAGAGAGATAAAAAGGGACAAACCAAGTTATGTGTTCATCACCGTGTCGTCTTTATTTCGATACTTCTTCTGGATGAATGAAATTAAGAAAACAAAAACACCAGTACAAATATTTTAAAATTTTCATTTGAAAGTGTGATGCTGTTTCATTTTAGAAACGGACAAAGACATTGAAAATTAAAAGGAGGGGGGTAGAGCTTGCGTTGTTAACAAGTGGGAAAATTGTAATAAAGTCACATAGCCGTTAATATAATTTTAAAAAATATGACGCAGTTGATATTATTTTCTGTAAAAAACATGCCCGTTAAAATTCAAATGTAGGTGTGTAACTGAAATGAAATGAGCATGTTTTTGCTATGTAATTTATTGATAGAGATTATAGGTATCAATTATTATAAGAGGTGTTTCTATGGTGTGAGAAGGTAAACTTGTGTCTATAATTAAATTATATAAATAATTATAATTACATTATGTTCTTTTGATACAAGTTTACGTATTAATGGCGCTACATTATAGAAACCGCCACGTTGTTTAATTGTGCTTGAATTTGCAATAAGCACTGATTCAAGAAGCCTCTGGCGCGGTTTATGCGAAATAAATTTAACTATTTTTGATTTTGCTGCAATGAATGAGAGAACAATGCACTTAGAGAATCACTATTATCTCTTTTATGTTCATTGAGCCTTTTTTCTAATTTGCGCTGGGTTTCGTTAACGTATCTCTGATGACCACATAACTCGGTTTATTTCTTTTTATTTCTCTGTTTCGTCGGGATACTATTCCCATTAACCTCATATTTATATATATATATATATATATATATATATATATATATATATATGTGTGTGTGTGTATATATATATGCATATATATATGTATATATATGTATATATATATATATCTACTTCATTTACTCACATAAATTTGATATAGGAAAGTATAGATTTACTCACATAAATTAATATACGAAAGTATAGAGTTATGCGTAAACTTTAAGTATTTACTTCAAAAGTGCTCAATACGTAGGTAGAGCTAGTTAGTAATTTATAAAATATATATGGCGACAAAGCTACACTGACGAATCCTACAGTGGATGAAACGCAGAATATTCAGTGTAGCTTAGTCGCCATATATATTTTATAAATTACTATATATATATATATATATATATATATATATATATATATATATATATATATATATATATATATTACCGTCAGCTATGGACTTAATAGTAAGATAAACATAACTTTCAAGCCTTGATTTTGCAACTACTCTAGAAGTGATAAAACTCCGAAGTATTAAATTTTTGTTCGCTTTTCTCTGTATGTGAAATTACTTAAGTTACACCAGTTTAGGAGTGTGCAGTTTGGAATTGGGTATCTTTTGTTTAAGCATAGACGCCTGTAGTGACATTGTCACTGCTAACTGATTGAGGGGCCTTTTTTAACGTTCTGTCAGAATTTACACACAGGCATTCCCACCGATAACCATCACCGCCGACACTCACACGCTCAGATCATTATTTTTTTCCTACCTTTTACAGTCTAACAAAATCGATTTTAGGATTCAAAAGAAAAGTTAAATTGCTTTTTTCATTTCAATTTTTTTTTTCTATCAAATAATTTATTTTCTTATATCTACTTCTTGTCTGGTGACCGAGTTTTATTATTGTTGATTTATTTATTTTTTATTTATTTATTTTTTTTTTTTTTTGCATATTCAAATTTTTATTTTTAATGGAAGTCTTGACAGGCGAATATATGACTTCAACATATTTATCAACGGCCTTTTCTTTCGGTTTCTTCTATAATGTTTACGTCTTCTGTGTTACACTTCTGAAATTTTATATGAAAAAAAATCAATAGATGTATTATATTTAAAAGAATTCTTTTACAAAAATTCAAACCATTTTTTTTCAAATCTTTAACTTACAATTATCTTCCTATTCTTGCTCTAGCCATCTTCGTCTGTCTGTATGACTCTCTCTCCCTCTCTTTCTCCCTCTTCCTCTCTCTAATTATATATTTATATTTATATATATATATATATATATATGTAACAATATATCAATATATATATATATACATATATATTGATATATATACAAATATATTAATACATTTATATACACATATATATTAATATATATGAATATATATATATATATATATATATATATATATATAAGCGAGAAACAGCAATAAAACCACAAATAAAAAGAGAATACATGTTCATATCTAATATATGAAATATAAAATTGTTCTGATGAATATATTTTAGCATCCTTTCTTTCTTCCTCTATTTTTTTGTTCTCTATTCTAATATATATATATATATATATATATTTATATGTATATATATATATATTTATATATATATATATCTATATGTATATATATTTATATATATGCATATATATACATAATATATATATATATATATATATATATATACATGATATATTTAATTATATATATACATTTTTTAAGGTTAATATTTTATAGGGTTAAGCCACCAATGCAGTTTAAAGGAGGTTCACACAAGAGTGCTCAATACCGAAACCCGGCAACACGTACCTTTTGTTTTACATAATATGTCTCTACACATACATGAGCATGTTCACATCAGCCAGTTACGAGTAACTAAAGTCCTAACAGGCGATAAAAATTCTACAAAAATAGAGTTTGTATCTTTTTTATAAATTTTCATTACTAACTCTACTTTCGTATAAGCAATATCGGCGGAAGAAGTATCTAGTAAGTTTTATCTGGCTGAGCGGAACATGCTCATAAATGTGTAGCAACATATAAATACTTATGTAAACCAAATACAAATCATATATAAAATAATTTTATATATATATATTTTATGTAGATTTTATTTATATTTTAGGATTTGTGGTCTTCGGTTTTTATGGTTTGCTTGGGATGCGGCTTGTGTGCTTGTGTAATACATTTATATTTCACAGTTTTTGACCGGTATTTAATCTCCCGACCGACAGTAATCATGTCACCCTTCACTGATTATTCCCGAAAGGATGAAACACTAGTGTCTGTAGGTATTTAAAAATTATTATAGTAATAATAATGTCAGCCCTTTAAAAAACTCGGTTCTCATCGCTGAGCACTTTAAAGATGAAGGAAAAGTCGGTCACTTAAGCTCGCATGTGCATACCATGATGTTATAATCATTAGATCATCTTGATGGATATTACGACATTCAAAAATGCATGTTTAGATTTTACGATATTTATCACTGTTATGGTTGGCCGTGAGATTTGTTTCTTTGCTAATGGAGTCAGAGATAATTTCGTGCCAAGGTTCGAATCTACCAACCGGCAGTAATCGTGTCATTCTCTACTGATGGTTTCCCAAATGATGAACCGATAGTGTCTGTAGGTATTTAAAAATCATTGTAGTAATAATATATATACAGTATATCACAAATGTGAGTACACCCCTCATATTTCTTCAAATATTTAAGTATATCTGTTCATGGGACAACACTGAAAAAATAATTTTTGATACAATAAAAAGTAACTTGTCTGCAGCATATATAGCAGAGTTAATTTATTCAAACAAAATTTAGCCATTAAAAGCTAAATCACTGGCAATAAAAGTGAGTACACACCTTATGAAAAGTTGTCAATTTTAACATAAAACATGTCATCTCTCAATATTTTGTGTGGTCACTATCATTATCCAAAACTGCCTTTTATCTCTTGGGCATAGAGTTTAACATAACTCTATTTTTAAAGTATCTTTTTCTGATTTACAACTCAAAAACTTTTAATCCCAGAAATAATGTATATTATGTAATGCGTCCATAAACCCATTCTGTAAAATATTGAGACTTTAATGCTGAAGAGGATAGACCAAGGAAAAATTTAAAAGAAAGAAATGTAAGAATGCATGCAAAATTTGAATAAAAAAATATTCCACCAGTTAACAGAGTAGTGCACAATTCACGTTATTAAATTTAATTGATGTGGAACTGCATTGTCCCGACAAAATTCAGTAGCATATAATGAATTGGCCTCGACTACAGTTTATATAACAAAGTATAAATATCCATATTTTTGCAGATTTTCGCACGGGATAGAACCATGTACTAAGGGATTACCATAACCGCCTTCGTACACCAATAGATGTACTCACTGAACTCACTGTAATTAAATCGTTTTCAATTAATTTTAATTGAAGCAATTTTTATCGAAAAAACAAAATTAGCATTTGCGATTAAGTTTTCATCATTATAAAATAATTTATGGGGACATTTATAAGCAGATTTGAATTTGTGGCAGCCGATTAAGAGGAAATTCCTGTGATGAGTAAAAGCATTGACCTACATAACTCATATGTAGACAAAGTACTTAACAATAAATTTACTCTGAAGGAGGAAAATGCGATTTCCACATGGAAATATAAAATATTTAAGTCAAATTATAGAGAAAAATGTTAAAAGACCAAAGCGAGTTGGTGCGATACAAAAAAGTTTTATTTTTTTATTATTCAATATTTCAATGTTTTTTTATACGGAATATTTCGTCAGTGCAAGTGCCACTTACTAGGCGATAACAAGAGAACATTTTGTGTCTGGGGAACACAATGCTCAGAGTCATCTGCAAAAGAATATCCTCATGGCAATAATTATTTTTTCAGTATTACACTTTAGATCTTGAAATCATTGTGATTACTGATTCTAGATGTTACAACATTATAAATTGCATGGGAACAAAATAGAAGACATGTCGCAACAAACTATATAACTCACGCGTCTCGACAGTACTACCTGCAATAAAAGCTGGCGAATTATTTTAACTGGTTCTCGAAGATGCTGACCACCTTGTAGACACGGGGAGTGCCTCCTTACAAACTGAAATAAAAGTGGCAATTACATTGAGTAGCATCATTAGAGCGCTCCCGACCCCCCAAGAGAACTAGGATAGACAGTTTACGACCGTTTTTCAAATAACACAAACAATGGGGGGAAAAGACACCGACAAATCTGCACGTCTATTCAATCTGTGATATAGTCTGTATGACGATTAGCTACATATTCATACAGAATTACATAAGGGTATGTGAACAAAATTTCTGTTGGTTACCTGGAACTGTCAATAATTAAAACCTCATGGCTAGTTATGTGTATTAAATCAGACAAAAAGACATTGTAGTAGTGAGAATATATAAAATTTGTACTTTGGCAGCCAAGACTTCTATAAAGTTCAGATCCTGGCGAAATCTGACAGACTTAGATCCCATAGATTTCGGGGGACTGCTGATTCGATTCTATTAACTAATTGTATTGAATAGTTTCTATAAAGCTTGTAAATAGTAAAATGTAGAGTAAAACAGCATGGAAAGTAATCATTAGATTTTTGCATGATTGTTCGCAGTCATTGACTGTATTCTATCGAATGAGGAAGCGCAGTTTACGTCTGGCACATATAAAATATTCCGTCAATTTGTTTTTAGGCGGAACATATAACGATCGGGCTTAACCATGCGATAAACAATGCTCCTGCACAACAGTCTCTGGAGAAATTTAGTAAAGCTTTATGAAAGCGAGGGCTACATCTTTCGAAATAGAAAACAGTGTATAGTATATATATATATATATATATATATATATATATATATATATATATATATATAGATATATACAATTTTGACCAAACCCTACAAAACAGGTTTATGTTATAAAGACATATAAGCTCTTATCTAGACATTGTTTCCAGTCGTCCTGAACCTTCACTTGCCACTGGAATTCAACAATGTCGACTCAGGACCGTGTGGTTGATTACTGTGAAACTGCTGCCAAGAAAATCTCACGCGCAGGCACCCTTATAATGAGTATCCATAATCTATCAAGACTAAAGGAAGCCTTTTAAATATATATATATATATATATATATATATGTATATATATATTTATGTATACATATATATATTTATGTATATATGGGTACATATGTATATATATATATGTATGTATATATATATATATGTATTATATATGCATATGTATATATATGTATATATGTATATATATGTATATATGTATATATATGTATATACGTATATATATATATGTATATACGTATATATTTGTATATATGTATGTATATATATATGTATATATATGTCTGTATATGTATATATATTTATACATATATATGCATATGTGTATATATATGTATGTATATATGTATGTATATATATGTATATATGTATGCCTGTATATGGGTATATGTATATATATATATATATATATATATATATATATATGTATATATGCACAATACATTATGAGTCTTTTATATTATATGTGCATACAAAGTAAATTGCTGAAAAATATATATACTTGATGGTATCTCTCTTTTTATTTTATAATTGCTGCATTTTCCAGAGATGACCGCCGTCATAATAAGTTCTCCCCCTCTCCTGCTGTCTGTTCCATCTTAGATGATTCTGGAGTCCTGCTGCAGATTTGCACAGTTTAGAGCAGATAAGACAGAGACATCGAGCAATTTCCACTGAGTTGATTTTATTTGGAGGTTGAAGTTTATTCCTATCAACAATCATGTGTTCTATAACGAGCAGTAGACTTGCAAACTTTGCTGCATATTAAAAAGTTCGTTTGGTCCGCACTAATAGGTACAAAGTTTACTTAAACAGATATTTTGTGTGACTTATATTGGTTGATGTAGCTAGATGTTGACGGAAAAAAGATTCATTTACAAGTGTCGCATTTCCGGGTCTGTGTCTCATGGTTACGAACATTAATTAAACCTTTGGAAGATCTCGCTTCATATTGCTGTGGGCCTTCTTTCTTGTACTCTAGAACCAGAACTGTCACGTACAGCTTTTGCCGCTTCTGCCTTGGCAGAGTATATTCTTCCCACGTGCCGATGTGGATTTGTAGGACTTTCAAACTGGTCTTTGTATAGTCCCTGAACCTCTTTCTAAGCTTATATTGAGGACACTTGCAATTTTCTAGGTCCCAATGGAAAATTGTATTTCTGCAGCCTACAATCTATCATTCTAACCATGTCGCCCATCCAACGCACGTGAGATTTGATTACAAATGTCTCAACATTAGAGCAACGTGCTCTCACAAGGACCTCAGTAGACAGTACTTGTACTAGCCACTTAATGTTTAAGATACGTCTCAAGCATTTTTAGTGAAACTGTTCAAGACATTTAATGTACCTTTGACGCAGTGTCCATTTCTTTGATGAATATAGTAGTATGGCTAGCACATTGTAACGCAGATCATTGTCCTGTAACGCAGATCATTGTCCTGTCTGTGATGCTACGGTCAAATTACACTCTATTCTCCAACTTTTTTTTTCAAGCGGCCTTTTTCGATTTCAGTGTAAGGAGAGACATCTTTTTATAGAGAACTACAAAGCTAGACAAACAAATCGACTACTCCTAGCCTAGAACCAGAGATAATGATGTTAAGCTCTGCGTATGAATCGCCCGGTGCAGGAGTGACTATAACGTTTGTTTTAGACAAACTGATCTTCAGACCAAAGTCAGTGTAGGAATCAGCAAATATATCCATTATATGCTGCATATCAGCATCAGTTTTGTTGTGGTATTTAACCTTCTAAGATTAAAAATTCGATCCCTCGTTACATGCCACCCTTATCATAACCCTGAAACGCATGAGCAAGTAGAGCAGCAAAAAGAAAAAGAAAACAGTGTAGGGCAGAAATATCGCCTTTTTGTCACCGTTGTTAACTGTAAGACAATTCTACTTTAAGGAAAACTCGACCTCTCATGTTCCTGTGCAGATTTTTCTAATAGTATGAGGAAAATATCCACCAGTAGCCTGTTTAATAGAAGGCGTGCGAGAACTTTCCAAGCAGCTTCCAACAGCGTGATCTGACGGTAGTTGCCACAAACATTCTTCTAACACTTTTCCTTGAACATGGGCACCAACACACCAGCAATGGCATCCTGAGCACCTGGCCAACTCTCCTTAAAAAACCAAGGAGAGCATCAATAGTATTTATTCTTCCAATCTTTAGAAGTCCCAATGGAAGACCTTCTAAATCAAGTGCCTTGCCACCGCTGATTTATGCGATAGCCAACTGCACCTCATCCAGTCTAAGCAAACAATCCATTCCGAATACGACATCACATTATGGTCGGTTATTAAATGTATCAGCATCAATTTTTTTGGAAACGCATCAGTAAAGTGCAGCTGCAATCTTTACCAAAAATATTTTCTGGATTCTTAATCACAATAGAACTATCTTTCGATATCAGGGGAGATATTTAACAAATAAGAGGACATAAATACATGGCGCAGGTTTTCATAAAATTCCTTTGAATTCTTTGTATCAAACGCCTTTTATATTCATCTACCATTGTTTTTTGTTTTTTTTTTCATTTTTCTTAGCACACGTTGCGATGTGGCTTGGCTTGGCCATCATTGTATAGTAGCAAATTAGTTGTATGGTCAGAATGATTTTCACAATGTAAAGATTCATAATAGCTTGTTTATTCATCAGTAAAAGATTGTTGTCGTCGACCCAATCCCTGTTCTTATTCCTTCTGAGGCCAAGAACTTCAGCACCAGCAGAATAAACCTGAGTCTTGGAATTAACGCATGTGCTATAAAATGGAAGATGATCAAGTTCTCTTACCATACTCTTTTGAATTTCAGGCAAATTTAACTTGTCGACATCAATACGGCCACGCACCTTAACGTCACTTTGACGAACTTTCTTACGGATTCATAGATTAAACTTTCTTCTCGACAACTTGTGATCAGCGTCACATTCAGCACTGCCTTTGATGTTATCAGTGTATGCATCTTGAACTTTGCGTTTTCGAGTTATGAGGAACTCAATAAGGTGGCAATGCTTTGAATGTGGACGTGTCAAATTAGCTATGTGCTTCAGTTTACGGTGCAAAAAGTGTTATATATATGTGCTACGAAACATACACTTTCAGGCATTATAAATGTCTACGGAATTAAATGGATTAAATTGTAAGATGGTAAACATCATGAATTTTGCAATATAGACTTTTGTCATTCATTCGCTATATTGTTCTGTAATAAGAATTCTTATATATATGATAACGAAATAAAGTATATTTCCATAGAACTATACGTGTGTGTGTGTGTGTGTGTGTGTGTGGTGTGTGTGTGTGTGTGGTGTGTGTGTGTGTGTGACGTTTGAGCACATGTGTGCTTTTAACATACGCCCACACCAATTCATGAGCTCTTTTTAGTTTATATATATATATATATATATATATATATGTATATATATATATTATATATGTATATATATATATTATATATATATATGTGGGGGGGGGGCAACAACACAAAGAGGGAAAGACCCAATAAAAGCAAGAGAGGGGAAAAAGATTGGTTTTGCGTCAATATTTTCTTCTTTTTATTAATCTATTTTATGACACCATTAGAATTAGTATCAGCATGAATGCAATTGCCAAGGTAATGGTGAAAAAAAAATGGGTGATGATAACAAATGTGACTTATACAGCAACAAACCCTGAAAAAAAAACCCAGAAAAGCAAAGAGAATTTTAAAAATCCTTATTGGATAAAAAGCAGAAACGAAAAAAAACTTTTATCAAAATATTGAGAGATTAAAAAAACTGAATCGGAACGAAATCGAAATGAAATAAACTCTAAATAAATAATTATTGCTGCACCGCCATTTTGTTTCTTATCCGCCATTATATTTTTTATTCGCAATTTTGCTGTTTATTTTTTCTAATATAAACTGGGATAGATATTTTATTTTACTTGAGATTGTCTTTTCATTTCTTATATTTGCTTTACGCGTCCTGATTTTTATTACTAAACAAATATTTGTTTTTGTTTTGAAATTGCATTTATTTATATTTGGAATTGAAAATCTTCTGGACTGACATTTTATTCGCTGACACGCTCTTTGAATAGAAAATCCTAATCTCCATTTTTCTGTATCAGCACAAAACTTTCAAGATAATTATTTACCTTTATATATATATATATATATATATATATATATATATATATATATATATATATATATATGTAAATATATATATATGTGTAAATATATATATATATACATATATATATTTATATATATATAGATATATATACGTTTTATTTTTTATTAACGTATCTTTCTGTTAAGTTACATTATTGTTTCAGCTACCCGGCCGTTTTTTGGCCGTCTGTAGCTTCCTCAGACTTTTACAGAAATGTTCGTTATGGTGGGATGAAGGAGTTCAATTATTAACTCTTTCATCCCACCATAAAGAACATTTCTGCTACAGACGGCCAAAAAACGGCCGGGTAGCTGAAACAATAATGTAACTTAACAGAACGATACGGTAATTAAAAATAAAACGCATATTTGCTCTACAACAGTATTGAGCACTTTCTTCATTTTTTTTAATTACCATTTCTACAATATATATATATATATGTATATATATATTTATATATATATATATGTATAAACACACGTTTAGTTGTATCTGTTTTGCAAATGCATATCCATATAGATATATATGTGTATATATAAATATATATATATACATATATGTATATGCATATATATATATATATATATATATTCTTTAGCTGTTAGGGTAATGTTCTGACCCTTTGTCTGTGATCATAACGTAGTATCTGTGTAAATTTCAACAAGAAGGATCAAGTCAAAATATTATTATTATTATTATTATTATTATTATTATTATTATTATTAAATATTAATAATAATAATAATAATAATAATAATAATAATAATAATAATAATAATAATTGATTCGAGCGACAGCGTGTCGCTGGATCAATTATTATGATTAGGAAAATAAACCATTAGCTTGGGGAAAAAAGTGATTGATATGAAATAATAATAATATCGCTACAAAGGAATGTGAAAAAAGAAATATATGTAAACATGGTTTTAGCTTTGCATAAACAAATAATTATATTGAGGTTACATCAATGTCTGGTCTGAGACTCGTAATGAGATGTAAATTGAGGGAGATTGTAGTCGGTCGTTAGCTGGACATCAGAGACGCCTAAAAGGAAGAGTTGCTCTCTCCACAACGCAGTGACCGGCGTTCCTCGGGAAGCCAAGATGTAAAAGACGCTGTAATATGCAGAAAAATACTCAACGATTCAACACGTACGTCGTTCATATACACAAACAACGTAGCAGTAATAGTACCTATTTACTATGCCTCCACACGGGATAGGGTTAGATACCAGGGTCGTTTTTTAACGTGGAGAAAAGGTACAAAAAAAAAAAATTGTCTCAGTCGTGAAGGACTGATCCTCCACCGAAAGAGAACGTAGCAGTAATAGTAATAATAAAATGAAAATATTTAATGATTTTAAACTACTACAAAAACAAACATTTTAGATCCTCCCACTCAAGAGTATTTTAGCGTTTTAGTTAGTATCTGCATATTTAATGTGTTTTTACGGTAATCGCAAAAAGATAACAAATCTATAGTAAAATATTTCAAGATTTATAAGAATCGAAATCGAAATCGTAATCAGTAATTGTATCGGAATTGGAAATGTAGTAGCGAATCAGTAATTATATCGGAATCGGGAAAAATATTAGAAATCGACCCATTAATAATAATAATAATAATAATATATATATATATATATATATATATATATATATATATATATATATATATATATATATATATATATATGAAGTGTGGTGTATGAATGTATGTATATGTATAATTCACTTTTAGAATAAACATTTAGGAGGGCAACTTTGTTGAATAATGTTTGTTATATTCAGATATTTCTTTTAAAATAGATATTTACTCCTTAAATCTTTAACATAATGAATTGAGCATCTGTTTGTGTTTGTAGCTCAACAAATGAAGCTGAAACCCTTTTGGAAATAAGCATAAAAATATGTATGTTTCCAGTAGAGCAGAACATTATAAAACCATTTTAATATTTATAACTCTAGTATAGATCTATCGAGCTATCCAGAAAGAATTTGGGATTATTAATATCTATAATGAATTCAAAATTGGAAACTATTTTCTCAGTGGTAATATATATATATATATATATATATATATATATATATATATATATATATATATATATATATATATATATACTAGCATGGGTAACCGGCGTTGCCCGGGTGTTTGGAGGTGTGTGTTGAGCCAACAAAAGTGGTAGTAGGAAGGCAGGCTTGAACTCGTACCGCCAAGGAGGAAAAGAACGTGAAAAAAAACGTGACGTCTTTGCTGTTACGACTACCGACAAACAGGAAGTGACGATGGTTTACATTAGAGCCAGACAAGCGAAAAAAGCGACTCCTCCCTGTTGAAAAGTGCCTAGTTGAGGGGGAAGAATTTTTTTAACAGTTCCTCGGTCGTCTGAAGGGTCGAGCTTCAAAACGATACTGATCTTGTGAAAATCCCTCGCCTCTGTCGAAAGTTTTAGGCAGACATGCAAACATACATGCATACATACATAGATTTATATATTGGTAGCTCAATTTTTCAACCCAAACCGATTAAAAAGCTTGCCCTATCTCTGAATACCCTTTATGTAACATTTCAAATGTTTAGACGAGAAATTGTCTGAGTAATTTAGTAGAGACCGCAGAGGTTAATTTATTTTAACTTTGACCCTTATTATGACCGCTTAACATTTATTGTTTTGGGCTTAAATCAAGTTATTAAGTTAGATCCATGTCCAAGGAACCTATATCTAAAATTTCAAGTGTTTAAACCCAAAATTGGCGAAGGAGATTTGTATAGTTCTCAAAGGTCAAATCCTTTAATGTTGACCCCTTAACCGCAAAATTTCTGTCCGAAAACGGATTGCAAAGATTTTCCCAATTCTCTATACACTGTATATCAAATTTAGAGTCTGTAAACTGAAAATGCACAGAACTATTGTGTAGAGAAATGTACATAGACAGACAGACAGACATACACTTTCACTTATATATATATATATGGGGGGTATGTACTTGTGATGTTTGGTTTATAAGGTGTCAACTTTTTTTCAAAATCGGACTTTTCGGTTATCCTCATAACGATTTTCGGTATTTATCCGAGAAATTCAAATACATAACCTAATATTAAGTTAAATGAAAATGAGTTGAACAGTAAAATAATATCTTTTTTGTTAATCTGGTGCTCGACTAAGCTTCATCATAAGCACCTTCACCACTCTAATGTATTCTCGCCAAATACTCGCTTAACTAAAACCACTATCATCTTTGTAGCATCTACCCGTGCCTAAACCTAAAAGAAAGCTTCATGAGCAAAGCTTTTTTAATAACTAATTATCGGTGGAACACAATCCTGTCAAGTGCTTCTAAGTTGACTATAACATGGCCATTTTCAATTCCAACATACAACAGTTTTTATTGATCTTTCCTTTTGTAATAATTTATTTCTAACCAATTTTTACCCTTACTGATCATCACGATGTTGTCTCACATTACACACATTAAACCTTGATAAGCGGTAACTTTATACGATTTATAAAATAAAATAAAAGTTACCATTTCACCTCGAAGTTCATATATATCTTTCCTTGGGAGCATTAATTCCTAAATTACAAAACTACTTTCGATGAGATTAGAACTCTGTATATCCGAATTAACGAGTATCCATTTGGCTAATGAGTCACCAGATGTGCGCGCCTGTGTGTAAGTAAACTTTTATGTTAGAGGAATGTGGTTTGTTTCAATAATGCATGTATCCTTTATCGATTGCAGATATTTTCCGAATTGGATTTATTAAATTATGTGAACGCGGCGCTTTAATTCATATATTTAATTGAAATAAGTGTTTTAAATAAACTTTTTAAGCTGTGGATTTTAATCTGATATGCAGAATATCATAATTTGGTATGATCGAAAAATGACCTAAAATTATTTCTTTTGTTTCGATTTGATAATGCCTTCCAAATTGAAGAATGTGCTGCTTATCTCTGACGTTCATCACTTCATTCGGTGTTATTTAGCGGCAAGCAATTCTCTTTTAACGGAATTTACACCTTTTGTACTTGAAGTTCTATGTTCACTTTTCAAGAAATTTTTCACATTTGAAAAAAAATAAATAAATATTTTAATTGATAAGGTTCTTTATCGTTTATAATTGTTGCATATGGACCTAATCTAACTCGTGTAATAATGTAATTAAAATCAAAAATGTAACACCAACATGATTTACTAGCAAGAGCTTTCACAACTGGCAGGGAATAAATGAGAACACATATGTCCTACTGCTCACATCCTACTCCAAGAATCACATTTTATGTATCAGGTTGACAAGAAAGTTCTTACTGTTTTGAAATTTTAAATTAAGATTAACTTATCTTGGCACAACCAAGAGTTTAGTCATCAAACTAACCACCATCAATATCAACACACTTTTTCCAACGCAAAACAAGTTTATTTATACCAGCAATATAAAAATCTTGCGTTCTGGTGGCGATGAAGTCGCTAAAGGCGTTTTTGATATCGTTGTCGAGATGCTTTAAAAAGTGGTAGTCGATAGGTGAGAAGTCTAAAGAGTATAGAGGATGAGGAAGAGTTTTGTAACCCAATTCGTTCAACTTCTACATGGTCGGTTTGAAAACCTGCGTTCGGGCACCGTGCTTGAAGAGAATTGGACTTTTTCTGTTGTCAAATGCTGGGTGTAATTGTTGAAGTTTCTGATGTGTTTTATCTATTTGTTGACAATACTTCCCTACCGTAATAGTTTTGCGCCTATTAAAAACCTGTAATGTATGAGACCAATTATGGCCAACAAACAGTCAGCATGGCCTTCTTTTGGTGCAACTCTGGTTTTGGAAAGTGAAATGAAGCTTCCTCCGCATCTACCCACTGAGATGAACGTCGCTGGTTGTCGTAAAGAACCCACCTTTAATCGCAAGTCACAACCCAGCCGAGAAACAGGTAGCTCTTGTTGCGTAAAAGAAGGAAAGATGACCTGTATAACGGCGTTTCTTTTGGCTATCGATTAATTTGTGAGTCACTTATATATCAAAATTTGTATTGTCTTTCTAATCTCTCTTAAGTTATCGAACAGTTGTGCTTGGAATTGCTTCGACAATGATCTTAATTGATCGTTGTCAACATTCGATGCCCGATCATTACGCTAACCATCTTCAAGACTTTCGTCGCTGCCACGAAATTTCTTAAACCATCATTTACTGGGCGTTCAGTAGTCGTTCCTATGCCAAACACTTCGTTAATATCGCGAGCTGTTTCAGCAGCGTTTCGGCCTGGCTTATATTGAAATAAGAAAATTGTGCGAATTTGCTTTTCTTCCATCTTGTATTCAACGTATTGAAAAAAAGACATACTTGTTTTAAAACGCTTGTAATTTAAACAATACAATAGAGCGAAAAATGCTCTTCAAATTAATTTAAAATGTAAACGTATTAGAGCGAAACTTATTTGAATATACATAATTTGAAAGCAAAATTCCGCAATAATCTTCTTGTTAACATAATATACTGTATATATATATATATATATATATATATATATATATATATATATATATATATAAAGTCTTCCTAATACTTACTGTAACTCCGAAGCCGATAAAAATATCCGTGAAAAGATCAATTACCAATTGCATATCTACTGGGTAGTGTCTCACCAGGTCAACATCAATAGCTTCCTAACAAACCATTACAAAAAAGTGTTTTGGATGTGAATCTTCTGAGGTTGAAACATTTCAAGTCATTCGGAATCTAATATAAACACTTGTATCACAATCGGAGAAACCATACCAAAGCACAGAAGTCAAATAGCGTGAAAACAATGTTGGTGCAGGTATATCACCCTGCTTCCTTCCATAATCAATGAGGAATCCTCTCTATAGGCGACCATTGAAGTTTTCGCGACCTTTCAGACTATGAAAAAGTTACTTGAACATTTCCGCAAAGAAGACGTACAACCAAATTTTTCCAGCACTTTCTAGAGAACCTCGCGGGTGACTATCAAATACTTTTGTTAAGTCCACAAACGCCTGGCAAAGAGACATATGCTGCGCAATATAATTCTCAAAAAGCTGACTAGCACAAAACGCCATATACACGGTCCCTAGCCACCTCTAAAACCAAACTGGGACTCCGGAAGGATATCAGGACATATATACTTCTCCAATTGGTTTAGCAAGAGCCGGGCAGATACCTTTTCAACTGCAGTCAGCAGATACCTCGATAATTTCTATAACATTGGACAACGTAATCAGGATGGCATCTATCTAGTATGGGCAACCGAGTCACCCTGCCATACTGACAGTATCAAAGAGTGGACTGAACAATCTACATTGACACTACTTTGTTTCAACAACTCAACAGGAATGACATCCAGACCAGGGGCTTTGTTCGAGTTGATCTGTTTAATGCAGTCATCTGATAGTATTTTATGTATGTTCCCGCTCCTAGTGATCTGTATGTTGAACCTGATATATTTGCCTATAGAATGCGACTTGAAGTCGTAAATATTTTTGTCTACCTTAGTAGTACTTTATAAAATGATGGCACTCTTGATATGGAAATGAAATAGAGAATCAGCAAGGCATCAGACGCCTTTGGAAGGTTACAAGATAGAGTCTGGTATGATGTTGATCTAACTCTGACTAATAAAATGTCAGTATATCAAACATGTGTATTGCCATCAGTACTTTCTTAGACATATTCCTGGTTTAAAGTTGGACAGTTTCGTCTCTGATATGTGTGTCTCAAGTAAGGCCAAAACCCACCTGTATTGCTACCATTGTTACAAGGAATCAGACGTGTTGGGCTGTGGCGGGTCTCCCGTTACTCAGGTCAACAACTGACCTCTAACTTCTTCGGAAACTGTGGCTCGTGATGTCAAGTCTACCGGGAGTCCTCCACATGAATTCTGAACATCTCTGTGTTTAATTCTGCTGAAAAGCAAAAGCAAAGCTTTGCATGCGCTGAAAAGAAAGGCAGACAAAATCAGGGTGTTCTAAATACGAAAGGTTAATTTCACAAAAATTACAGATTTTTTTACATATGTACATCATTCAGTTCACGAAAACATTTAAAGTGTCACAAACCTCGTTCATCGTCACTGGATGGCTGGTCAGGATGGCAGCTATCGTTCTCTCGAGATTTCGGCGCAAATGTACTCAGTCTGGGCGCTTGTTTTTATATTCAGGGACTGGTTGGGGTATGGCGGTTCATTCAACCAATCAGAGTTCAATACGTTTTCTGGGGAATTCCAGACCCAAATTGCGGGTGTGCACTTCAACAATACGTCAATAGTTTTGTAATCTTAGACCAAAAATGAAATTCTTTTCACACGACCTCAAGAGGTCAAACCCGTCATTCAGAAAGCCTTCGTCTGAAACAAGTGTCCTGGAGGCCAAGATAGGTCAGGCTTCATCTCCACATTGTTCTGACATTTCCGGTCTCTTCATTTTCAAATAATAAACTTTATGTCTGATTTTAATAATAAAACATATATCTGTTTTATTTCAAGTACTTTTGATCGGTCACCCATCGTTGTCCGGGATTCAATTTACATTCAACAGACAATCTTTGCACGTATTAGCATATTTACCTGGCCTCCCTCAGAGACTAGGGGTGTCAACCTCCCAAATGGGGAGCTATCGCTTCCTCACCTGGTCATGTCTTAGGCGAGACATATTGTCCAGCTTGATGATTATCGACTTCCAAAACTGTTGGTTTATGGTGAGCTTCTTCTTTGCAAAAGACGTCAGCACAAACCCAAAAAATGTTTTTCGTGATAGCATTAATGAGAGTTTAGTGATCTTTAATGTTCCTGTTGACAGTTGGAAGTCCTTGCCGTCTAATCGCAGGCAGACTTAAACTCAAACAAAATGAATTTTACTTCTCCTTTGAAGCTAGCATTCCCGAATAACCACGGGATTAAAACTAATTTAGATTATGTTGAATCAGTTCACCTAGCAAAAACCCCGGATATCTTAGCGGTGTGAAACTAACCTACACTCCTCCATCCCCTCTAACCACTGGTTATCTCCTACTTTGCTTATCTCCCAGTTTGTCGTAAGACATATACACGGAGTCTATATTCGAAACCCTCTCTTCTTGACTAGAGAAAAAATAACTAGAATCAAACCTTCAATCTTTTATGTGATTAAGACTCAACATTCAACATAACATTAGCTACTTGTATTTTCTCTACGGTTCTCTCTCGACCCAGGACTATACGCTAATCAAGCAATTCTCTGATAGCATAGATACAGTACTCTCCTTCAATACTAGCGCACAAGTACGTGTATTTGGTGACTTCAATGTCCAGGTGATTGGCTTGGATTTTCTACTTACACAGACGTAGATTCTCTATATCTCATTCCCTACAACAACACGTTTCTCATATCAGCAATTTCAATATGCCTCACTTCTAGATCTATTTCTGGCCACCGTTCCCGATGATTATGAAACGATTAGCGATGATAGAAAATCTTGGTTTGCAAGGTATCCAAGATGGCCGACTTGTAAAAACGTGGGGACTGAATTTCTTTTCCCCAAACGAAAACACCACGTTTATCATATACAAAATAAACTTTTTGTTAGTAACATCGAATAGATATAACATCTGAGAAATTGATAAGAATAGGACACTTTTATGAAAACATAAAATCATAAAAGTGTTATCCCAATAATGAAACGGCTGCAATGCAGAAGTCCAAGATGAAATAAACAAAAGTAATAAAAAAAGAAAATATGTAAGTCTCTGATGTCCAACAAAACTTTGTACTATATATGCTTTGCACCTATAAAGTAGATACATTGAGTTTTACTCGAAATTTACGGTGATTCAGAATTTTATTAATACAGAAACTGAGACATGTGCGTGCGAATATTATGTTTTTTTTTCTAAACTGTTCACTTGTAAGTAAAAAAGAACCAAATACTGGAGCTGAGATCGAAAGCAAACCATACAGAAAGTGAATCAAAGATGACAATAATTAGATTAGCCTGACACGATCCTTAAAAGATGTTTTCATGCTACTAATTCTTAACATGAATAATCTGTAATGTGAACTATTCACGCATGCGCATTCGTGAAACAGCAAGCAAAAAAAAAAAATCCAATGACACCCCTGGACTAATTTTTAAATTTTTACTCTAGAGCAACCCTTTTTTTTTCGGGTGAAAACGGATTAAAAATTAATGTCGGAATATCTTATATGCCCAATTCCAAGTCTGTAGATAAAAAAAATTCGTTGAGTATAAACGTTGAGAAGTTTTCTCTCTCTCTTCCTCTCTCTCTCCCTCTCTCTCTCATACACCCCCCACACACACACATATATATATATAATTATATATATATATACATATATATATATATATATATATATATATATTACAATGCAGAAAAGGCTTACAACCTTTAATACCAGACACTCAAATACATAAGAGGAATAAGATATAGAAAAATCTAAAAACACAATACATACATACATACATACATACACACACACACAAACACACACACACATATATATATATATATATATATATATATATATATATATATATATATATATATGTATATATTTCTTCTCATTATAAAGTGGAGATCTTTTGTTCCTTTCCCCATCAAATAATTTTCCTTTTATTCTTCCTGCCATGCTCATGTGAAAACAGTTCTTAAAATGGTTTCTTATTATGTCTTCAGTGATTGTCTTTTTTTAAAAAGTGTTTGTATTTTTTTATCAACGCATTTGGGTTTGATTAGATAATAACGTTTTTTGTTTGTTGGAATGGCTTTTTTTCCGTTTTTAATTCTTTTAATTTTTAAAATGTCTAGCGCACAAACAGTTTATTCATTGTCACGCTCTTCAAGATAAAACGATAATCGGTCTTTTTTTTTTTTTGCTTCTATATCAGAAAATTACTTAAGACTCTGCTCACAAACACCCGCTTATATATATATATATATATATATATATATACATATATATATATTAAGGTTGCTATTTTCCAGTAGTATCATAACCAGTGAAATATAGCGAAGTTAATACAAGAGTGCTCAATAACAAATTTGATCAAGTTACATGTTCAATTTGTTTTTACATAAGCAGGAATGTGTTGCTACACGGACCTGAGTATGTTTCTCTCTTCTAATATTTAGTAACTACAGACCTCCTTCGGCTATATTAAAAAATCGAAATTCTTAACCATTTCGCTTTTGAATATAAGCCTTGTTTCTTGAAGAGGTCTTTTTTTATTAAATACTAGAAGGCTGAAACATTATCATGAATGTGTAGAAACACTCTTCTGCTTATGTAAAAACAAATCGAAAGTATATATACATACATATATATATATATATATATATATATATATATATATATATATATATATATATAGTAGGAATGGTAATTAATAAAACCCTGAAGAAAGTGCTCAATACTGTTGTAGGGCAAATATGCGTTTTATTTTTTATTACCGTATTTTTCTGTTTAGTTACATTATTGTTTCAGCTACGCGACCGTTTTTTGGTCGTCATGTAGTTTACTCAGACTTTTACAGAAATGTGCGTTTATGGTGGAATGAAGGAGTGAATGATGTCAAGAGAGAGGTGCGAGAAAAGCGGAAAAAGAAGAAGGGAAAAGCGGAAAGGTGGGAGGGGGTGCTTGTTTTGGAGTTAAAGAATATCAGGTGGTTTGGGGGTCTGGGAAGTTCATCTCTGGTGTGGCTAAGGACATAGGGATACATGGAGGGGAGGGAGATATGTAGGGGTAGGAAGAGGGGGTCACTTTAAATTTCGAGTTCTAAGGTTTAGGTTGTTGGCATCTCGTTGCTGAGATAATTTTTTCATAAGTATGTCTTGACCGGTTGGGTGTTAGCTTAGGTTGAGAGGCGGGGGCATGGTTCTGTTTATCTATTTGATTTTTATTTGTTGTTAAGTGCTTTGAGAAGGTTAGCCTGGGGCCGTACGCGCCAGCACACACATGCGCACATACACACACACATACACATGTATACATAAATCTCCACCTCGGCATCTAAACACATGCGCGTATGTATACATCCCGTTGATCTCAATTGACCTTAAAGTGTTAAGTTGAGTACGTGTGCGTAGGCGTGGATGCGCACATATACAGACACACGCACACACCGACACCCATACTTCCATGCAAGCGTATACATGGGGATGCATGTATGTCTGAATCAATATATGCATGTAGGCTCATGTTTACATGCCGAGGTGGAGATGTATGTATACATGTGCGCGTTTCTTTAAGTGTATGTATGGGTGTATGTGCGCATGTGTGTGCTCGCGCGTATGGCCCCAGGCTAACCTTCTCAAAACACTTAACAGGGATAAGGATTATTGCGTGTACAGTAATCAATAAGATAGTATTGTAGTAATCATTAGTTTTGGGGGTTTTGATAGAGTGTCTTACTAAAGGTGGTGGTTTGTTAGGAGTTTGTTTCTGCTGGACTTGAAAACGTCCAAGTTGTAGTCAGGTGGGAAACAGAAAAGTGGCAGAGAGTTCCACTGGCGTGCCGTTCTAAGAAAGAAGCTTTGCTCATGGAATCTTCGTTTGGATTTAGGCACAGAGAAAGAGTGGGAAAAATTATTGACAGTAGTTTCAGCCAGACGGGTGTTTCTCGTGAATGATTGGCAAGGGGGACAAGGGATTGGAGCTCAGACGAGCACCTGCTATGGAAATAACGATAAAATAAAGACAGTCTCGCAACGTCTTTTCTGTGTGAGAGAGGTTGCATGGAAGAGAAAAGGGAATCCCCCACTAAGCCACGAAGTCTATTTTGTACTCTGTCAAGGCAGGATAGGCTGTTTTTAGCAGCTCCTGTCCAGATGTGGCACCAGTACTCCATCCTTGGACGTACTTGGCTTTTATACAGATAGAGAATTGCATCAGTAGTGAGATATCTTCTGGAGCGGTAGAGGGATCCCACCATTTTTCCAGCGTCCCTGGCAACATATTTGATGTACGTGTTCCATTTCAGATCAGGAGTAAAGGTCAAACTCAGAAGCTTGTCAAAACATGGAGCCTCCCCAAGACGAGAGCCATCCATTTCAATTGATGCCAGATGGGGATCAGAGCGTTGATGATGTAAAGATAGAAGCTTGGTTTTGGATGCATTAAAAGTGACCAGCCACCTCTTCCCCCAGTTTCCCACGTGTTCAAGATCAGAGGAGAGAGAATTAGAGAGAGCTTTGTGATTTACGGCCTTTGATGTGTTGCCATAGATGGTCGTGTCATCAGCATAGATGTCAATGAATGATTTAAGTATGCGTTTTGGGAGATCATTGACGTAGATCAGGAAGAAAGTTGGGCTCAGGATGGACCCCTGAGGGACTCCAGCATTAATACTGTGGGCCTCTGATTTATGCCCATAAACCACTACTCTTATGAACCTATCAGAGAGAAATGATTTAATGATTGAGAAAACATTTCCAGTAATATCGCAGCTGGAAATCTTGTGAAGTAGGTCCTTATGCCATACCTTATCGAAGACCTTCGATATGTCAAGAGCAATTGTCCTGGAAAGGAAACCTTTGTAAAGAGATCCACTAATCCTATGTAATATAACCGTTAGCACATCTGCCGTAGATCTTGCAGAGCGGAAACCATATTGCATGTCACTAAGAAGGTTGTTTCTCTTGAGGTGGTTGACTACTTTATTTAATATGGATTCCAACAACTTACTCATGACACACAGGAGACTTATTGGTCTGTACTGAGCGGGAGATGACTTATCACCTGAATTCTTAAATACAGGGCATACTGATAAGGTTTTCCAGGGTGTTGGAAAGCACTTCTCCTTAAGGCAACATTTAAACAGTTTTGTAAGCATGGGGGCAAGTTCTGGTTCGAGCTTTTTCAGCATTATAACTGGAATGCCGTCAGGGCCAGTTGCTTTACTGGAATCAAGGTTCTTGATTAGCTTGGCGACCTCACGCACAGATATTTGTATGTTGCATAGCGTGTTGTCTGTTATAGGAGGAAATACAGGGAGTTGATGGTCATTGTCGCATAGGGTAGAATTAGCTGCAAAGTTCTTGGTAAATAGTCTGGCCTTGTCTGATGCTGACGAGATGAGCTCAGGTCTATTGATGATAGCTGGGATAGAACGCACGCTTCTGTTCAAGATCCTGTTTGCTATTTGCCAGAACTGGTGGGAACCAAGCCGCTGCTCAGCTACTTTGGATTTAACAGACTGGGCATATAGCTCTCTTGAATGTTTTATTACTCTTTTACATTGTGGTCAAGACAATAGGAGCTGTCGCTATTTTCATCACCATTACTGCCTTCAGGATATTGATCAGTAGTTTCCTCATCTTGTTGCACCCACATTTCAACATCATTTGCATTAAGTGATTTAAGAACAGCGTGGTTGTTCGGTAACCGTTTGGTTTCAAGAATTTTTTCTAGACCAGATATATTCTCTGATTTTAGAGTTGCAAGCCATTATGATGGATTGCTTTACACTATTTTAAAGAAAAAAATTCAGTTAGTGTAAACTAATTTTACATAGCTAATCTACATTAATTACATAGTACCAATATTAACATTTCTGTGCAATATCTGACTAAACCATGTAAACAGTTTTACTGCAACTCCGCATCAAATATGCTAATACAATTTCAATGACGAGACAGTTCAAGTTTAGAGAAAGTCCAGGTTTAGAAGAAGTCCAAATGAGAGAAAGTCCAAATGAGATGAAGTCCAACTTTAGAAGTTCAAATCAAAGGAGTTTTACTGTATGTATTTATGATAAAAATAATGTGAAAAATCTGTCTTAGATTCAGAGCCAATTGAAAATAGCAGTCGTTGAACACACAATGTTCTGGATATTCTTTCTTTACGAATAACACGTAATAAACCGGCTAACATAATAATGTTGTTACAATCGAATATTCCACAAATCTACTAAATATAAATAAAACAAATTAAATATCCAATTCTCCCTATCCCCGTTTGTGTATTGAACAGACACGTAAAAAAACAAAAAAACTAGCCGGTTGACATCAGCGATGATGAAGAGCTCTTCGTATAAGAATAGAACTCCTTAGACAGAAGAAAATCCGTTTGTACGCATAAAGACTTCTCGGATTTCTATGTGTAAGCTGATAGCGCATTACGTTAGAACTACGACTGTTGACAAAATATTTTCAAGCACTTAGTAATGTAATCACACAAATGAACTGCGCTGGAATAAAATAAGCTATCTGTTGATGACCACGCATACACCTACGAACGCACACAGGCATATACATACATACATACATACATACATGATGATTGCAACCCTTTGTCATACGAGTGCCATTCCCTCAGACACTTAAATGCATGAGCCCAAAAATGAATTCACTCGCCACAGAACCATTTTAATAGACAAATGCCTGAGGGAATATCTATACACAGATAATGTTACAGAGTCTTAGCTTTGTACGACAGTTAAGTCTCTCTCTCTCTCTCTCTCTCTCTCTCTCTCTCTCTCTCTCTCTCTCTCTCTGTTCAAAATGTTGAGATCCAGCAACAAGCAAAAGCAAGATAGCCAGCAACAAGTAAAACTGCAGACCAGCTTAATGTGGGTACTGGTTTTCCGCTTTATGGTTTTTTAAATCAGATATTTGCTTCTCCTAGAAATGTTGCCTTCATCACGGCTTACGGGGGCCCTCTCCACTCTAACACACACATACATATACACAAACACAAATGCTGCTAGTTGACCGTTGACCCCAAAAAAGAGTTCATTCGCCCTTTGGAAGATCTTGTTTTTAATCCTTCATGGAAACTAGCCACATTCCTCACCAAACAATCCTGGCGGGGAAACCAGTTTAGTCGCTGGTGACCCGACCATGAGTCAGGTAGTACTGGGTTACATGGTACCAGTCGCATATGACATGACCTGACACATACATACATACATGCATACATGATGATTGCAACGTCTTGTCAGACGAGTGCCACTCCCTCAGACATTTAAAATCCATGAGCCCAAATGTCTGAGGGAGTATCTATACAAAGATGATGTTACAGAGTTTTAGCTTTGTACGACAGCTAAGTCTCTCCCTCGGTTCCAAATGTTGAGAGCCAGCAACAAGCAAGAGCAAGATAGCCAGCAACAAATTAAACTGCAGACCAGCTTAATGCGGGTACTGGTCTTCCGCTTTATGGTTTTTTAAATCAGAGATTTGCTTCTCCTAGAAAGGTTGCCTTCACCACGGCTTACGGGAGCCCTCTCCACCCCAATACACATATACACACACAAATATACATACATACATGAGTAAAATTAAGATCAAAATGCAAGCGATGGTTGACGTTTTGATTATTTGAAGAGGAAACGCGAGAATTTATAAAATAATGTTAATCAACGTTTCGTCCCTATTTCAGGGGACATCATCAGGATTTTCGAGGTAAAAATGTAAAAGAAAATGATCACAAATCACATGCGAGTGAACATGAGAAAAGTCCTAAAATCCTTCTCATTCTGGGTAGAATCTACACGTGTACGTCTGTGTGTTTGTGTGTGTATGTGTATAGAAAATTGTCGTATATTCGTAATTAGAGCACTATAACATTTTATCTAACAACCCCATATATATTCTATCTAGTCACCGAATTTCATTCAGTTCATAAAAAGAAATTCTAATCGATTTTATCGATAACATATTCTATCAAACTCCTCATTTGTTTCATTAGTAGACACTTTTAAAAATATACTTTCTTTTCAATAGATAACTAACACCTATAATTATCTAACGTAATCACCCTTTTATTAAAATTGCATATCGAAAATTTGTGTATTCAATTATTTCCGTGGATAGCTACAACATATTTTCTTACATTTAAACATTTAAATCATTTTCTCGTAATAATATTTTATATCGATAATGTGAGACATAGAAATACATTAAGATAGATAGATAGATAGATAGATAGATAGATAGATAGATAAATTAAAAGAGGGGGACAGGTTAGCCACTTGTCCCAAGATAAATCCATTTCACCTCATAATAATGATAGAGTTGCACATTATAGTTATAATCTGTGACATGTTTATAATATTAACAAATGTGAGATTGCAATGCTTATTTCACTGATACCTTAGATTAAAATCAATAGTTATTATTTTATAGCTTTCAGGCATTAAATTAACAGTAAGAGATTGCTGACTGGGTGATTTAATTAACAATTAAAAATACTTAGAACGATTACAATACATTTTAAAACGCCTCTCAATTCCTAAAGTAAAGACCATTTTAGCATGTATTCTATGATAAAATAAATAGGGGAATACCTCAAAGCAGCATTAGTTAACTCATATGCATGCGTATATAAATATGTCTACTTTTATATAACAGACACTTTGCCTCTCTCTCTGTGTGTTTGTGTTTGTGCGTGCATGAGGTCGTTCTCTATGGACTCCGAAACGGTAGACCAGATGTTTTAAAATTTCAAACAAATGTACTTCATGATTATTAGAGATTTCTTAGATTGATTTATCAAAATACCTTCGATGAGTATCACCCTGGATACGTTAATGTTATTCGTGGCAAGCAAGCGATACATTTGGACGGTGCTGGTAATGGTCCTGTTTTCATAACTTGGATCGGTAGTGAGTATGAGTTTTACAGCGGCGCATGTCCGGTCTCGCTCTTTAAACATTGTGTCACTTTCAGACATGATAGAAAGCGCCTATCGCTCTTGGAATTTATATACAACTAGTTAACAATAGATGGTCTGCAAAAAAAGAAAAAAAAAAGAAAGAAAACCGATTTTCATAAAACGAAAATGGAGCCATTTTGTCTTTTTTAGTTCGACAATTTTATCGTCCCACTCTCTATACACATAATACAATATATGTTATATGTAATCTGTATATATTTTCTGCATGCATTTTAACAGGTGCCCAATGCGTGAATAACAAAAATACTACGAAATGTGTCTATTGTAAAAAAAAGGTAAACAGAGACAATAATGTTTCATTCTTTAAAAGAAATCGTCAGGCTAAATTACCTTATTTTTTTTTATTTTTAATCTATCTAAGCCCTGCGCTTCCCAATTTGTTATTATTCGTGGGGTCGACTTGATTTTTTTTCGTTAATCTTCGTTTCCATCGCTTCTGCAATTTCTTGAAGGTCTTTTTTATTGTTTGGTTTTAATAATTTGGCTGTTCTCTTGTTGGTTTACCGCTTTTTCCTATATATAATGTCCAGCAAGTTTTTTTTTTTATTATTGTCAGTCGGGTTGTTCTGATTTTGTTTTTTGTCATGTAAATATTTTGTAAAACTAGCTTCATTGTTTTCAAATATCCTATTATGTTTGTAGTATTCAAATAAGTATCTGTATCATTTTAGTCTTTATCATACACGTTATCTTTTCAGCAGAGGGACAAAGATTAGAATTTTTTTCCAGAATCTATCATCTGAATCATTTGAATCAGCAAACACCTCAGTTAGTTGTCAAAACTCGGAAATTTAAATTTGACAAATTCTTAGATGTCTCTTTTGCAATTCCGCCTTTTTTCTGTTCTTTTTTTTTCCTTTTTTATTGTTTTGTTTCAGATTAATAATTTTTGATTGTCTTCGCTTTTATTTATTAATTTTCCAAATATTTTTTCTTCAAAATTAGTATTTTTTTTCTTTTACATTTCCTTTGTATTGATACATTAGCCATTTACTTTTTATTCATTCTTGTTTCTACAAAGATGAGTGTGTGTCTGTGTGTGTTTGCTTTTTAGAATACTAGCTGCTGTAAATACCACTGCTTCCTTTTAGTTTTGAGAGTCGATGGCCAACTAACAATTAGTAAGTAAACTGAAAAGTCTTGTACAGTTCGTTGTGACATGTGCCAAACAAAGGCTTCCCGACTATGCCAGAAAATATGTCAGATTTCAGATTAGCATATTTAAACTTTGTAATGAGTAGTTTTAATATTTCTTTCTATTTTAAAACATTCTAAGTTTCATTTACTGACCATACTGGATTTTTTTTTGGGGGGGTTCAATTTTTTCTGTTTTTCTTTATTCAAAAAAACTAGGAAATTCCCTATCCAATACGGTAAAAATAATTACCTAAACAGCTTACAGGGATAGCATCAAAACATAATTAAATCTTATGTATTAATTAATCCAATCTTGATTTTTGCAAAATTATGTTAGTTCTAGAAAATGACTTAAAATAAAAGCTTAAGTTCAAGTGCCCTTGCGGAGAAATTGACATTCGAAGAATCTCATGGGTCAACTGTAATTGAAAATTGAAACATAATTATTTTTAAATGGGAGTTTGTATGCCACGTAGTCGTTACATGTACACACTCGGGAACTGGGCATTGTATGCAAACAGTTGCAAGGAAGCCAAGACAAGAAATAACTCGACTTACTTTTTCCCGTTAAAACAATAGACACTTTTTCCAGGCACTTTCCAGAATAACGCTCTTTCTATTCTTCAAACCTGTCGCTCTCGGCCCATGTGTCTAACACGTCTATCTCTGGTTTCTCTCCAACTTTATCATCGGTCTGCGCATACGTTCTTCTTTTTTATATTTACCTTCCTTCCTTGCCGTAACGTACCTCGCATACGGCCCGCTAATTTGCATACAGCTGCCATACGCGTGTTCGCGCTCTGTTATATGTATCTTGATAGTACTCCCTCTAAAACGTTTCAAGATACACAGAAGCGCGGAACTTTTAGGAATATTTATTAATATCTAAGCACTGTTTTGTTTTTAATTTTACAATAATCTGAGACTGTCAAATGTTTATAAAGGGCTTCTAGCCATAATCATATCCACTTTGCATAACACTAAACTAAAGAAATATAATATGCCTTAAGACTCTTTTCGTTAAGCTGTTGTGTTTTAAAATTCATAATTATCAGTTAATTATATTTTAGTGAGTCATCAGTTAAAGATATAGAAATATATACAGTCGCAAAATTTATATAGAGACTAGCAGGGAGACATGGCGTTGCCCGGGATTGATTGATTGATGACCAACGAATAACTCACGCCCCTATATTTTTTATTCTCATCGAGATCCGTGAAATCGTCCGGGACGAAGCTTCACATGCCTCCATGCAGTCACTTAGTCCATTGCACTCTAGAGAACCTACTCTTTCTTTTTAGAAAATTATTTTATATATACTTCTTTCCAGTTAACGAAATAAAAATAAAAATAAATTTGTGTGCGGAGTTTTAACTTACAGACCACATTATGCAAATAAACAAAAACAATAAAAAAACACTTAAAATTTCAAGTCTTATAAAATTATTTGTAGTTAATGAAAGAAAGATTAATAAATTTACGTGCGGAGTTTGAACCTACAGACTACGTCATACAATAACAAAAAAAAACCCACATACTATCAACTTAACCACAATAGAATTTTCACGGCCCGTTGTTCTATCATTTTTGCTAAGCGACGACATGGGGAAAATAGATTCACAGACGATAGATTAATTAGAATAACGGTTTCGATTATCGGTTATTATCGGGGGTATTCTGAGACAAAAATGAACTAAGATAATTCCGAGACTTATACGCTAAGGTTCTTTACATTTTAAAGAACGTCTGTTGGGCCGTTTCGGAGTGTATAACGAACGAACACATACACAGCCAAAGTTGCATTTATATAATTGTAGAGAAGAGTTAAAACCTTTTCCTTTTCTCTTACTCATTCGTATTATTTATTTCACAATTTCTTTGGCTGGTAAATCTTTCCTAGTTCTCTTTTTAATATACTTGAATCTTTTTCACTTTTTATTAATTTTTATTTTTACTTTATTTTTTCCTTTTCACTTTTAACAATTTCATTCAATTTCGAATTGATATTCACATTTCATCGATTTTATTTTTCTCTTTTCTTTGATATACCACATTTATTTTTTCAATTATCTTATACATATATTTTAATCCCAATTTTCAAATTCTAATCCAGCGTTATTTATTGAAGTTTACACACTTGACTCAATTCCAAGACCGAGGATGCTTAATGGCTATGAGATCCGATTAAACGTTTGTCAAATATGTTTCTTTTTAAATTATAACTGGAAAAAAATCAAATATTACGCTTCGAATTCATACGCTACTTCCGCTGCGATGTATATCTTAATTTAACGCTTCCAAATTGCTTCCAATACATCTGTTTGTTATATATATATATATATATATATATATATATATATATATATATATATATATATATATATATATATATATTCACAAGATTGGCTAAAGTTAGGCGCTGACGTAAATATATTTATGAAAAATTAACTATTTCATTCTATATTGTCACACATTTACAAGCAGAACTCGTATTACTATCGCATGCTAAAGAAATGTTATCTTTTTTCAGTTTACTAAAATCAATAGGATTTTATATAAATATTAGTGTTGGGACGATTAATCGAATTCGGGAATCAGAAAATTGTAACTTTTTGGGGTATCGGAATCGGGAAAAAATGTATTTCTTTTCCGATACCAGAACGATTCCTTATATTATCTCTTTTTTTTATTTTCTTTAAAAGAAAATCTTGTACAGCTGGTAGTAATAATAAAATAGTAAACATTTATTGATTTTAAATTACTAGTCAAACTAAAATCCATAGATACCCCACACGTGTGTTTTCAGGTTTGAGCAAAATATCTGCACACTGAACATGTGTTTTTACGGTAATCAGATAAAAATAACAAGTTTATACTTAATATTTAGAGATATATAAAGAATCGGAAATGCTATCGGTAATTGTATCGGAATCTGGAATTTAGTAAGGGATAGGTAATTGTATTGGAATCTCGAAAAATATTGGGATCGTCTAATCACTAATAAATAGCCTTTAACACGAATTCTTATTTGGTAAAAACGTAACTGTAATATTGCAGACCTAAAATGAAGTCACTTAAAAATCTGATATCTATAAATACTTGTCAAAAACTCTCCGAGCCAATTGTCACATTTTGTTAATTCTAATAGTTTTTAAATTTTTTTAATTTTTTTTTTTTTTGTTTATGATTCAGTTGTTAAACTATTCATATCATTAACACTTATTCTCTTGTGATTTTCATAAGTAGCGACTCGCTAGTAAAATAAGAACGATTTATTAACAATTCGAAGATGTTGGGAAGATTCAATGAAAACCAGAGAAAGTGAGAAAAAAATGAAACAAGAATAAATATCATGAAAAAGAAAGAAGCGTCTAGTAAAAGGTAAAATCACATAATAAATAAAGGAAAAGTAGGTGGACATGTTTAATCAATTAAAAAATGATGAGGAAAATACAAAAGCAGGTCAAAATCAAATTAATTTGCCGAAGTGAGAGAAATACAAAATGGATGACAAACAGCGAAAGCAAGGAGCAGAAAAATACGAATTTCTTTAAATGCTTTTAAAAAGAAGGTAAAAAATAGATAAACACAAATATGAAAAAAAACACACGAAGGCAGAGCTAAAGGAAGTATAATATTAGTTAAAGAGAAAAAAGGAAATAAATATAAATATATTAAAAAATAAAATAATACTATAAGGCAACAGGGATAAAAATAAAAAGTATAGAAAATATTTTAGATAAAAAAGAACGAAAAAAGATGGAAACAGCGAATATAGCAGGGATTGTTCTGCGTACGTAGTTTCTTCAATAAGTTTATGGTTTTTTTTTCGTATGGGCAAATTTATCGATGGTACATACAAGAATTTCTTCGAAGTAATCACTTCCGGTTGCAAACTACTTGTTGTACCGTTCCAAATCTTCTAGAATATCCCATGGAAGCCCGCTTGTGTGAGCGTGTCAATGAGCCCTTGTCAAAGCCTCTTGCCTCTCTTTAATTGTCTAATAACAACAGCCTCCAAATTTTTCCTTGAGCTTAGGAAATAACCAAAAGTTACAGGAAGCAAGATCTGGACTATAGGGAGAATGATGCCCTGTCTTGATTCCTGTCATGGTCATATAGTCTTCAGCATCCTTGGGACAAACTTCACGCAAATTATCCGCTTCTTAAGTTCCTTGCAAATAATTGTGCGTACAGTTCTCACACAAACATCAAACTATGCACTTCTAATCTCTAGACACACGGCAGTCCTTGTCGATGGAATTCTTTATTTGACCTATCAACTCTGGTGTTCTGACTTCCTTACTTTTCCCACACCGCTCATCATCACGTGCAAACTCTCTGCCTTCCTTAAATATCTTATACCTCTTGGAACTGATGTCTGATTCATACAAGATGGTCTAAACGCAATATGAAACATGCAATACTTTCTGTGGCATTTTCCCGAGTTTAAAACAGAATTAAATTGCATATAGTTTTTCTAAAGTGTCCGCGCGCCCAGATCACACTTTTGAAATTCACCAGCTGTGACAATCAGGCTTTAGCAGGATATTTCAAGTCATGCTGTAACTGTTCGTTTGAACCATTAATCATAAAAATTAGTCAATCATCCTATAAGATGTATAGCAATAACGTATATAATTTTCAAGAGTCTAGGACAATTTAAAATGCCTGTGCACAAACGTAAGGAAGTCTAAAGGTGTACATTAAAGATAAATGTTGAATAATTTAGATTACCTACTAGACATATCGTGCAATATACTCGGTTACTGTGTGCAAAAGGGGCGACAAAAAAATGCAATACAAACAGTGAATTAGAACAAAAGAGAACACGGAAAAGACGGAGAGAAGTGAAAAAACATGGTACACTAAGTAAAGAGAAGAAAAATCGAATTAAGAGAAAGGAAAACAAGCATGAGAACGGACGAGATAAAAAGAAAGAGTACAAATAAAACTGAGAACAAGACAGAAGTAAAAAAGAGAGAAATGATCCAAAAAAGAAAGAATACATGAGAGAAAGAAAGATAAAAAAGACAAGGAAAGAACAGTAAAAGGTTACGTCAAATTTCTTTCTCTTTTTGAATTTGTTGGAGTAACCAAAGTTCAGTGAGCTCATGGCTAAAATCTTGAAATTCCATGTTGAGGATTTTCTCCAGGAAAGAGAATTTAAAACCAAATTCCATCGAAACTTTCGACCTTCATAAAGTCTAAAATGGGATTTTATTCTGGCCAATCCGATTAATTGGGAATGAAACAAAGGAATATATATATATATATATATATATATATATATATATATATATATATATATATATATATATATATATAGACTATGTGTCGGTTTTATATATGTCTCGGTTTATATATATATATATATATATATATGTGTGTGTGTGTGTGTGTGTGTGTGTGTGTAATAATATGGACGACTATGTCTCGATTTTTAACGTTACGTGGATTATTGTAAAACGGGTCCTAAAATCCGTTTGTGTCATTTCTGATATTAAACGAGAGAGTAGTTAATGCTTAGGAAAAGCTTAGGAAAGTTTCGAGGGATTAAAAAATGGGTACGACATTAAAAGAAACTGACATGAACAGTAAAACATTATTAGATAGACACATACGGTGAAGGGCAAGAAAAGGGTTAGAAATGGAAAAGAGAACAGGGTAGAGATAATGGAGAATAAGACAGATAAATTTAAAAAACGAATAAAAAGAAAGAGAAAAAGATTCGAAAACGTTAAGGAATCTTCACTGTACAAATTGAAGAAAATATCCAAGGAACAAACCAACAGATTAGCAAGAACGACTCTTCTTCTTACATTCCTTTTTCAGCGCTTTATGGAAACAACCTTGTGCCAGACAAGAGTAAAATTAGTTAATATCAAAACAAAAAATGGTTATCTTTAGAACAGAATACAATTTAAAATCCGCTGAAGTTAATTGTGTGCCCTTGTCTGACACTGGACTATCAACCACACTAAACTTAGCGTACAATTCGTGAAGAGTACTGATTGTAAAATCCGTCGATGGACTTTTACATCGAAATACCTCAGGCCATTTTGAAAAACTGTCTACCACGATTAAATAATAGTTTTCATCCAGTGGGCCTGCGTAATCTACGTGTATTCTTTGCCATAGGTTGTTCGCTGTAGGCCAGTGGGCTAAACTGTACTGGGGGGTCTTTTTCTGCCAATGCGCATCCCTTACACGACTTTACCGTGCCTTCTATATCAGTGTCCATACTCTTCCAGTAAATGTAAAACCTCATGAGGCTCTTCATTCGCTTAGCTCCAGGGTGCCCCGTATGGAGATCCTTTAGAATTTTATTTTGTAGTGTAGCTGAGATTACTACTCTTTCTCGGTACAACAGTACCACATTGCGCATAGAATAAGCGTCCGCCGCCGATTCATCTGATTGAATTTGTTTTTCATTTCTTTGATAAAACTATCTTCTTCAGCCTCCCTTATTATATCTTCCAAAGTGATTGATAGTTCCTTGATCGTATTACGTAGTATTTGTGTATAGTCTTTTTCACTTTGTAATGACACTGTTACTGTGAGGTTCCCTTCATTTCGGGACTAATCGCGACAATCCGTCTGCGTGACTTAATTTCGCAGATGTAAGAAATTCCACACTGAAATCTTAATTCAGTAGAATGGTCCCCCATCTTTGCAGTCTGTTGGCTGTGTAAGTTGGCAAACCTTTTTTAGAGCCAAAGATGGTTATAAGCGGCTTATGGTCAGTTTGTAATTTTAATTTACGACCGTGTAAACATCGGTGAATTTTGTAACCCCGAATATGATCCCCAGTGCTTCTTTTTCGATTTGGGAGTAATTATTCTCGGCAGACAGTAAAGTTCTTGACGCATGGGCGACCGGCTTAGTGGACCCATCAGACATCTTGTATAGAATGCACGCCTCGATGCCACAAGAACTTGCGTCAGTTGCGACAATAATCTCTTGTTTCGGATTAAAATAAGTCAAGGAAAAATCTGACGTTAATACATCTTTAAATTTCTTAAACGCTGTCTGGCACTTATCGGTCCAGTTCCATTTTTTGTCCTTTTTTGATAGTACATTCAGTGGCGTACGCAATTCATGCATGTTCTTAATGAGGTTTGATAATAGTTCGCGAGCCCGAAAAAAAAACTCTGCAATGTGGTTACATTATGAGGTTCTGGCATGTCTTTTATAGCCGTGGACCTGTCTGGATCGGGTTTCCTCCCGTCTTTATCTATGATATGGCCCAGTATTTTGATTCGTTAAAAATAAATCGCATTTTGCTTCTTCCAATGTGAAGCCGTTTTTTTTTTTAATTCTGACAAACTCTTGAAATACATGATGTCTATGTTGTTCAACATTTTGACTACGCATAAGAATATCGTCCAGATAGCCTATTGCGAAATCCAAACCGCTTAGCAAAGTATCAATTACCTGTTGGAAAATTGAAGGTGCTACTTTTATACCAAACGCCAATCTATTGAATTTATCAAGTCCTTTGTACGTTGAGATACACAAAAGTTATGATCTATCTTCCACTACTGGTATTTGTAAGAACGTCTCGCTAAAGTATATTTTGGGGGGAAAATTCCGCCATTTAACTTAGAGAATATTTTGTCTGGGTTAGGAAGCGGATAATGATGGTCGTTGAGCGCTGAATTCAATCCGGTCGAGAAGTCCGCGCATACCCTAATATCGTTAGATTTTTTTTCAGGTATACGGTGGTTTTGCTTCATCAAACAATTCGAATCTCGCCTTTATTTTGGTGCAGCATCCTACTTTTTCGGAAAAAACACATGGCAAAATATTTTTGAGATCTTTTTTGAGTTCGTCGGCTTCGCCCGTTAGGTTTTCGACTGTGACAAAAATCAATCATTAGCAAGTCCATAATTTAAATTCCTGAATCCAATCGATCCCGAATAAGTTCGTTGCGTTCCTTATAACGAACACCTTTAGCTTTTTGTCGTTTCTTTTAGTAAAACATTAATAACTACCTCACCCTCAAAATTTACTTTTTTCACCAGTTACCGATCTTGCGACTTTATTCGTCTTTGCCATCGTGGGCTTTCCTTTTTTCTTCCACGTGTGACAAAATATAATTTATAAATCCGACCCTGAATCGAGCTACAGTTTCACTTCTTTATTTCTGATTTTCACCGTAACATATTTCCTTATCTTCTCTGTTGGTGAAGGGTCCATTTTTGCAGGTTTTACGTAGATCTTTTTTGCTACTTTAGCTCTGGAATATGCGGCCTTGTGCCCTGCTCGCTTGCGTAGGTCTCATGTTTTCCCCTTATTACTGACATGCATTGTACCCATAAGGTCCTCCACATTTGCTACAAGGGATCCTAGGGTTTAGTCTATCCTGATAATTTTGTGCAGGGTTCTTTTTGCCTCTTGGTTGGTAATTGCTGGCGTTGAGTGTCCTTTATTTCTAAAGCGTATGTTTTTTAATGTGAGCGATACCTGCTTCCCCTCTGTTTTGGAAATCTTTCTTCATTGCCACGAACCGCTGACAATCTCCAGCCAGTTTATCAAGCGTCATATCAGGTTCTAATTCCAGTTTATTTAGAGCACGACGCCCTATATAGGCGTCTTTTGTAGCTATCAAACCTTGTGTTAATATTAAGTATTTGAAATTGTCCGTCATTAATAACGACAATTTAAAATCGTCAAAGAGCTTATTAACTATAGATGTATAGTCCTGACTCTCCTTACATGTAAGATACATGCATTTTTATCTTTTATGAAAAAGGTTTCTTTTGTAAGTGTATAACTCCATTAACAGTTTGACTGCCTTGTCAAACGACATTGCCTTGGTTTTTCTTGGTAAAATATAGTCCGCAAGTGTGTTATGTTCGGATGTACCCAACTTCCGTAGCAATAAACGAATGTTCTCTTGATCCGTCCATGCACTGCAATCAATCTTAAAACGGTCTTCAAATCTTCTGAAATATGCCTCATGAGCATAGTGAAATGTATCATCAAAAGATGACCAGATTGCATTTTGGGAATAGCCGTGCTGGTTTCTTCTTCTCTATCCTTATCCATTTTTTATCTGACTGTTGCTCTAATTTTTCAATTCCAATATTTGTTTGTTTATTTTTTTCTCTACTCTTTCCTCGAAATATTTCATTAAATTTAACTGCTTCTCTCCCACCTGTTTTTATTCTCAGTTGCATTTCGTCGTTTTGTTTTTGCATTGTTACTTGCTTCTCCTGTATTGCCCATTGCCTTTCTCTGAACCTTTTTCCCAGTTTTAACTGTTGATTTTGTTGGAATTTCACCATTTCCAAAATCTCTTTTGCAAAATCGTCCATTCTGTTTTGTGTGTGTATGTTTTTTTTTGAAGGTTTAGAAATACTTAATATGACAAAATGAGTTTTTTTCAAACACCATAATTCATTGATTTACTTTTCCTATAGAACCAACACTATAAAAAAAAAAACTTTAAAAATTCGTACCTGGTTATTTAACGAATATTTCTTTCATAGATGTATTTCCTCGTGTGGCAATTTTTCTATGAAAAAAATTCAGCGCTTTCATTTATATTTAAAGCAGTAGATTTTGTTTGCCATTTTGCAATTTTCGTAACGTGTGGGTACTGGGTTCAATTCCTTATTGATCCTACACATTTCTTCCTCTTTTTTCCTTAAAGAAAATTAGTTATTTCTCTGTGAAAGAGATTTTATATTATTTATTCCTTACAATTTCTTTGATAAAAAGAATGTCCTTTTCTCGTTAACACTATTTGTCGTGCTTAGCGAAATCGTTTTTTTTTTTTTTTTTTTTTTTGTTTTTTCGACGTGCAGTCCAGTCGAGTTTATTTTAATCGGATTAAAATCCGATGTTTTTTTTGTTTTTTCTTTTTGCTCTTTAGCGGTTTTTGGGCACTTTTGATTCAGTAAATAACCATATTGCTATTTCACATGATCTTTCTGCAGTTCTGTTTTGATGAGGCGAATAAAGGGCTGACTTTTTTTTATATTTGATGCGATGAATGATTAATAAACGTTCAATCTTTTACTTAGTGAATTATGTACCATTGTTAGTACGAATACACTTTTCTGCACTGTTGGGGGGCATATCAACAAGTATTTTTAGTTACTAGCAAGGTATCAGATTTGTTCTTTAAGAAATAGACAATTATTTTAACGGAATAATCGTCTACAGAATTGAAAGAATACGTGGTGTTTTCTCCGCCCATCGGTTCTACGGGATCGTTCAAGTCACAATGTACCAGTAATAGGATGCTCGTGGCCTTCTTTATAGCATCTTGTTTTGGTAAATGTTCGTCTTTCCTTGTGTACAAACGTTGAGTTTCTCAAGTTGTTTAAAGTTTTTATTTTCATTCTGCCAGCCACATTAGGAAACTTTGATATCTGGAACATTTCAGAGCCTAAGAATGTCATGCAATGTCTGTAAATCATGACATGCGGTGGGACTATGATGTTTAAATAATATAAGCTTCCATTCTCTTTAATATCTAATACAGTTCCATTCGGGTACACCAGTTTGATTTATTGAGACTTAGTTTTATATTTACATCTTGCTTAATAGCGGCTTGTATAGAAATATATAGTTGTTTACATTTTGGGATAAGAAGAGCGTTTTCCACAAGAGAGAAACAGAGTTCACCTTTATTGTTACTTAGCGAGATTTTAGCATCGCCTCTCTTCGAAATGATATCGTTTTCACTACCGTAGTCAGCTCTACGAAGTGACGATGATTCTTAAAGTTGGGATCAAAATTGATAAAATCCGATTTCATTGTAATTACATGTACCGTTGCACTACAATCGACATGAAAGTTGTTACTGTGCGAGGAAGCGTCAAACGTACATGAAAATAAATATGTATGTGCGCTAACGGAGCTCTCCACATTTTTAATGCAGTCCCCTTTGAATTTTTTTTATCGACATTGAAAACTCTAGTTATTAGGTCGTCCACACTTATAGCAAATTATGCCCGTCCTTTTCGTAGAAGAAAAATTGTTTTTGGAAAAAGCTGGGGGTTTTATTCGAGGTAAAGTTATAATCAAATGTCGATGTTTTTAAGTAGGCATTCTTAAACTTTATGATATTTGAAAGTTTTTTTTTCTGTGATCATTTTCTCAGTTTCCTAGTAACGCTTAAGTGCTTTCGTGAATTGATTAAATGTCATGGTTTTGTTTTCCTGAGTTATTGGTAAACGGCTTAAAATCACTGAGCAACCCTTTAAGGACCACAGAGATTAACATAACTACGCCAGACATTTTTAATGAATTTGCTGTTCTTTCGACCCTTATAATATAATCTGTAATCGTCTCGGCTTCGATACCTTTGGGAAATGTCAGTTAAGTTTATAAACATATAATTTGGGGGTTTCCTTTCGATAAATAATGTTCTCCTAATATGTTTAATGCATTGCAATCATCGCCCGAGGCTTCTCGCATTGCCAGAGATAGACTCCTGTCATCTAAGCAATGCATTTCGCAAAATCAGTTGCATTGTTGTTGTTGTTTTTTTTTTTCAGTAAACCCAGGGTCAATTCTGTTTTCACGTTATACCTGAATTACCTTGTGTAATTTTTGGATTTGTAATTATGCTAAAAATCTCACTAAACACGATTCGAATTTTGATTTTGATCCATCAAAGTAATGTCTTCATCTGGGCTAATAACCTCTTGAATTGGATCATATGTTTAATTTCAAAAGAGTTTTCGATTGAAGTATATTTTGTACAAGTCCTTAAGATGAGGAATAGTCAGTGAGTAGCTGTTCTGTACAGGGTCCGGACCTTACAATTTTGCAGATAAAGGGCAAGAGTTTCTCGTCGTGTTGACGCGAAAAAAACGTGCTGGAAGGCTAAAAGATTTAATTTTTCTGGTGTAATTCTGGTTTCTGATTGGTTGACAACAGAAGGTGACTTAATTTGATTCGTCAATTCATATCGGCAGCGAATATAAATAGGAGGATACCCCATTATATGTAAAAAATATTGCAACAATTTTAATCATACATTATACGACATCGTCATTATCACTCTTGCCATTATTATTACTGTTATTCTTAGTAGGGCTAATAGTGATGCAAATGGGAATGCTACTAATATATATATATATATATATATATATATATATATATATATATATATGTATATATATATACACATATATATATCACTATTACTTTTCATTATTTACGTTATATTATCGTTGTTTTTATTCAATTATCATCATTTTTATTATTTTTATTATAAAATCAATGTTAAAATAATTGTTGAAATTTTAATTTTATCCTTTTATTACTTTCACCATTATAATATTTAATAGAACTATATGTGTATATATATATATATATATATATATATATATGAACAAACAGTTAATAAAATATGTTTAAAAACACTTTGAAATGATATAAAAACATATTTAATCTGAACAGGAAACACTAGATAAATGGATAGTCCTTAATCCGCGGAGTTTCGAAGAAATACTTTCCTTCTCATCAGAGAGTAGGTATTAGCAAAATGCGGGATCTGATTTTGCATGCAGAAGTATTTGATGAAACAACAAGTAAGTCAAAGATCTTACTTGAAAGCAAAAAAAGTGAAGCAGAGGGAATATGGTGAAGAAAAAGTTGATTACACATGAATGGATAGTCTGGTGGAAGATAAAAAAATCCAGTTATATAAATATATATATATATATATATATATATTTATATATATACTAGCTGTACCCTGCCACGCGTTGCTGTGGCTCAAATTGGCTCAACGGAAAAAGTTCAAAAATGAGAAAAAGCATGTTTCTTATAGGTTTAATTTTCAATTTTGCATGGGTACACAGTTTTTGTTGTTCCATTTTCCTAGCTGATATAGAGATTTACCGGTTTGGTAACTCTTGAATACGTAATATAAATTGTCCATGTGAAAAAACAGTCAGTGTGTAACTCTAAGGCCCCTCAATTGTAAAGATTATTCCCTGTGCTTTGTTGATGGTTATTGCAAATGACAATAAAATTGGAAAGTTCAATTTCCTAAAGTGTAATGATGTATCCGTTGGAATCATAGGAATGGATGGAATGAAGATATATTAATCTGTGAAAGGTCCTGTTAAGATTGTTGTTTCTATGATATTGTTTGTTATTTTTTTTTACTGCAAGTTATGTGACATTGCAAAGCTTGGATTAGTTTATATTTCACAACATGATAATTAGTACACCAAATTTCAGTTGCAATGCATGCGGTGGAATCCCTGGCAAATATAGCTGTTGGATAATTAACCACTTTATCTGCTTTCACAACAGTGTCGATGGATTTGTATTTGACTACCTCACTTGGAATTTTACATTGAATAATAGCGTTAAGTTCATGGGCATCTGTGTATTGGCCTGCAACAATAGCTCATTCACTCAGTCAAATGGAACTCTTATAATTTGAATATCTGCAAAAAACTTTTAAACAAACTATTCTTTTGATGAAATAAAATTACAGAAATTACAGAAGTTAAAAGTCAAAGAATTTTGCCCTTAGCTCTGATCAGCTGGCACTTTTTCGTACCCAATTTCCTATAAGTGATGCGAAAGTTTTTGTGCGGATCGAACAGTCGGCAACTGGACATGCATATTTTGAGTTAAGTTTAATGTCTTCACGAGGAACAAAAAAGTAGAGTATTTGAGGCAAGCATTTATTTCATCTGCTGGTGTTGATTGAAGAATAACAGGTAACATTTGTCTGAAATCTCCTGCAAGCAATATTACTGCATTCCCAAATGGTCTGACATTGCCAGGCAAATCTTGCAAGGATCGACCAAGACCCTCAAGTGATTTTTTGCGTACCATTGTGCATTCATCCTAAACAATAAGTTTGCATTTCTGCAATATTTTCCCCATATTAGATATTTTGGAGATGTCGAACATGAGATTTTTGAAAAATTTAATGTTTTAAAATAGAATAAATAATTCTTCTACTTGGCAGCAAGGTCGCAGGTATTCCTCATGCAGCAAGGGCTAAGGCTATGTCATTTTGTTACCAAATGGCTGCCAAAATCAATTTAATTAGACAGGTTTAACAATTACTTCTGGTGCTGTTCAAGGTAGCAGTAATTTCCAAATAACTTCTATTCTCACAGTCACTAAATTAGATGACTAAAATAGGATTTATCCATGTTTTGACAATGCCTTGTTCACTGTAATTAATTTAGGAGACTAAAATAGGATGAGGGATTAGAGATGGACAGATAGAGAGGAAGATATATAGATAGAAAAGAGAAAGTGAGAGGAAAATAGAGAAAGAGAAGGACATAGTGAGATAAAGGGATTGATAAACAGAGAGAGGTGGAGAGTTAGAAACAGAGAGGGATGAGACAGAGGAAAGGAGAGAGATAGAGGGAGTTAGAGAGAGAAAGGGGCTCAAAGAGAGATGGAGAGGGTGATATAGAGAGAAAGATAGATTGAGAGAGGGAAAGGGAGAGATATTAAGAGAGGAAGAGAGAGGGGGAGAGAAACAGAAGGTGAACTACACTTCAAAGTTTGTTTCCTCGTTCAGTAGAGAAGAAATCTTTCAAGACTGAGGCAATTTTAATGTTTTGTTATTATCCAGAGTACCCCTTTTTTGGGGGGGGCTAGATTTTCCTCACATTAGAAACCGACATGGTTATTTTCGGGTACTTTCACTTAACAAATTAATAAAAGAAAAACATATTGTAAAATTTGAATTCAACATGGAGATACTATTTTAAAAAATAGCACGATAACATAAGTGCATAAGTGCCACTTTAGGTAATCCTTGGGCGTTTAGTTCCATGGCGACCAGCATAATTATTTAATGATCGCTCCCTTTGCCCCCCCCCTAGCAAGGCTAATGCATGCGCACGTAACATTTTTTTTATTTACTGACGTTGGCTTAGTAACTAAACGATTTATTGATAATTTCGTAACCCTTAAACGCATGCGGGAAGATTTAAATTGGTTCATTATTCTTGTAATGAAAAAAAAAGTTTCATTCAACACAAAACCAAAAACACATATTAATGATAAATGATTTATTACTGTATTCATTGAAATTTACTAATTTTTAAATGAAAAAGTAAAAAAAAAAGTTAATAAAAATAGTTGCTTATGTGCGCATAAAAAACTTTTCTTTTTTTTTTAGATTAGGTCCACCTTGGAATCACCCCCCCACCTCCAAATCTTAAGAACAGCTTCCGGAATAAACACTTTTGGAGGGAGGGGGGCTATTTGCAAAATTCAACTGATATTGTTGTCAGCGTACCCACCCGAAAATACTATTAAAAAAAGGAGGGGTTCAGTGCCCGTGGCAGAGAAGTAGATTTATTTAACAATAAAAGCTGCGGAGAAGTAAATTTATTTATCAATAAAAGTCGTCATTTAAAAAAGAAAATTGTGGAGGTGGACCTAAACGGAAATATTTACCCAAAAAAGTATCCCGAAGTTTATTGCAAAAACGTTTTGTTTTCGCACTATTCAACAATTTGTTCATCCGCGCATGTAAATCAAAAAATATGTGTAAAAGTGAGAAGTTTTCAGAAGTTATCAGTAAATGATTTACTTTTTTTTTTAATTTATTTATTTTTTTATTTTTTTTTTACATTAGGTCCACCTCCACAAATGTTAAGAACGACTTTCAGAATAAACACCCTCAAGCTCTCCATATTAACAACGGATTTCGGAATAAACACCATTTGGGGGGATTATTTAAAAAAAAGTCGATAAAAGTCGTCATTTAGAAAGAAATTTAAAATCAAATGTTTGTAAAAGTGAGAAATTATTAATTTAATAATTATTAATAAATGTTTAGTAACATTTTTCGGTGCTAATGCAGAGAGTGATCCGCGCTATTTTTTAAATCGTGTTTTTTTTTTATTCCAACCAATCTTATATCGAAAAATGAATTAAAAAAAACTCAAAAAGCAAGCGACAAACGTTTTTTTTTTTGGCCTTATATAATAAAGAAAAAATGTGTAAATTAAAAAAATTTGGAAGATAAACAAATGAATTATGGTTTTTTGTTGTTTTTTTTTACTTACTAAACAGAAAATGAAATCTTTCGTCAATTCGTGGATGTGAAATGAATCAAACCGGAAGTTCAGTTTTATCAACAGAACAGATTCGCACCACGGTTAAAAAAATATATTTATTTTATTTAATATTTTAATAATTCGCGAGGTAAATTTATTTTAATAACATAAAAACATGCCTCGACTCTAAAGATGGGTTGTCTGAAAATTTCAAATAAATTGGTAACGTAGAAATGTGGTTTTATTCGTTTGGAACGAACCAAATTTACATTTATATATATATATATATATATATATATATATATATATATATATATATATATATATATATATATATAAATATATACGGAGAGAGAGATATTAAATAATTTTTAGTTTTAGTTTTTTCGTTTATCTTTTGTATCATGATAATAATTATGATTAATAATATTACTAAATTTATTACATTATATTTATTTATGTACTGTTCAATATAATTACAACTTATACTTCTTCTCATTACTGCTGGAAGCAAGTTCATTGCTTCGATTAGTAGCGATGGTATTTTTTCTTGTTTAATAGTACTATTGTCTTACTATTCTGGTTTTCTATAATTTTATCAACGACAATGCTACTCGAAATTTTTAATTTGAATTCATAGCATAAATATATCAATATTAGCTCGATATCTATTTTTTATTAACCATTTCATTTACATTTTACTACAGTATTTACCTTAGTTTTATTATTACTATTATTATTATTATTATTATTATTATTGTTGTTGTTGTTGTTGTTGTTGTTGTCATTGTTAATATTCTTATCATTAATAATATAGCTATGATTTTCACTTTTAAATTAAACAAAGCCTCCTCCTTTTAATGTTAGAATTGCATGACCTTGTAGCGTTTGTAAGCACACGTCGCATCATGTCTCTACTAGTGTCCAGCCGTCTTTCGCTGACTAGGCTTTAGCCTACTTATTTGCAATTCTAACTTGAATTGCTATAATTTTTTTAAATATAAGCTATGCTCTTAACATTCGACGCTGGACCAGCGATGGGAGCTGTTCAGTCGGTTATTTTTAATTGACTGAATATCAACCCTGCGATCTGATGTTTTTTTCGGTAACTGCAAGAGGACGTTTATATCCCTTTAAGCAATATTAAACTTATTTTCCAATCGGATTATTTCTCCTTCTTGATTTACTTTTTCATTTGAATTGATTTTACTTTACAACTCATTTGCGAGTTCCACTGACTTTGAACGTCTAATAATTTGTTTTTAAAATATTTCCTTGGGTTTTTAGATTTACCATCGAGTGAGTTTGCCCCCCCCCCATTTCCTTCTTATTGCACATGAGATGAACAGATTTTTTTCAATTTATTAAAAACCATCATAAACTGCTGTCTCATTTTATGCTATAACTAGCTAATTTTAGCTCGGCTATAATAATAATTTGCTAGTTTTCTTTTCTTTTTCTCTGAGAAGAATGGAGAGCATCCTCGGAAACAACCGGGGAATAAGGATTTAAAAAAAAAATGCTTTTGGAGTATTTTGTCGAACAATTAATATAATTGTGTAGTTATATTTACTGACTTTATTTATTTGAAATAAATACACTATTCTATAAATTATGAATAACGTGAAATATATTTATCAAATTCATTTTAAGTCTTTTTAATGTAAACAAAATTTGTTCAAGTTGTAACTATTACACAGAAGCACTTTTAATATCCATGGAATTAAAACAAGTTTAAATGTATTCGTTCCTGTTGTCGGATACATCATGAGAGAAACCTGATACTCAGGATTTATCAGGGCGTTTAGTATTAATCAATGGAACCCGCAAATAATAGCGTCGACACGAGAAGAAATCTGGTTTCTTATTTGGCGAGTTTAAATCGTGGCTCTAAATAGGCCAGTGTGCAATAAAGTAATAAAGCGATTGCGGACTTATATAGTTAAGATAAAAAAGTTTTGTAGTGAATTAACTTGAACTGGCTTGTGCTCGAATAAGCAGAGCCATATAATTTAGTGCTAAAATTCTTAGACTGATAGTTGCGGCCATTTTTACGTACTTGAGTGTCTTGGCATCCCATTAAAATAACTGTCTTCGTAGCACTTATATGTATGTAGAACTAGCGAGGAGTACCCGGCGTTGCCCGGGTGTTTGGGGGTAGGGGTTAAAAAAAGTAAGTATGAGGACCGAACCCGAACCGTTGAGGCAAAGTTGTGAAAAAAAAAACGTGCGACGTTAACCATTGCCCCACCGCGACATGCTTAAGGGAACACGTTAGAATCTATTTAATTAGTTGGATTTAGCAGGTGCTCGTTTTAATGAGTTAATGAGGTCAGTTTGACTGCGGGATTTCATTTACTGCTGAACGCTTTTTTTCCTCGCCCCCAAGATGTTATAGCAAAAAGACTAACCCACATGCGGCGAGCGACAAATATTGAATATTTATCTTCCCGAAATCGACAAATTAAATAGACAGGTGAGCTTCGTTGTTAACCGTGAGATATTACGATTTGTATGTGATATAAAAAAGTTTTAAAAAGTTATGAACCGACCGACCGCTTCTCTGAAAGAAGCCTTTTGTAGACACAAAGAAAAAGCGAACACACGCACATACATACATACATACATACATACATACATTTTCGCCTTTATATTTATAAATGGTGAATAGAAAAATCACTCTGTGCGTCAAAAAAGAAAATGTACTTCTCTCGTAAATCATTCCTAAAAATGAACATGTTTAAACGAACATTTATATGAAAATACATCCCGAAGTGAGATCTCTTTTTTGAATTCTTGAGAGTTTGTTAACCCATTATCATTAGTATTTCTTCAAGTTCCACTTGCTTTCATTGTTAGAATATTATTTCTGAACAAAATACGAGTAGAAAATGTATTATTCCTGCAGGTTATACACAGATGAGCTCGCGAATAAAACTGATATAGAAAACAGAAATTTCAACTCCGAAAGTGATATCATATATTCAGACGTGGCAAAAGAAAGATTAGACTATACACTCTTTAGTGACACAAGACATACTGATCTCAAGCGACTTATTCACTGACCCTCAACAATGAAATTCACGCTCAGTTGCATACGGCGAAGGGATAAATACTGATCAACATTCTATAAATAGAATAATGTCTTCAATTGAAATTTTTAAATTCTCATAGAAATCGAAGTCGCCTTACACCCATACTATTAGTAATCTTTGAAAGATTAATTATCTGTTTTTTATTGCAAAACAATCTCGTGTTGCAGGTATTATCATCGGTCCAAAAATCATCAGCGATAAGACCATTTCTGTAATGGCCTGTATCCTGTTGTTTACGGTCTAGTTTTATGGCTGTGCAGTTTTAGGAGGTCCAATAAATCAAGCCTTGCCTTTTCTTTTTGAAAATTAGTTAATTTATTACTAATCACCTGCGGCGTCCTGGCGGCAATACCGACGGTGTGTCACAGGCATTTTATGCAGAGCCAGATTTCTCCTTTTCCTGAGCATCGACTGTTTCAATCCAACTTTCCGAACATAGTTTCACAGTTCATACGGGGGGAGTGTACTAAAAGCAAAAAAAACTTCGCATTGCATAGAGTTGGAGGTCTAGCAGTTAACAACAGTTCATGATTTATTCTTATATATCATCAGATATATTTATAGAAATAATTCTCGCTCCATTTTCAAATTTCGATATATTCGTATATTTTTGGCATTAACATTTGACACCAGACCTACGATGGAAGTTGTTCAGTTGGTTATATTTAAATATTTTAATATTAAACTTGTGATTCCGGGTGCTTCCTGGCAACTGCATGAGTAATTTTGTTTTCCTTTAAGCTACATTAAACTTCTTTTCCAATAGGATTAGTTCTCGCTCTGAAATTATTTTTCCATTTGGATTGTTTTTCAAACTATACCTCCCTTGCGCGTTTCACTAATCTTGATCTTCTGATTATTTGTTTTTAAAAATATCTCACTTTGCTTTTTGGATTGACCATCAAGTAAGTCTTAATACACTCTGGAACTGTTACTCCCGGTTTTATTTTTTTCTCGATTTTCTCTCTATTTTCACATGTTTTTAACTGACATGAAAACATTTTCTGCAATTTCTGACAAACCATCATAAAGTGTTGCCTCATTTTATGTCATAATCAGCAAATTTAATTCGGCTATATTAATAAATTGCTAATTTCTTGTTACTGAAAATTGTTTTTTTGAAGATTCCGTCTATTAATAAAGATTTTAATTGTACAATATGCGGTTTTTTAAAGATCCTTCTGAAATAAGCACTTGAGGGACTATATATTTATATTTGATAGAACTGATATCAGAAAAATTAAAAAAAACAATGAATTTATAAACTACGTTGTTTTGTAGTGTGTGGCTTAACTCTGTATATGTATTTTCCCCGTGTAAGTACATGCTAAGTTCGATTTCACAACGTCTATAAACATATACTTATAAATAGGAGGTATTATATTTTTATCATCCACTTCAACGGAGGCAAGTAAAGCATACGCCTCAATCTTTCATTTAACAAACGTAACAAACGACATATATTTATTATACAATTTATACATTGTTCACATGTAATTAAGACAAATTCTCACAATAAACTCTGTAAAATTTGTAAGCAGAGAGGAATATTCCCTCTAAATGTTTACGCGCAATAACTTCTTCAGACTTTGTGCGAGTTCATTGCATATATTAATTCTATGTGTATGTTATTATAGCCTCAAATCGCATGTGGGATGAAAGCTTAAAATAGCCGAGCATAGAAGATAAAGTATATTTTATATGCAGGTATATGTGTGGTCGAATAAACAGATAGTGAGCAATTTAAAAAATACAATAGACGTAAATATGTGTACATATTAATAGCAGGCATGCACACACAAATATATCTGCGTGTAAAATATTCTAGCCGTATACCGACAAGTTTTCCTTTTCTGTGAAAACACTGTAACGAGTATTCCATTGAGTTTCTAGCAACTTGCTACTTATGGAGTCAAATTTAGATTTGAAAACATTACATTACATGTCCGTGTAATATAATATTTCGAGAAAGACACAGTCACTGCTTACAACAACACGTTTGTCAAGGTCAAATAAATATCTGACGAAGAGATCTTTCTCGAAATATTATATTACACGGACATACCACCAGACCGACTTTCCCAGTTAACCACTGTGCAAATATAAATATACTGCGTATATGAAATATGAATATGTACACATGTATTTATAAGTTGTATTAATAAATTTCTCACCTGCATCAGCTTGTGTCTTTCCGTTACTTCTGCATTGTACCGCCTTCTACAATTCCATTTAACTATATATATATATATATTAATATTTTTATTATTTTTCTTTTGCCTCCTGTTCCCCTTACCTCACCCTTTTTTTAACCATGCAAGATCTTTGACTTACTTGTAGTTTCATTTAATACTTTTATATGCAAAATCCGATCCTGCATTTTGCTAATTCCTGCCCTCTGATGAGAAGGAGAGTATTTCTTCGAAACTCCGCGGATTAAGGACTATCCACTTATCTTGTGCTTCCTTTTTTAAAATTAAATATGTTTTAACTCTTTTTCAAGATGTCTTTTAACATGTTTTATTAATCATTTGTTCATATTATAAGCTCTATTTCCTTTTCGGCTTTATTGAGCTTTTTACATCTGACTGAGTTTATTTTACTTGTAAATATTAACTCTTTAATATTTATGATATATTTTAAGTTTACCATTTTGATTACCTTAGTAAACTTATTGTAACTTTTATTATATATATATATATATATATATATATATATATATATATATATATATATAATTTAAAGGGGGTTAGAGCAATTTCCTATATAGTAGAGTGTATTTTAATGTTATAGTAAAAATACTAATTTAATTAAAATACAGGAAAAGAATAATGCTCGTTGTGAAGCCCCTGACCACTTCAACGTTTTAGTGAGCTCGACAGACTCGGCTCAGGTCACCCATCTCGTCGGCATCTTCCTTTTACATGAAATTCATTCTATACTCCACGAAAGATTCAAACTTGAGGGAGGCTTATACAAAGATGATGCACTTTCCGTAATAAAATCCATAAATATAAATTACGAAAAAGCAACTAAATCCTTACATAAATTATTTTAAAATTATGGTCTTACCATAAAAATCGACTCCAATAGAAAAATAATTAATTTCCTGGACATAACCTTGGATCTTAAAAACTCTACTTTGAACCCTACCATAAACCTAACCAATATGTGCTATACATCCATAACGAATCAAACCACCCTAAATCAATATTGAAATCAATAGTCCCCAATGGCTAAGAATTTCTAGACTATCCCCTAAAAAAATCTCTATTTAACAAAACCCAGAAATACTATAATGAAGCCCTTAAAAACTAAGGATACAAATCACAAATCCAACTCCTAAATATAAATGATAGAAACAAAAACTACCTTGAAAATAAGCATACAAAAAGCATAATAACATATACGATCGTGCAATTTATTGGCTTTGTTGTGCTCCTTCTTGTGAAACGGCTTTTTAATTTTTAACTTTTAATTTTAATTTTGAATTATAAATTACCAATCACCTTACCATATATATATATATATATATATATATATATATATATATATATATATATATATATATACTATAGCAAAGCCGTATTCATATATGTTTTTTCACATACGCCATTTTTGACTTCATATCTGATAATATATATATATATATATATACGCACATATATTGTTTATATTATATATATATATATATATATATATATATATATATATATATACGTCATATATGACATCATAGCATATAAGCTGTCATAGCAAAAAGACCGTTTAAATTGGAGATGGGCGAAAATGAATATAAAAGTTTCCAGAGCAACGCGAGATATACTACACTTCGATCCTAGCTCGGTGATACAGAGGTTCTATTAACTCCAATAACCCAATTGTAAATTATGGTTTTAATTTGATTTGCGTTACTTCCCTTCAGCGTCGCTTCAAATCATACAAACAAACAAACAAAAAACAGCTAAGAAAATGAAAAGAAATGGCGATAGGGAGGTGGTATCTTTCAATTCAGCCTATTTGTCATTTCGTGCTTAGTCAAACCAACAGGGCCGCAATCCCAAGCACAGGGGAAGACAATTGCCAAACCATCGCGCTTTAATCGATCCAAATATCCCAAATCTCAATGCAATTCGGCTTTGTTTTATTCACATACAAAATTGGCTTTGAGTAATTTATTCCTTTCTTAGTTTTTCTTACTTTTCTCTTCTTTTTTTAAAAATATTTTTATGCTTTTTAAAACATTTTTTGCCGTTTTTGTTTTTACGTGCGTCTTTGCCTTTCTTTGCGAGGTTGTGCCGGTTGCTCTGTTGATTTCAACTAGTATTTTGCGACATTCTGTCAAGCTTAATTTTAAATTTACATTTCATTTGTAACTAGCGTGGATACGCGGCGTTGCCTGAGTTTGGAAAGGTGTGAGGAGAGCAAAATAAAAGTAGGAAATCCGAGTGGAGAGAGGTGTAAAAGAAATACGGGGGTAGTTAAAATGACAATAGGCGGACACTGGGTGGAGAGAGGATTTTGAAAAAATGGTAGTAGGGAGGGTACCCGGTGTTTCCCGGGTGTGTGTAGGTAGTGAGCGAGTAAGGAACCCCGGGTGGAGAGAGGTGTTTAAAACAAAGTAGTAGTAACAGGATGGGAAAAATGAAAACAACACTCGGCAGCCGATGTAGACAGAGGTGTCTAAAAAAGAAAATGGTAGTAGGCAGGCAGGCTCGAACCCGTGACGCGAAGGCGGAAAAGAAAGTGAAGAAAATTTGACATCTTACTAATACTCCACGATGCGACCGGAAGTTCGTACCGATGAAATTATGCAAAGTCAATCCAACCGATACGATGACCTGCAAAAGTGTCTCGCAAAAAATCGGCCCCCTCTTTGTAGAAAACTGCCCAGTTGAGGGCAAAAGTATTAATGTTTGAGGACAATTCTTCAATATTTGTCGTCCGTGACGTCTAGCTTCAAATGATATCGATTTCGTGAAAATCCGTCGCTTCTGTCGAAAATTTTAGGCATACATACAAACATACATACATACATTTAAACAGACATGTAAGATTTATATTATATAAGATATCAGGTTTATGTCATTTCTGGCTTAATTTTAAAAATTAATTTCTGCCTGTCTGTTTTTTTTTGTTCGAAATACCATGTTCTAATTGTTTAGCACACTTAAATTTGCAAATGTCTGTGAGATAGTTAAAGGTCAAGTTTTAATACGAGAAGTGTTATAAAAATATTGACTCCTATTTTTTTTTATTCTGTCAGAATAGATCAGATGGGATTGTAAATTGCATTATTATGATAACTGAACCAATACATCCATGACATTACAGTTTTATTTCTTTTTTGAAGACATTGGGGGTGTGAAATTCTGAGAAAGCAACCCCTGTCATCTGCATGCATCAGAAACAAAAACGTGCCATTGAATTCTTAGCTCATTGGAAATAATAGTGACTATGTAGGCAAATAAATTCTAGCAGATTAGGCTACTCGTTTTAATGGTACTTCGCCGGTCTTCGTAGCTTTTCAACTTTTTTTACAAAAATATGAATCTTTACTTTTGGAACGACACTCGTTGTATTTTTGTCACGTGAGTCGTAAGTTTAGTATAAAATTTTCTATAGGAGTTACATACGCAGCTTAAAATAGCATATTCGTATATCTGTTTTTTTTTAATTTTAAACCTCATATTCGCTATTTATTGAAGCTTAAGTTTAAAATCATATCGTTAGTTTTCCTCTCTTTTTAGAATGAACTTTTTCATGAAGGCAATAACTTCAAGTTGCGAATAGCATGTAAAATTATCTTCAACGCTTAAATTTTAAATAGCATATTCATTGGTTTGGTCATGAGCTTTAAACAGAATTTAAGTTGGCCTGTCAACCCTTTTCAATTGTCATTTCTCATAGATCTGTTAGGGTTAGGGTTAGGGTCAGGCCTAAACTTAAATTAGGTTATATAATTTATTACACCTGTTTGGGTTAGCATCTTACTATGAATATTAAGTTTCAGTTTAAAATAGCATGCCGAATTGTATTCACACTAATTTGTGACGATTGTTCAAATGAACATTTTTCGTACTACTGTAAAGCTTTACTTTGAAATAATGCATCCGTTTTTTTCTTTCTCGCTTATGTTTGAAAATATCATGTTGTCGGTTTGCTATAAATAAGTTTTAAATGAAATGTTCCATTGTCTAAGGTATTCAAGTTTAAAATAACAAGTTCGTTATATATTATATAATTGGAATTCATAATTGGGATGGGTATTATTAATTTATTTATTTTATTGCGGACGATTATCCTCATCTTCTGCCAACGATCATGACGAAACCAGGGAAATAGTTGGCCGGGACGTCGTGAAACAATAAAGAAAGATGAGGATAATAGTCGGCAATAAAATAAATTAATTAATAATAGTCCTCTCAATAATGATTTCCAATTAAATAATATATATACCATTCGGTATATACCTCACCACGGAAGATCAGGTAATAAATAAACGTGAATTTATAAGACCAAAAATTCCCGCGCAGATAGATGGATAGAGACGTTGGATATCTACGGTTCCAGGTGAGAATTGTCTGAAGATAGCGGTTTAAATCCTACCCAAAGCCGGCCAGAGGCTATCTTAGCCAAAACGTGGTGAGACGACAACTATGGATGGCAGTAATTGGTGAGAATGCAGTTAGGATATTCGGAGTTCCTACCACGTCGCGGTTACCACCTGACGAAGGGAAAAGGAATAGTTGGCCTAAACGTCTTGAACTAAGACAAATGAGAATAATAGTCTGCAATAAAATAAATGAACAAGTTCTTTTTTCTGTCGGAATCGAATTTGAAATAAAGTATACCTTATACAACGATGTCTGATTCGTTTTATGGGGATCGCCGAATACAACGGGTTAACAAGAAAAATGATGATTATCGCAGAGATAGATGCGTTTTGTACCATAATATGAAAAAAAAAACGTTACGATAGGCACAGGAAAAACGTAGGAGTGCAATAGGAGAATTTCACAAGCCTTAAGTTCTTCGATAGTACTACTTAAATTGGAAGTTGAATAGATGGTTATTTAGTTGTTTTTGTTTTACGGCATATCAACCTTTTTCGGGTTATTTAATGCCGAATCTAGTTATTTTGAGGAACGATTTTTAATGGAGTATATTTGTTTTTTTAAGTCGGATTCTATTAAACCCATAGTTAGGACCCTAACAAGTACTATCACTCCGGGTCAGAGTGGACCTGGGAGCAATGGCAATTAAAGGGTGGCTCCACACTCCCCAAGGCCCGCAAGCTGGAGCCTCACCATCTGATATAGTTTTAGGTCATATCCAGGACCTTGAATAGATGAAATAATTTTTAGCAATACATGATATAAGCGTATGTATAATGAAAAAAGAACATGAAACAATCAACATTCCTTCTGTGATAGACAGATTGAAAGAGTATGTGCGAGTTAAATTACAGATGCGTTTCTGCATCTTACGAAGAATCCTTAAATTGGGTAGGTTTTCACCGGTCCAAATATGACAAGAGTATTTGATACATGTTATGAACGTAGAATTGTAGAGACATAAAATAGCCTCATGTGTGAGAAAGCATTGAGATAAAAAGAGAGAACTGAACTGTAAGAAGGAAAGCAAGATGAATAGATCTTAAAGATTTAATGAAAAAAAAATAGATCAAGATGTCTCAGAATTTATTTTCATTCAGAATTTAATCAATCCATGAGGATCTCAAGAAGAAGAGGGACATGCTTACGATTGAAAGGTTTGAAGGAATTAAAGTTGCCTATAGTAATTTAAAATATAGTTTGTCGCATACAAACACAGACTAAATAGACGCAAATAGAGAATACAAGTATTTTTTTTATTTCATTAACTAATATTTATCTTTCTGGCTTGTGCTATTTCGCTTGAACGTATTTTTCAACGTTCTTTTTTTATTTTTACGTTCGATTCAAGAATTTTCGTGTTGTATGAAATTCTGCAATGGATTTATTATATGCAATATTTAGTTGTTATTGTTTTTTTATTTTTCCACATTGTTATTGTTGTTGACTTAAAGATAGATGGATTTTGTAATCCCTTTCGTCAAAGATGGAGGATGGAAAATTCTTGAAAGGGGGGGCAAGTATTGTCAGTTCGATTTTTTTTATTATTTTTTACGTGCGCGTCTATACTGAAATGAGTAAAATAAAAACGATCGATTTGCAGTTAGGAAGAAATGGCCAGTAAAAAAAACATGAGAGAAAAATGAAAACTCGCTCAGGGATGGGGAATAAAATATTTTTTTTGGACAAAGGAGAAAAAAAAAACCAAAGTTGAGGGGAAAGATGGGAGGAGAAAAGGAATTGATGAATATCAAAATAAATCGAGAAGGAAACATTAGTAAAAGATAAATGAGATCTATATAAAAAGGTAAGAAACGATTAGAAAAAGATAGAAGGAAAGAATTTTAAAAAATTAACCATAAGAATATAAGAGAAAAGAAACATCGTAAAAATAATGCAGGGATGAAGGCTGAAATAAGAAACGGAGACTAAAATATAAAAGAAATGAAAGAAAATTAAAGAACGAAAAAGAAGAAACTTAAAAAGCAATATAAGAATTAAAAGGAGATGAAGAAAGGAAGTAAAATTAATGAAGTGAGGAACGAATGAGGAATATAAAAGCGAAAGGGAAACAGCGGATAAAGAGAAAAGAAACAATGAAAATATATTTAATGAATAAAAGAAAAAAATTAAACAAGAGAGATAATTGAGAAATTATGAAACAAAATAAATGGAAAAACTGAAATGTACAAACAGTGTTTAAAGAAAAAATATAATTGCAAAATAAAAGAAAAACGGCAGTATGATAAAAAGATATAAAAAGCAAGAAAATATGAGATAAGGGCTACACAAGAAAAGGATATAAAGAAAATGATAAAAAAGAAGGAAAAGGGTGAACTAATCAAATAATAAAGGAAAGAAAAAAGCATATAAGGAAATGGGGAAAAAAGAAGTAATTAAAAATGAAATATCTATATAAAAGCCAAGTACGTCCTAGGATAAAATACTGCTGCCATATCTGGGCGGGAGCTGCTAAAAACATCCTATCCTGCCTTGACAGAGTACAAAATAGACTTCGTGGCTTAGTGGGGGATGCCCTTTTCTCTACCCTGCAACCTCTCTAACACAGAAGAGACGTTGCGAGCCTATCCTTGTTTTATCGTTATTTCCGTGGCAGGTGCTCGTCTGAACTCCAATCTCTGGTCCCTCGTCGCCAATCTTTCACGAAAAACACCCGTCTAGCTGAATCCACTGTGAGAAATTTTCCCCACTCTTTATCTGCGCCTAAATCAAAACGTGGATTCCATGAACAAAGCTTCTTTCTTAGAACTGCACGTCTGTGGAACTCTGTTCCGTCTGCCTGCTTCCCACCTGACTACAACTTGGATGTCTTCAAGTCCAACGTTAACAGATTCCTAATGAACCGCCCCCTTAAGTAAACACTTCATCAAATCTCCACACTAACGTAATGTACTTGTAATAACCCTTATCCCTGAGTGGCTTCCGGGCCTTGATAAGTGGTGACCACCGTGTAAAAAAAAAAAAAGAAAACATGAATGAAAGGACGGAAGAATAGACGGGACGAATAGAGAATAAGAGAAAAGAAAAAATAAAGAAAGAAAAAACAAAATAAAACGTGAAAAAAGAAAGAAACGAAAGTGAAAGTAAGAAAAGAATAGAAAGGGGTAAAAGAGAAAAGGAAAATAAGACAACTGACAGCAGATGGAAAGCATAGAAAGAAAAAGATGGGAATAACAGAAAGAATAAGAATGCTAATAATGTTATATACTAGGTGTTATTTTTAGAGTACCAAATACGGCACCAAATGTGCGTATATGTTATGTCATTCTTATTAGAAGAGGACTGATGTTATTTGTTGTTCATATTTGTGAGAGATTAGAGTCTTAGAGACAGTCTTAGGAAGAGTCTTGTTTGTTGAGCGTTTATGTGTCTTAAGATGTACATGTTGTAAGAGATAGCATATTGGAGACATAAACAGGTATATATAAAGAGAGAGAGTTCTGTATATATATATATATATATATATATATATATATATATATATATATATATATATATATATATATATATATAATAGACAAGTGCATGTTACTACAACGGGACCAATTCAATGAGAGGAGATTTATGAATATCTTGATAGACAGACCGAGAGATAGTGCGTTTGACATTTACATTTTGACAGTTGTGCATATAATATAAACACGTTACATTTCTCGTTGTAATGATGAACACAGAAACGCAGATACACAAAGATGATGACGTCCTTTATTCACGACCGGTCCATGATTTCGCGTGAGGAGTTCAAAGTTTCTTTACAGGGTTATTTCTAAAACCCTCTCACTTCTAGAGGGTGTCTTGATTCTAACGGAGAATCGGCCTGAACCTCTGTGATTCTCTTCGACTCTTCTCCCAGACTCCAAAACTTTCCGACTGCGTCTGAAAACTCTACCTATATTGAGAACTCGTCACGTCATCGCATGATTAAACATGCGTCACGTTGCCAAACTTGACATGACCCCGAGTTCAGTAACCTATTTTTCAAATAACATTTTTACAAAATATGTTTACAAGTTCAATTGACGATTAAGTTCCTTAACCGTAACAAATTTCATTTTTACATTCATTTTCCATACACAGATATTCAAACTAAACAATTGCAATTCCTTATTTAAATAGCATTCTGTATTTAACTTATGATTGGAATTTTCAATTCCAAATCTAGCTTGGCAAGTTCGAATCCTTGACTATCCTATTTCATATTTACATTTAACTAATTCCCTATTTTTTTACTTACATGAAAAGGGGCCAGCCCTTTATCATGTAAGAATAAGTGACAAATAAAGAAAGTAAAAATAAGAAAGAGAAAATAACACAAAGTACATTTGAAAAAAAAGTATTGATTAATAAAAATTAAAGTGTGGATAAAATATGGGTTAAAACAAGGAAAACACGGAAAGAAAACAAGATAGAAATAAAAAATAACAGAAGCGTTCATGAATTAAGAAACGGAAGTACTAACCCGGTAAACGGAATTTAAATAAAGCAAAAAAACAAAATGAACGATAAAATGATGCAATAAAGGTAACAAAAAGAAAAACTAAAAAAGTAAGAGTAAAAAAGTCACCGAGAGAAAAATAGAAATAAAAGAATAAGCAAAGAAAACAGAAGGATATAAAGTATGAATTAATAAATAAACAAGGAAGATGAAAGAAAACACAAGAGCAAGAAACAATTAATAAATAAACAAGGAAGATGAAAGAAAACACAAGAGCAAGAAACAGATAATGAAGCGTTAAACAAAGAAGTAGTACTAAAAAGCAAAATGATAATGTCGCGTAGCCGATGAGTGTATAAACATATATATATATATATATATATATATATATATATATATATATATATATATGTGTGTGTGTGTGTGTGTGTGTGTGTGTGTATGTGTGTGTGTGTGTACGTATGTCTTGTATACTTACGTGTCTTAATTCGCGTATCGTCTAGTGGTAAAAAAGTAGTGTTATTGATATAACAGAATTTAGAAATATACATTGTGTCCCACGTGTATATAAAATGTTCCTTCTGTGTGTGGCTGCTTTTTCATAAATACATATAGTTAATGAACATGACATAAACGTTTTAGATAGCTGTTTACAATCGAAATTACGAATATGTCTGCTTATCTCAGACCAGGGAAATTAAATACGAAAAGATCGCCATCACAACGAGTAATATATTTACATGATTTTTATTCGTCTCATGTCGGAGTTTGGCGCGCGGAGTCTCTTTCTACATTTTAACTTGTTACCCTGTCCGTTTCCAACAGATGTATCTGCAATTCTGTTTGCTAATACATGTATTGCTGAGTCATTAGTTTGATCCCTGCGAACTAAAATTATTACGAGAACATAGCAGACCAAATTACGTGTCACTTTCGTAATTGAAAAGCTTGTTTCCTTAATCAAATTCCAATATATATTAACATTCCTAAATCGACTGTTTATTTAATTTTGCTTAAATTCCTGAATAAACATCCCAAGCTGTAAATACATTTTACAAAATCTAATTGCTTTATTTTTCTAATATTAATAATCAACCAGGTTCCCCGATGTTGTTCGATCAATATCTAACAACAATAGAACACCTATTTAAACATTTGAAAGTAAAAAAAAACACCGAATGAAAAATAATGAGAAAGGGTGTACGGCATACTCACGTTGACACACCGGTTCTCGCCGAAGGTAAGCAAGGATAAGCCTGGACAGTACCAGATGGGTGACCATTTGGGACTTCCGAGTGCTATATGCGCTCTACATTATCTCGGCATTGTTTCCAATCGTCCTGGACTTCTCCTTGCCACTGGACTCAAGCAGTGCCGATTCCGGAGAGATGTGGTTGTGAATTGCGTAAACCTTGTTAAAGAATTACACGTGCAGCTGCACGCACAGGACCTAATCTTTGTCCTTCGAGACTGAACGGAGGCATTGAATGAAAAATGAAAACAAATAAGGAACGAGAAAGAAATAACCAAATAAGAAAAGAATACAATTGGGGATGAAAGAAAATCTAAAAGAAACGACTATAAAAACTAAAAACTAAGGAGCATATAAAGTTAATTCCTGCTCCTGGGGTTAGAGATAACCTTTAAAATAGTGTTACTGTATGCACGGTTTACGTTTAAGCAATAATATCTCAATCCAAAACGGCGAATCCTCTCAAACGGCGTTTAATATTAGGCGGAGGAAACAAAATATTACTTGATGCAATACTGGAATCAGCAGAGATACTAGGGTTCTAATACTGAGCATTTAGTGTGGAAAGGGATCGCTTTGATAGCTTAGCAACTTCTTTGCAATGGACGGGAGGAAAGAAGAATTGAAAACTCAAGATCATTAAATATTTGAAGATCCGTTCAAAATGTTTTACAAAGAAAAAACGAACATTAAAGGTAAAGAAACACGATATTTGATTCAAAATATTTTTTAAAAATCAGGCAAGCTATAAAAAAATGTATATCAGAAAAAGCGATAATTAAGACGGATCCATAAGCAATAACGGAGTTTTTAAGAGCCGTATATTCACACTGCGTGCATAACCTTGAGGATATTCTCGCTAATCTATCCGTGGACGTCAAATGAAACTGATCTTTTAAACTTAAGTGAGATGCATGCAAATTCTGATTCAAACCTCAGCGTGGCAGAAATATTTAAAAAATAATTTGTTAAATGTAAGCTTAACACAGTTACGAAAACACGATATCAAAACTGAGAATAACAGATAAACGAAATTGATATTTCGAAGTTAATCGCGACATACTAAGGAAGCAGAATTTTGATAACTAAACTCCAGCAAACGAAAGAAATTTATAGATTAAACTAAATCCTGACAGATCAATGAAGTTTTACTTTAAACAAAACTATGACAGACCAAAGAAATAATATTTCAAACGAAACTGTCACAAACGAATAAATATTATATTTTAACAAAAAACGTTACAAACCAACGACCAAAAACCGAGACGTTTCTGAATTTTTGAGGATTGGTTATTCGTATTAGTGGATTCATCGAACTAGTTTCCATAATCAGTGTAATTTTCCCAACGTTTCAGCCGATGTAACCTCAGAGACTCTTTATATCTTATCGACCTTGGTAATGCTTCTGTCGAACTAGATAATTTGGATTCAATTCGCACTAGAATTGTCGGGAAGGATCCGTGGCGCAATGGTTAGAGTACTTGGAAAAAAGCAAATGTAAAAAGTGATATTCTCCTAAAGGTTGAAGGTTCAATCTTCAGTGTGGGCGATCGAAAAATACAATTGCGAATTACTTAGGATATATCTGTATCATACTGGCTGACGGAACAAGAACATGTTACCCCGTGAAGTAAATAAAGGGTTCCACTCAAAATTCCGTCCAAATTTCCGAGTTCGATAGAAACATATTTCAAAATTAAACCGTGACAAATTATTTACAAGTAACTGCGACCGAACACTGAATATGGTATTCAAAACTAAATCGTGACTAAGGAAACTTATACTTACAACTAAACGGTGACAGACCAACGATTATGATATTTCAAACTAGACCAAAGAAAATCACATATAATACCAACTCTTGACAAAAGAACGAAGTAAGTATTCCAGTGTAGTTGTGCTGAATTAGCGAAACAACAATTCTAAACTCAAATGTGATAAATAAACGAAATTTCTAATTAATACTTTTATAAAGGAAGGGGAGGGAAATCCAATTTTAAACTAAAATCAGGGGGTACATTTTAAATGTATGCAACGGAAATGCTAAGTTTAAATTATGTGTAACAGACCGAAAAAATAAACAGGATACAGAGCCTGATTCTTTCATAGAAAAGTCCGGGCCCATCTTCATTTAGATGCATCAACCTGATCTACACGTTAAGCGATGTGATGCTCTTTCTAATTGAAGAGACATAATGGCAATTTTATACCGACTGACAAAGCTTACTTAGAGATGCTTTGGACGAATAATAAAAAAAACGCTGAAGAAACAGCTGAATAAATACGATTTAAATATTAAGTAAGAAAATAAAACAAATAATGAAATGAAAATTAAAATGAAAAAGTTACAGGGAGATCGTAAAGAAAAAAATCTTGAAAAAAAAACGGTATTAAAATAGATAAATAGACCAGAAAACAAAATGCATATAATATTTCAAGTGATGGATTTACAATTCGGCAAGGTTCCGGACCTCGTATCCAACGTAGACAAGCTTCACTGACCTTTATACGCTTTATGTCAATATTCTGCTGCACATTCCGCCATATTGTTTTCTTGCGTTATATTTTTTTTCTTTTTTGCAGTCAGGCATTTTTATCTTCTTATATTTTAATCATCTTCCTTTCTAACCTCAATTTTCACTTTTGATTTTATTATTGTTGTTGTTGCTGTTTTTCTTCTTCTTCTTCTTCTTCTTCTTCTTCTTCTTATTATTATTATTATTATTATTATTATTATTATTATTATTATATTTTAGTAAAATGAAAAGTCAGAGAAAGTGTTCATTTGAGATATGCTTTTCTTCTTGGTATATATATATATATATATATATATATATATATATATATATATATATATATATATATATGGAGAGGGAGGCAGAGTGAAAGTGATAGTGTGAGAGAAAGAGGATATATATATATATATATATATATATATATATGTGTGTGTGTGTGTGTGAGAGAGAGAGAGAGAGTTGGTGTAATGTTATCTTGGTTTTGTTTTAAAATGATGTTGCATTTGTCTAGGAAAACATACCAGTTTCCTTTACGCCGTGCTTCCTGTATGCTAGATAATGCTAAATAACGTATAGCAGTATACCAGGTACAATTAATACAGACATGTACCTCTCTCTGTCTGTCTCTGTCTCTTTCTCTCTCTCTCTCCATATATATATATATATATCAAATGAAATAAAGCATTTTTGCACTGAAATTTTGGCTATTATAGACCATAACCTGAATGTTCCTTATATTAGTATTTTCTTCTATACAGTTACAACATTGTCTAATGTATTTGTTTTCAGAGCAAAGACACACAGTTCTTGTCTTTACAAATAGTATTTCATTTATTTCTATTTACCTGCGTCTCATAAACACGGTTCGCATAAAGAAAGCAATAGCAGACAATTTCATCTTGCAATCATCTACTCTTATGTCACTCAAGTATGACCAGAATGCGTACAACTTACGCATTGTAAATATTTTATTTTTTTTTATTTTAACTTAGGTACTAAAACATATCTCACTTATAAGTAATAAACTACCCCTCAATTTAAATCATGTACTAACTGATGAAACTACGCTATTATACTAATATAGGAATATCGGATTAAACCTCAAGTATATTGCCCGTTTCGCGTAATCTCCCCGACCTTTTATTATATGCTATACATGTCTTTTTATTACTTTCTTTTAAAACTTTTGTGTTCCCTAATTCTTTTGTTGAAACAAATAACAGTCACTTTTTTTATTTATTCCGATTGACTATTCTCGTTACATTTAATTACATTTCAAAATTACGGAATACACTGAAAACTCTTCGTATAGTATACCACAATAGCGTATTAACCTGACGTCTTTTTTTTCTGTTCTCTGTGTTTTATAAGTAACTTCTATTCGTTTTTATCGCTTTCTAAAGGTTTGCCGTGTTAATTATGCTTATACGTTATGGTAAGCTGAGAAAAATAATGTTAGAAAACTTACAAATTGCTGTTCAAATCAAATAAATATTGTCACAATGTACCTATTTACAATGGCTCCCCACGGGACAGAGTTAGACACCAGGGTCGTTTTTTAAGGTGAAGAAAAGGTAAAAAAATAAAAAAACTTGTCTCAATCGTGAAGGACCGCTCCTCCACCGAAAGAGAACAAGAAATGGAAGTTCAGCATCTGAAGAACAGATGGTATTTATTTGCTCCCCCACCGAGCAAATTAGGCACAAGGCCGATTTTTAATGTGAGGAGTTAAGGGGAAATGGGGACCAACTTCCCGGGGAGTAAGGGAGCTGGATAGTGACAATTGGTATGAAGGGTTTCTCCTACATTGACCAAGGTCTGATATGTGTGGTTACCCCCACATATGGTCTTTGCTTGCAGTATCTGCCGGAACAGATGGTATTTATTTGCTCCCCCACCGAGCAAATTAGGCACAAGGCCGATTTTTAAAGTGAGGAGTGAAGGGGAAATGGGGACCAACTCCCCGGGGAGTAGGGGAGGTGGATAGTGACAATTGGTATGAAGGGTTGCCCCTACATTGACCAAGGTCTTATCTGTTGAGTCGCCCCAACATATGGTCTTTGCTTGCAGTATCTGCCGGAACAGATGGTATTTATTTGCTCCCCCACCGAGCAAATTAGGCACAAGGCCAATTTTTAATGTGAGGAGTGAATGGAGGGTGAAGGGAAAAAGGGGACCAGCTCCCGAGAGGTGGGAAATGGGAGCTGGTTAAAGGTCAGGCATGTGGGGTTGCCCCCACATCTGGTCTTTGCTTGCAGTATCTGCCGGAATAGATACTACACTTTGATCTTGGCCAAAAGGCCAAGAGAACGTGTCCTTCTTGTGCGTTATAAAAATAACAATGTTGTGTTCTGTCTTGATTACGTTATTCATCCTCTTGGAAAGATTTACATTTTAAATAAAATAGCGCTCTGACAACAAGGTATGTTTCCTTATAGAAGAAATTGTTGATATACATCCCCCCCATATAACTGGCACTACAAAGCCTTATATTTAAAAGAATATCACGAACTCTTATTTCAATCACTTAATTTACTTACAGGGTTCATTTTGTACTCATTTATTTTGGTTAATTTTATAATTTTTACCCCATTTTCTTTTTTAATTTAATCATTACCTCCTTGCCCCTCCTCCAGCCAACTCCGGGATAGGGATCTGTAATCGTAAATAATCTTTTGTTACGACAATCCAATATTACTAAACGGCGTCCGATCTGCATAAGTTTCCTCCATTGAAACTTTTCTTAAATATGCATTTTTTTTTACAGATTTTTTACCGTTATGTATAAGTCCGCCACATGATAATAGAATTGTTTTATGACTGGTATCGACTGCCTCTCCCCGGCACTGTTTTTTTTTTCAATAAAATTCAATGGTGTCTCAGCTGGTTTAAGTAAACAACAATCTCAACCATTTAAAGTTATAGAAATTGCCTGTTTTATATATTGTAAAACTAAAAACGGTGCTTATTTTTACGTCGCCTTTGATAATTGACTAGCTTTGCCAGAGTTAAATGTCGTTCAAAGTTCGTGAATCTCAACAGCTCCAGTACTATTTTATCCCACAAAATCTATTGGGATTTTCCTGGAATAGAAAAATACATATAGTCATAAAAATATGAGTACACAACCGATTACTATTAAGTTGGTGCAAAAATAATAGCGTTTTTTATTAGATATATATACGTAAAAACACATTATTTTTGTACCAGCCTTATATTAGACTTAAAATATCGAATTTTACATAGGAGATATCTTTCTCTCAAATTATATGCACATCGGGTTTACCATTACACATTAAAAGTTAAATTTCTTTTTATAATTCAATCTTAGTTTCATTTGATCAAACTTCTGTGTAGCTTGATTTCCATGTGTATTCTCATAACTTTATATAATATAATATATATTAATAATAATAATTATAATTATAATAATAATCATCAGAATTTTATACATTTTTTCTCGCCATGGTGGTTAATGAAAACATACTGTAGTAAAAATTGTTCGTCAATATTTTCGAATACCGGACGATTACATTGGCACTTTATATGAAATCCAAAGATGTATTTTCCATGAAATAGGTGTTTTTAAACTTCAAAATAAAATACATATAAAACACTTCTATAAGCCAAATTACACCTTAGCATTATGTAAAATAAACAAACATTTATTTGTTTTAAATAAAAGTTTTGCGATATACGCCATCGTCAGAATTTTATAAATTATTTTTTCTTCCAAGCTATGGTGGGAAAAAGAAAAATATATGTGTATATATATATATATATATATATATATATATATATATACCTATATATATATATATATATATATATATATATATATATATATATATATATATATACAGGCGGCCCACTATAAAGTTGCCTTATATTCTAATGTTTCTCTTAACGACCAACTGACCCTACCAGACAAAACGCAGTTCACTTTCCAATATGATGGCAATACATCCCCCACGTCTCATAGATCATTGGCACGAGACCATGATATGTTTACGAAAGAGAGAACAATAAACAAAGGGTTATGGCCACCACTTTTCCCCGGACATCATGAGATTTTGATCTTTGAGAGACATTTAATAAAGTTTCTGCAAATAATTCTTACAATCTAGACCAACTAAAGGGAACATTACCAACGCTATCAGGAGAATCAGCAGATAAGATCTGAAGGCAGTATCTGCACACGTTATTAACCATTTCCAGAAATGATAGATGTCAATGTAGAGCAGTTCCAGCATTTTTATAACACTACAGGTATATTAAACAATGCTACAGGTAACTTAAACTATAAAAGAATGTTTCTCCTCTCTACTACATTTTATGGGCGACTTTTAATTGGGCCACCCTGTATATACTCTTATATATGTATATATACCTTCCATATCAAAGGAACTGTTTGACGAAGCCTTGGATTTTTTTTTACACAGTGATCACCACTGATCAAGGCCCGGAAGCCACTCAGGGATAAGGGTTATTGCAAGTACATTACGTTAATGTGGAGATTTGATGAAGTGTTTACTTTAGGGGGCAGTTCATTAGGAATTTGTCAACGTTGGACTTGAAGACATCCAAGTTGTAGGCCGGTGGGAAGCAGGCAGACGGAACAGAGTTCCACAGGCGTGCAGTTCTAAGAAAGAAGCTTTGTTCATGGAATCCGCGTTTTGATTTAGGCACAGATAAAGAGTGGGGGAAAATTTTGACAGTGGATTCAGCTAGACGGGTGTTTTTCGTGAAAGATTGGCGACGGGGGACCAGAGATTGGAGGGTTTTTTTTCTTTTTTTTTTACACAGTGATCACCACTTATCAAGGCCCGGAAGCCACTCAGGGATAAGGGTTATTGCAAGTACATTAAGTTAGTGAGGAGATTTGCTGAAGTGTTTACTTAAGGGGGCGGTTCAATAGGAATTTGTTAACATTGGACTTGAATACATCCAAGTTGTAGTCAGGTGGGAAGCAGGCAGACGGAACAGAGTTCCACAGACGTGCAGTTCTAAGAAAGAAGCTTTGTTCATGGAATCCGCGTTTTGATTTAGGCACAGATATAGAGTGGGGGAAATTTTTCACAGTGGATTCAGCTAGACGGGTGTTTTTCCTGAAAGATTGGCGAGGGGGGACCAGAGATTGGAGTTCAGACGAGCATCTGCCATGGAAATAACGATAAAACAAGGACAGGCTCGCAACGTCTCTTCTGTGTTAGAGAGGTTGCAGGGTAGAGAAAAGGGCATCCCTCACTAAGCCACGAAGTCTATTTTGTACTCTGTCAAGGCAGGATAGGCTGTTTTTAGCAGCTCCTGCCCAGATATGGTAACAGTATTCCAACCTTGGACGTACTTGGCTTTTATATAGATAGAGAATTGCATCAGTAGTGAGATATCTTCTGGAGCGGTAGAAGGATCCCACCATCTTTCCAGTGACCTTGGCAACAGACTTGATGTACGTGTTCCATTTCAGATCAGGAGTAAATGTCAAACCCAGAAGCTTGTCAAAACACGAGAGCCATCCATCACAATTGATGCCAGCTGGGGATCAGAGCATTGATGGTGTAAGGATAGGAGTTTGGTTTTGGATGCATAAAGGTAACCAGCCACATCTTCCCCCACAGTTTCCTCTCTACTCTCCGACCTACAACCATCTGAAATGGACATTATAAAAAAGTCTAGAATAACAGTCCTTATTAGCCAAGGCACACAATGAACTAAGAAGAACCAATCCGGATCATTTGACCTCTCAATGGGAGCGTCAGACTCAGCAGAAGCAACTGACCTTGTCGGTCTCTTCATTCTATACAAATATAAATATATAAATATATAAATAGCACAAACATAGGGCTATATAGAGATAATGGCCTCATAATAGTTGAAAACTCAAATGGCTCCAAATGTGAAAAAATAAAGAAACCCCTAACTAAAAAATAAACAGAATAGGCCTTAAACTAGACATCAAATCCAACATAAAAACCGTCAGCTTTCTCAATATAACTCTCAACCTCTCAAATAACACATACGAACACTACACCAAAGACAATACTTACCCACTCTATATACACCCACTATCAAACCACCCAAAACACATCATTAAACACTCCCCCACATCTATCGAAAAAAGACTTAGCACCAATTCCTCCAAACTATAATTTTTTATAAACACAAACCCTTCTACGAAAATGCACTTAATCAAAGTGGTCACCCTAACACCACGTTTAATTACATTAAACCTAATCCACCAAATACCCCAAACAAGAGAAATAGAACTAGGAAAATAATTTGGTTCAACCCCCTTTCAATACAATGGTCAAAACAAACTTGGCCCTAAATTATTCCAACTAATAAGCAACCACTTCCCGCTCAAGCATGTACTACACAAAATCTTCAACAAAAACACAATTAAAGTCAGCTCCAGTTGCACAGAAAACCTAGAACAAATAATCAAGAAACACAACAGAAAAATACTTAACAAAGATGAAAATACAAACAACACCAACAAGAACAAGTGCAACTGCATCAACAAATCGGAATGCCCACTTAATCAACAATGCCTACAAACAGAAGTAGTATATAAAGCTACAATCGCATGTCCAGAAAACCCAAACGACAAAAAATACTATATTGGCCTGGTCGGCACCACGTTTAAGGATAGATTTAGAGTGCATAAATGCTCCTTCACAAACCCCAACCACCCTAAGAAAACCTCATTAACTACACACTATCTACATCTAATCCAAAATAACCTTACACCAACCATTAAATGGGAAATACTTAGAAAATCTAGCACATGTAAATCTCTAAACTCCCCATGTCTCCTCTGCCTAAACGAGAAACTCCTTATCTCCAATTTTAAAGACAAAGACAAATTACTAAACAAAAAACAGGAAACCACCATAAACTGTAGGCATTACAAATCCCACCTCCTTAGCAACTATAAACCTTTCTAAAACATCCCTTAGACAACACCACCTTAAATCTCCTAAACTATACACCTAATACACCTACCACATACACCAACTACCATAACATATACTCAAACTTCCTTAAGCAATTCTCCCTACACCTACATCATCTTATCCTCTCCCTCAAGAATCCCCCTAAATCTAACAAAATAACACATACCTCAATCACCACCAACCGTAAACACCCCATAACCTTATCCCACATAACCACCCAATAATCGGCGTAAATTCTCCTCCCCTTAGCCAAACTCACCCACCCAACCCCAGCACACCATACATGCAACCTCCACGATTTAACACGGGGATTTGTTTACATATAACTATGTGGATTTACACCTGCACAGGTAAGTACGTATTGAAATGTACAATAGACATATACCTTGGAGTATGACACCCCAATATAGCCTTCCGCCTAAACCGATCTATAATACCCTAAAAAAACAAATACCTCAACTAAGAACAATAACTACAGTACTTAATCCCGATAAAACTATCTCAAACTCCTCCCCAAAATCTATAATTATGGCTACGTAGAACTATTATCCCAAGTGCGTGTGTGTTTATTATTGCGTATGTAGGTACATGTGTGTGGAACCTATGTCCATATTTTACGACGTGTCACGCTGTATATCTGTACGTATATGTGTGCGTAGATATCGGTGCGTATGTGCGAGTAGGTGTGTATCTTTGTAAATGTATGTATTGAGGTATGTGTGCATATGTGTATGCGTGTATGCACGTATGGGTGTGTGCATGCATGTGTGTGGGGATGTGTATATGTAAGTGTGTATGTATATGCGTGTGTGTGCGTCGGTGCTCACGTGTGCACCCATATCAAATCATTAAAAACCTCCACTAATGAAAATATGGCATCTATGCACCTAGGAATGAGTTTATGTTTACATCTATGTATACTCATATCTATGTTCAACGAAAGTATTACGTCTATATATCCACGAAGGAATTTAGATTTACATCTATGTAGACGAATATGTCTATACCAATAACTGTATGTATATCTGGGTGTGTATGTGTATATATGTATGTACGAGTCTATGTGTGTCCGTGTGTAAATGAGGGTATCGATACATGTAGTACCTATGTATATGTATGTGTACGTGAGAGTATATGTCCCCGCTGCTGTCCACATATGTATGTATGAGCGTGCAGCTGTGTGTAGGTCGATGTATGTGTTCACGAATATAAGTATCTGTATGTGCGCGTATGATTGCATATATGCGTGGGAATGCATGTATACACTTGCTTGAATGTATGGGGGCGTATGTGTGTGTGTATGTGCGCATCCATGCTTACGCATACGTACTCAACTTAACACTTGGAGGTCAATTGAGGTCAACGGGAGCAATGTGGGTGTATATGCATACATGTATGAATGTGCGCATGTGTTTACATTTTGAGGCGGAGATGTATGTATACATGTGCACGTTTCTTTATGTGTATGTTTGTGAGTATGCGCGCGTGCGTGTGCTCGCGCGTGCGGCCCAAGGCTAACCTTATCAAAGCACTTAACAACAAATAAATAAAAAATATAATAAATAAAAAAAAATAATAAATATCAAATAGATAAGCCGAATCGTTGCCCCCCGCCTCCCAGCCTAAGCGAACACCCAACAGGTCAAGATATACTTACCAAGAAATCATCTCACTAACGAGACGCCAACAACCTAAACCTTAGAACCCGAAATTTAAAGTAACACCCCTCTCCTTACCCCTACATATCTCCCTCCCCCTCCATATATCCCTATGTCCTTAGCCACATCAGAAAGGAACTTCCCAGACCCCCCACAACCACCTAATGTTCTTCAACACCAAAACTAAAGCATGACCGACCGACCAAGCACCCCGCCTCCCACCTTCCACCTTTTCTCTTTCCGCTTTTCTCACACCCCTCCCCTGACATCATTCATTCCCTCATTCCACCATAAACGAACTTTTCTGTAAAGTCTGAGGAGGCTACATGACGGCCAAAAAACGGTCACGTTGCTGAAACAAAAATGTAACTGAACAGAAAAGAAACGTTAATAAAAAATAAAACGCATATATATATATATATATATATATATATATATATATATATATATATATACAAGTAAGAAAAGCATTTCATCCAAGGCATGAACATTGTTAAACAAAATATTTTTACTATAGGCTTTAAAAATAAAGGTACAAGATTCAATTTGAAATTTATTCATCTTCAAAGTGCACTTTTATACATTTTACGAAGTAAGGTATAAAAATTTAATTTTAATTGAATAAATAAAATTACCTTGGATTTATTTTATGTAATGTACATTCTATTGCTCTTAAAAAAATAATTGCTAGATGAAAGATAATGTTTTTAAATTGCAACAAAATGTACATCATATAAAATAAATCCAATTGTTTAACAATTTCCATGCTTTGGATGAAATGCTTTTCTAACTCGTATCTTATCTTTTTAAGATTATATTTTAAAACTCTTCTTCTCTCTATTTCAGTTTGTATTTCTGCTCACACCACAACTCATTTTATAACCCCCTGTTTGTATTATTACAGGTCTGAATATTCTCTCTGTTTCAGTTTGTATTTCTCCTTACACCACAACTCATTTTTTGCAACCCCCCTTTTGTAATACAGGTCTGAATAATGAGAAAATCTGATTTTTTGTTTTTAACAAAAACTTTAAACTTACTTTTTTATATTAAATTTTCTAAAACTTCTTCCAGAATAGAAAATCTTTAAAATTTAATAAGGAACATATTTCATATAGGTTTCATTAACAAATATTCAGTACATAACGAGAAAAATAGAAATAAAAATTTCGAAAGGGATGTATAACTTGTTACGGTACAATAGTAGTCCTCGCCAGCGAAAGTTTTTGCTATTCTTAATCTATTATTATTATTATTATTATTATCATTATTATTATTATTATTATTATTATTATTATTATTATTATTATTATTATTATTATTATTATTTAAACCATTTTGTGTGCTGCTCTTTCGCGCGATGGCTAATATACATATTCATATTACATTGTATGAAATAGTGTGTGCTTTCTATGATTGAAATGATTTCTAACGATAATTCAATTTACGAATTTACTTCAGGTAGTCAAAAAATACTAACATAAATTTTACTAAATATTTTTTCTTATATTTTATCATTTACTTTTTTAAACAGTTGATTTCAAATGTTCTTTTTAAGCGGTGTTTTGGGGTGCTTACTTTCTTCACTATCAAGGCTATTATAACCGCGACGGCATTTACCTAATAGCATTAGGATTTTTTGGTCACTTCCCCCTGTTCTCGTGGTAGTTATGGTGGTTTAGAAATAGTGTTGATGTGTTTGAACTCATGCAAAAAAAGAAGAAATTATTTTCTCTTCGTTATTAAAGATATATATATATATATATATATATATATATATATATATATATATATATATATATATATATACACCGAAATTATCTATGGAAAACAATTACTGAAAACGCATTAAACTGTATACACTAAGTAAAATAAATCACTAAGCCAAATGATCATCATTTAAAAGAGAATCGTAAAATCGACCACAACTCACCAAACAACTAAGTATAAGCTTACACATCCACTGTAATATTCGATCAATTTAAAGAGACATGTTTGTATATGTCTATACGGACATCATCTACGATATATGCCTGTTCTGCAATTCATATTTATCTTTTATTCCTAATAATTCATTTTATTTCCCGACATATTTTATGATTTATGACTTTTATCAACGACTCGTCAACCCACGACGTCCATTTAGTCAGAACTGAACTTGCATTTTAGCTGCAAATTGATATTTGATGACAATGGCTTTTTCAGGCAGTTCGCCATTTAACTCAATACATCAACACATGCATTTTGTTTTCTTTCTTTCAATTTTATGTCCGTCCACACAAGGTTATCTGGGGCTCTGTCTATATGTCTGTTGTGCGTAAGTGTGAAATGAAATACACTGATTGAATAGACGTATCTCATTTTAATTGCGTCAAATTATCTGCATAAAAAGTTCTATCTCTCTATAGATACGTTTTATTATAGACTGAAATAGTATTTGGTTGTTGTGCAACGCCTTAGTTTAAAATAGGATTTTCGTTACAAGTTGTCTCTTATGATTGAAATAACATTTTCGGCGAAGTACTCTACTTATATCTGTAATAATTCACTTATAAAAAAATAATATAAAGAATTGAAATATTTAATTATTTACTGGGTAACATCCTATTCGGTTACAATATTCATACATTACCAATATTACAATTCGACTAAGGTTTATCTACTGTTTTCGTTACCTGTAAAATTAAAAGCTAAATAGTTTTTAAATGATTAAATGGACGTTTTAGGTTTTCAATTTAATGTTTCAATTCATCCCACATCATGCTAGGCCTTCGGGACAAGATCAAAGTGCAGTATCTGTTCTTCAGATGCTGCACTTCAATTTCTTGTTCTCTATCAGTGGAGGAGAAATCCTTCACGACTGAGGCAATTTTTATTTTTGTTCCTTTTCTCCACGTTAAAAAACGACCCTGGTGTCTAACTCTGTCCTGTGGGGAGGCATTGTAAATAGGAACACTCACATATAAAAAGCAATGTGTTAATTTTTGGAAAATGCCTCCCAGTCTGTAGTCGATATGGGGCTGAAAGTGTATATAGACACATTCAACGCTACTAGGACAAGGCTTCTGTTCTTTGACAATTAAAAAGACATTTCCAACCAGCGATAGTAACCTGGTCGGAAATCAAGTATTCACACTCTACTGTCTATCATTCACGGGTCGCAAGGATTGAAATAATTAAATAGACAATACTGCCAAGTTCGCTGAAAAGAAGATGAGATACTTATGATATGAAAATAGAAATTGTGGCATTAACTCTTTACCAAGATTTACCGACCTCTTCCAAAGGAAGAAGTTTCATGAGAGTTCGAAATTCACAAGCGGTTCTTAGTCGCATTATATCCCCGTTAGAGGAGATGATGTTACGTTTTACAATTCACGCAGAAAAATGTAGACGTCCCCCTATATACAGCGCTTGGTATTCCTAAATTAGTCACCAGTCTAGTATTTTCAAATTGGTCACCTATCTAGTATTTCAAAATGTGCCATCCATCTGATACTGACCAGGCTCAACTTCGGTGATCTAATGAGGACTGGTGCGTCAATGTGATTATGCTGTATTAATTTTTATACCAGATGGTTAAATCTTCTCATATTTGCTAGTATTCTGTACCTCTGTATGGCCGGTATTCGCCAGTATTCGCCCATCTTTGAATTATTGTTGCCACTTGTCCCTCTGCGAAAGATAATATCTAATTTTATAGCTGTTGCACTGTCTACCAAGCTCCAATCCCTCTCATCGCAGCAATGCTGGATACTGATGTTTATTTACAAGTATTTCTACAGAATGCGCTCCAACGAACTATTATTTGCACTCTCCAAACGTATATAATAACCGGCCAATACATATATCAGAAGATACAACTTGTAAATGAAGGCGAAGTCACCAAACCAGTGTCTATTTAAATAACATTTCCCCTCAGCAAAGGAATTGAAGAATTTTTTTGGTAAAACTCGTTGAATTTTCATGAGTGTTTCTGTGGAGTCGACCCGAACATCTTCACTATCAGAGTTGGAGAGAATTAGCAAATGAACAGAAATAACTAGACAAGAAGAAGAGGAAACAGAGAAGGGTGAGATTATCGATGGAAATGAAAATAGGAATGAATATTTAAAGGCTATTAAAAAATCTAAATAAATCAACTGAATGCATATCGCGATAAGAGAGAATAGTCTAATAATGTCGCATAAAAATCTTGAATCTGAACTGCGGATGTGTGTGTGTGTGTGTGTGTGTGTGCGCGCGCGCGTGTGTGTGTGTGCGTGTGTGAACAGGCGGAATATTAAATGGTATTTATTTATTTTTAAAAAATTTGTTAAATTTCAATATCCGTGAGAAAAATATGAATAAGTAGGGAAAAATCAGTGAAAAATTCCACTGAGGTTGTCTCGACCAAGAAATCAATACTTTTAAATTAATCGATTGAACGGAAGAAATTATTGATGTGAAAGAACAAAAGAAGGAAAGACGAAAGTTTAAAAAAAAGACTAGCTGTATGTAACCACGTTGTGAGGTTGAAAATTATTGGCCGCGGAGTGTTTAGTTCCATACTAAATAAGATACATCTTAACTTGTTACAACTTTCCTGAAAGGAGATCACATGTTCGATTTATAGAAACATAAAATACATCAATTTTCGTCTATGAAAATTAAACGCGACATAGATTAAATGGGAATTAACTTCCATAGCTTAACAAATAAGCTTACTTTCGTTTTTCAAGGCAACTATGGTAGTCTGATCATAACTGAAAATAAATTAAATTAGATATAGGTTAAATCTATCTATCTTCTATCTATCTATCTATTCTATACTCCTATAAAATCGTTTTTCTTTTGTGTGCATTGATATTCATATCAAAAACCCTCTTTTCTACTTAATGTATTTATTTGCTTCACCACCAAAGCAAATTAGGCACAAGGCCGTTTTTAATGTGGGGTAAAAACCAGCTCCCCTAAAAGTAGGCAAAAAGGGGGCACTCTGGTTACCAAAAATAATAATTGTCCCAGTATAGAGGGTTTCCCCTCCATTGACTGGTACAAATTATCTTAAGTGCAGCATCTGCAGAACAGATGCTACACTTTGATCCCGGCCCGAAGGCCAAGAACAACAGAAAAAAGGCAAACCTCTTTTCTACTTATTTGAAAAGAAAATACAATCTTTTTATATGTGGGTTATAGAATTGCATTCACTAGCAAAAGATCTAGCTAATTTGCATATTCTTTTAAACATTCACTTTAATTAATTACCATATTAGTTGCTTCGGTTTTCTTATGGGATAATCATCTTTAGTTAATAATTACGAGTAATTATATTGATGAAAGTATTTTTCATGATTTATAATTGCAAAATATTTGCGGAAAAAGTTTATAGTAAGCACAAAATTGTTTCCATATATATTTATGTATGCGTATATATTTTTGTTTAACAAATTTTGCCTACCAAACTCTTCCTAGAGTTTTTGGTCTACAGACATGAAACTTCATATATAAGGTATTTGAATTCATGCAAAACTTTATATTTGGGTTTTAGCCCGAAAAAAAACAGTGGAAAAGTGTGAAAATTGAAAAAAAATGAAATTTGCATTACGAATGCATGGCGTAGTAGCTATTAGTTCATGTTTTAAGTTTTAGCCTTGCAGTAAACATGTTTTCATAGCAAAGACATTGACGGAAGAGGCAAAATAAATCATGAGCTGAACGTCTTAGTTTCGATTCTCGTAGGTGACGCATGAGTCTTTTTTTTTAAATACGTTTTAAATCATTACTCTATATTGCATCCAATCTATATATATATATATATATATATATATATATATATATATATATATATATGCATATATATATACATATATATATATATATATATATCAAAGAGAAAATGCGTGTCAGTTTTTTCTCTATGGTAGTTAAGGAAGACTATTATAGAAAAGGCATTACTTTACATATTCACAAATTTTAATATAGACATATGCACATAACCTTATGAACATAGGACCCAAGCAAAGCCGAGCGGAACTGCTAGTTAAAAATAAATTAAATAAACAACTTTAATTAATATTTCCAAAAAGAAGAATACAGATAATTTCAATAGCACAAATAATTAATAACATGAAGTTAATTATTAAAATACATTTCTCTAATGGTATATGATAATGACGGTGTTTCTTTGAAAGTAGATTTTCTTTGAATAAATAGTATATATATATAGAAATCATGCTGGAATATAAATGTGTTAATGTCCGTTTCCTAGTATTTGAAATTGATTAATGAAACATTTTGTATATATTAATCAAGTTGTGAATAAAAATGCAGATATGTATACGGCTTCATTATAATACAACATCCATGCAAACAGACGTAGTTCAGAGAGTTGCAGAAGATTAGATGGACATAGGCCTTTAAAAATCAATAGGGTAATGGAGAGGGCTAATAAATACATATACTTTGTTGATCGTTATTTACTTACCTCCCTGGAAGGACAAACTTAGTCACGATTTCAGTTTGTAATATGGAAGAATTCCCCCCCCCAAAAAAAAGACTGTTTGGATTGGGATGAGAACAAATTTATCTCAATCTAGTAAAATTTTTCTTCATATCTAGGCGATGATAAAAAACCATAAATTTAGTATCAGAACAGGTACTAAACTCTATGCTCGCGCGCCCCAGCACTACCACCGCACCCCCTATGTAAACAGAATTTTTGTTAAATGGTAAATGTCGGCGCGTTACTCACGGAAAAACGGTTAATTAAACTGCAGAAGCACCTGTTAATGGAATACCCCCCTCCAAAAAAAGAACGAAAAACATAAAAATACGTTTGTGTGGTTATAATTTTGTGAACCGCTCGTGACAACCTTTTTAGGTCAGTTAAAAAGCTACGTAAGACAAAGAATAAATAAATAAACCATTTTTTTTATACATTCTTTGAAATGACCGCGTAAATAATCCGGCATTCCAAGATTCCTACGCGATGTGATAGGACACTCGACTACGCCCGTTCGCACGCGAACGTATCATGTAAGAAAACCAGTATCGAAGGCGGTGAAATGGCCCAAAAGAGACCCAAGGTCTAGGGGTTCATACCATGCAAACGGCAAATTGGCGGCGAGTTTGGTTATCAGATTCGTTGTTAGCGACCTCGAATACCCCTACAAAATACACATTGCTGACGATGTTTTGCCTGAGTCGCAGTGTGGTTTCAGAAGATGTCAAGGGACAGTGGATATGATTTTTACAGCCAGGCAACTGCAGGAGAAATGTATAGGACAGCAAAGGGGACTGTATCAGGTGTTCATCGATTTAACTAAGGCCTTTGATACAGTCAATAGGGATGCTTTGTGGGAGATTCTGAAAAGGCTTGGCTGTCCTGACAAGTTTGTAACCATCTTAAAGCTCTTCCACGATGATATTGAAGGATGTGATCAACGTTGGGGAAAATCTGGCTGATCCTATTTCAGTAAAAAATGGTGTTAAGCAGGCAGACATTCCAGCACCCACACTCTTTGCATTGTATTTCTTTCCGATGGCATTTGGGGGTGGGGTGCTCTGATGGTGTCTATATTCGTTACCGAACTACTGGGGGGGTTGTTCAACATTAGGCGCTTCAATGCAAGTACAAAGGTACTCACCAACATTATTCCTGACTTGCTCTATGCGGATGACTGTGATCTGGTGGCTCATACAGTGACTGATATGCAGCATCTTGTGAACGCCTTTGCATTTGCCTGCAGCGCATTGGGCCTGACCATCAATCTGAAAAAAAACTGTCTGAATGTATCAGCCTGCTCCGGGCATGCCATCAGTTTATATCTGTGGGTCAAGGATAGCGGTTGTCACTAAGTTTGTATACTTGGGTAGCACACTGAGTATGTCCGGTGCCCTGGGTGATGAGGTATCGTTACGGATCAGCAGAGTAAGTAATGCCTTCGGGAAGTTAGGCGGGCGTTTGTGGAGATGTCACGGGATCTTACTGCCAACTAAGATTAAGGTGTATGCCGTGAATTCTCTCTGCTCTTCTATGGTTGTGAAACTTGGACAACATACAGGGAGCATTTGAGACGTCTCGAGCGGTTTCACCAGGTGTGCCTACGGCGAATCTTAGGTGTGGTTGGCAGATGTATGTCAGTGATGGGGAGGTGCTTGAACGGACCCAATGTCTTAGCATTGAGGCTCACGTTATCAAGCATAGACTGAGATGGAGTGGACATGTGGTGAGGATGTTAGACACTTATCACAATATTCTGTGGATCTATATTAAAAAGAAAACTTGTTTAACTTTGTGACATATTTCCATTCTATGGGGGTCAGGTGCGAACGGCGAACGAACCCCCCATAATTTTATTATGCCATGTTTCTTCAAACTGAAACATAATTATCAAAGTATACTTACGCAGATAGATATGAAAAGTCTTTATTAAATTTTGTGTTTATTTCCATTCTATGGAGGCCAGGCGCGAACGCAGACCCCACAATTTTATTATATCATCCCTATTTAATTGAAACATACTTATCAAAGTATTATTATGTACATCTATATCAAAAACACTTGTAAACGTTTTATTTTATTATGTTTAATTTTATTATTTCCATACGTTGTGGACCATGCGCGAACGCAGATCTCACAATTTTAATGAACCATTATTCTAGCAGATCAAACATACCCATTCCTGTGTCTCGATACATCTTCTATCATTATATGTAATCAGTTTTTTTAAAATAGTCAACCATATATGAGCCTATTCTTGGTCAGACACACGCACATTCAGCTTTATATATATATATATATATATATATATATATATATATATATATATATATATATATATATACGAGCAAACAGTTAATAAAACATGTTAAAAAACACTTTGAGAAAAAGTTAAAAACATATTTAATCTGATATACTCCCTTTTCTAAACTTTTTTGTTATCAAGTAAGATCTTTGACTTACTTGTTTTTTTTTTTCATCAAATACTTTTGCATGCAAAATCCGATCTTGCAATTTGCTAATTCCTACCCTCTGATGAGAAGGAAAGTATTTCTTCGAAACTCCGCGGATTAAGGACTATCCACTTATCAAGTGTTTCCTTTTCAGATTAAATATGTTTTTAACTCTTTTTCAAAGTTTTTTTAACATGTTTTATTAACTGTTTGCTCATATTATAAGCTCTATTTCCTATTTGGTTTTATTGTGTTTTTACATCTGGCTGAGATAACTTTATAAATATTAATTCTTTAATATTTATATTATACTTTAATTTTACCATCTTGGATCATTTTGGTAAATTTAATTGTAATTTTTATTTTATATATATATATATATATATATATATATATATATAGATAGATAGATATATATATATATATAGATAGATAGATAGATAGATAGATAGATAGATTAGGGCAATGCTATTTTACGCATATGCGTTACAGATCGGCAAAAGTAGTCAAAATTTATGCATCAAAGATAACTGAAAATGATATTAAACACTACCGCTTGACAGGTCGATGAAAATGCTATTTTAATTTTAGTTCTAATACGTCAATTAAAATGGTATTTTAAATTTGGCGTATTAGATTAAACTAAATGCTCTATCGAAGTGTGTCGTGGTAGAGCTATGAAAAATTTAAAAGCAATACATACCGAACTGGTGAAGAGGTTATTTCAAAATTTCAAAAACCTTAGATACTTCTGCAAATGATATTTAAGCTATAGTCGGAGAGTCTAAATGAAGTAATATTTAAAACATTAACACGATATACCGATCAAACGACAGACGAGGAGAGAATTGGAAACAAATTCATGTGTGAAAATATTTTTTCAATCGAATAATTACCGATAAACGAAGACGCTATTTCCAACAGAAGCGTGGAAGATCATCAACAATGTTATTTCTATAACGTTTTCCAGGAATCAACATGTTGTTTGCAGTATGTAACAAAAATAGAAAATAACTTCAACGCGTTTTCTCCGTAACAACAACTTCCTCCTTTTTAGGACCCTTTAATCACGTACATGATCTCGAATTTTGTCCAAGCCTCTCATGTAATCTCGAATGTTATCATTGTCTCGAACGTGATCTTTTTAAAGTATTTATTGTTCCCTTCCGGCGACGTCATTTTGCATGCATTTGCATATGATCATCCGCAATATGTTACATTTTCAATGGAAGCATGTGAGACAAACGAAACAGGTCATCGAAAATGGTATTTCTAATAAAGTATGACAGATTAACGAAAAATGTATATTTCCAATAGAAGAATGACTGAAACTCAAGAACCTCGAAAATGAATGCTTGACAGACAAAGGAAAGTGTTATCCTCAATAGAAGAATGACAGGACATCAAAAATGGCATTTCCACTGAAAACATGACAGATGAACACGATTGCCTTTTTCAACGGAAGTATGAAAAATAAAATAAATGTTATTCATAGCAAAAGCATGAGAAACAAAGATACTATTATTTACTAACAAACACAAACCAACGAAAATACTATTGATGAGTGAATACCGACAAACCTACCGACTGACTGAATAATTGTCTTATGGACATTTGAGTGCGCATCAGGAAATTAGATTATTTTATTTAAAAAAAATAAACACTCCCAACAATTATTAATGATTCCACTCACTCTTGGAATTTTTTTATGACATAGGACTAATGAACTCATTTTCAAAACACGATTCATTTTTTTAACGGAGAAAAAATAAAATTAAAAATTCCAACTATAATTAAATATTAAAAAAAGAACCGGGATGATTGATAAAATTTTCGCCAATTACTAAAACAAAAAGAAGTTTTAAAAAAATGAACGACAATAAATATGGGTCAAATATTGTTTAATTTTTAAAAAAAAAGAATTTTAATTCCGAAAACAAATCAATAAAAATCAATAAAATTCTGATTTTTTTAATTATCTGAAATATTTCAAAAGGAATAAATTTCAAGAATTAAAAACCGAACTAAAATACAGAAAATGGCGTGTTAAAAATGAATTAATCTTAAAAGATATAAAAATGCTGTTTTTTTTTTAAATATCACGTCACAGAAATAAAAGCCGTGCAATTTTAAATGAAAGCAACTATGCAGAAAATAAGAGGACAAAAGAAATTAAGTACATAAATAAATTCATAATAATGAATTTCAAGTCATGAATTTGAAAACTTAATGGAAAAAGCCTCTTTCTAGGGAAGATAACAGTTTTTCATTTTCTTTTTGTTTGTGTCTCAAATATTTAAAACAATTTTTATATTATTTTATAATGTTTATAGTTTAATTATTTAAAAAGGCGTATCGATTTTTCTTCCCTTTTGTTTATTTATTTATTGAAATCGATGCAAATTTTAATTCTTTTTCTAATAGGTTTTGCTTTTCATTTCTCCTCCCATACTTAAACAATAGTGGATAATTCAAGATACATCATTTCCATTAGCGCGTTTAATGAGAAGAATTATATTCAACACTTACAACGGCCGAAGCGGAAGTCAGACGTATAGATGCTTTTACCTATTGAATTATGGGAATTTACAAATGCAAAGATGGCAGTATAAAGACTTGCGGTTTAAAAATTAAGAGTGACAGACAAAGCGACATTTGATTCCAAACGTAAGCGTAACCGACGAACAATACTATCAGTTCCAATTTTTCGAAAAACAGATTTTTTTCAGAGATATTTTTACGTGTTTACCAATTATGCTTAAAAGTTTCAGACTAACGTAAATGCTATTTAGAATTCAAGATAATAGAACAACGTACACGATATTTCAAATTGAAACGTTACAGACCGCGGTAAATATTATTTAAACCTTAAAAGTTACAGACGTAAATACTATTTAAAGCTTAAACGCTACCGAGCAATGTAAATATTATTTAAAACTGAGACGTTACAGACGGGCGTAAATTTTATTTAAAACTGAAACGTAACTAACTGACGTAAATATTATTTTACACTGAAACATTACAGACTGGCGTAAATGTTATTTTAAACGGACGTATTACGGGTCGACGTAAATGCTATTTTAAACTGAAAATTACTAACTGACGTCACTATTATTTTAAACTGAAAATTTGCTAACTGACGCAAACACTATTTTAACCTGAAACGTTACATACAGACGTATATGCTAGTTCGAACTGAAACATTACAGGTTGACGTAAATGCTATTTGAGACTGAGACGTTACAGACCGATGTAAAAGTTATTTCAAAATGAAACTTTACAAAGTGATGCAAACACTATTTTAAACTGAAATGTCACAGACCGACGTAAATACTATTTACAAATTGAAACGTTACAGACCGGCATAAATGCTATTTTTAACTGAAATGTAGCAGACCAATGTAATGCGAATTTAAGCTGAAAGATTACAGACTTACGTAAACATTATTTCAACCTTAAACGTAACAGAGTGACGTAAATGCTATTTTAATCTCAAACTTTAAAGACCGGCGTAAATGCTACTCCAAACTGAAGCGGTAAAAACCGACCAAAAGTTATTGCAAAATTTAACATTACAGAAAAAGTATTATTGATATTTAAGTCTGACAGACCAGCATAAAAGTTTTATTAAATAAAAAAAATGATAGACGACTGTTATTGCTATTGCATCTGTAACCGTGACACACCAATGTGCATGACTATTTCAAACCTCATCAATACAGAGCAACGTACATGACATCTAAAACTGAAGCGTTGTAGACTAATAGTAGTTTAAAGCTTAAGAATGACTGATCATTTTAACTACTACGTAAAACTTAAACAGCAAAACTAACGTAAATGTTATCCAAACTGAAACGTTACTTTAATAATATTTCAAACTTAAGAATGGCGGACCGATTTTATGAATATTTCAAACTTATGTTTTACAACCCAACATAACTTCTATTTCAAACTTAAATGAGACTAAATTTCATTAATGCTATTTTTAAATTTAGCGTGACAGCTTGAGGTAAAAGCTATCTGAAACTGTAGATTGGCACACGGACTAAGTAAAGGGGTGTTTTTTTGTTCAGAAAAATTGGACGCATGTAGAAATATTATCTACGAAGACACTGTGAAATAATTCATTTGCTAGAACAAACAATCAGTTGCCATCTTTCCCGCGACTGTTAAATATTTATCACCTATTATCAGTGCATCCAGAAGTAACGTGCAGCGATTAAAAATCACGCTGGAATATAAGCGTTTAACTCTCGTCCATATTTTATCCGCCATTTGCATAAGCAATAATATGCACACACACGGCCGTTTATAATAAAACACATCAACAAAAAATAACGCCATCTTGTTTGGACGATCGTTTAATTAGTTCATATTTTAATTGTCCTAATGGCTCCTTATTATGGAAATCGCTCGACACAAAGTATGAAGCCACTAGATGTAAGGAGCTGTAATATAATCAGGTACTAAAATAAGGAATTCTTGGAGATCAATAGACCAACGAGTCAAATCAAATGCGTCAAAAGCAGATAGTTCATAATACAATTCTAAGGAGCATATGCCATGATAGTATTTGTAGAAAAAGACTGAGACTATCAACATCACGTCTGTCAGAGAGAGGTTGCAGTAAATAAGAAGGTGTTGGGCCAATCAAATCACGGGTTCTTTTCTGTAAGTTATCAAGAACCTTCGAATCTTGCTGCATATAAAAAAGTAGTCGTAACCAGTTCAAAATCTAGCCGATACCATTGTCTTGATGTTCGACCCGTTGGGTCATTTTTTCTCTTTTACGACATATTAATTCTGTTCAAGCTATTTAGTGACCATATATGCGTGTATACTGAACGGTCTTTAACTAACTCCTCTGTAAATTTTTGGTCTACAAATTAATCTTTATATAGAGAGATTTAGACCGGTGAAACAAATTCCATTTGCTTTTTAACCAGTAAAAATAGCTGCGAAGAATTTATTATTGGCCAAAAATTAACCTTGACAGGAGTAAGTAGAATAAACCTATTACATCTGCGCATGTGCATATATACAATTATTGGTAAAAGCTGCCTTTTTTACCGTTTTCTCCTCAACAGGTTAATAGCCCAAAGGATAACGACTGAAGCTTAAACGTTAAATGTTTTGTTTTCGGTTGTATCTGATGGCACCTCACTCACTGGTTTTGACTTTTGATATCATAATTATATAGTGGGTATAATATAATAAACAATAAAGGATTGTCTACATAATAATGCATACAAAATCTGTCTAAATCAAATATCATATTTAAGCGTATTTTACGAAATCGCAACGCCAGGCAGCCTACAAACACACACATACACACACACGCACACACACACATATATATATACACACATACATATATATGTGTGTGTGTGCGTGTGTGTGTGTGTGGATGTGTGTGTGTGTGTGTTTTACAATAACAGAATTCTGTTCTTGTAAGTGAGTAAATATGAAATAGGATAGTCAAGGATTTGAACTTGCGAGGCTAGATTTGGAATTGAGAATTCAAATCATAAGTTAAAATAAGTACGGAATGTTATTGAAAATAAGGAATGTGGAATCGCAAGTGTTTACCTCACACAAAATAGTTAGACACCTGTTTATTAGAAAAGGAATGTAATGATGAAATTTGTTTCTGTGAAAATTAAAAATAAGGAATTTAATCGTCAATTGAAATTGAAACATATTTTGTAAAGAGGTTACTCGTATAATAGGTTACTGAACTCCTGGGGTCATGTCAGTGTGGGATGTTTTGCAACGTGACGCATGTCAAGACAACGTTCTCGATGGGCACACGTTTAATCATGCGATGCCGTGACGAGTTCTCAATATAGGTAGAGTTTAGATGCAGTCTGGGAGTGAAGCGAGTGAAGAGAGTGAAGAACCGAGAGAGAGAGAGAGAGAGAGAGAGAGAGAGAGAGAGAGTGATCAGAAACAGCTGCTTACGCAAAACATTTGAAGCGAAGGTTAAAGAGAAAAGCCATGTAAATAAATTTTGAATTCTTCGGACGAAATCAGGACCGGTCATGAAATAAAGGACGTCATCATGTGTTTTTTGTATCTGCGTCGTCGTGTTGTTATTCAAAAGAAAAGGTATTGCCCATTTCTGTTATAAGAACCTTTATAAAATCATTATCTAAAAAAATATGTGTTAGAAAGTATATGTGTCAAAGTATAAATGTTATAGAAACACTCCCGTTCACAGAACTTTCAAAAGTATAAATGTCAAACTCTCGGTCTATCTATCTATCTATATATATATATCAAATCTCCTCTCATTGTGTATTACATGCCGTTGGCTATTATATATATACAGAACTCTTTCTCTCTCTCTCTCTATATATATATATATATTTATCCTGTCTCTCATATATACAGAACTGTCTCTCTCATTATATATTCATGTTTAAGGCTCTATCTCACAAACATGAACAACAACAAATATATAAGTCGTCTTACAAACAAGAACACTGAATAAGAACTCACGTAACATATGCTCATATTTTAGTACCTTCTAAAAATAACACCCCTATGCAACATATATATATATATATATATATATATATATATATATATATATATATATATATAAATGTAATTTTGGTTCGTTCAAAGTTTATACAACCATATTTCTACATTACCAATTTAATTGAAATTTTCAGGAAATCTATCTGTAAAGTCAATGAATGTTTGCATGTTATTAAAATAATTTTACATTGCGAATTATAAAAATATTAATTAAAATATAAATATTTTTCGAAGTCGTTTCTGCGAGACTGGCCAATAATATTTCTGGTAACTTCCGTTCCAACTACTCTCAAATTACAAGATAAGTAAAAAAAAAGTTACTCATGCAGAGAGTGATCCGTGCTGAAATAATAACGTTATTATTTAAAAAGCCATTCTTAACATGGGGAGGGGAGGGCGCTTTGTACCTATTCTGTACTTTAACCTTGCAATTGAATAAAACAAAACCATAAAACTTTAATTAAACATGGAATTACGATTTAAAAATAGCGCGGATCACTCTCTGTATTAGCACCGAAAAATGTTACTAAACATTTATTAATAATTTCTCACTTTTACAAACATTTGATTTTAAATTCCTTTTTAAATGACGACTTTTATCGACTTTTTTTTAATAGTATTTGCGGCTAGATATGTTGGCAACAAATCCCCCCCAATGGTGTTTATTCCGAAATCCGTTGTTAACATGGAGAGCTTGGGGGTGTTTATTCTTAAAGCCGTTCTTAACATTTGTGGACCTAATGTAAAAAAAAATAAATAAATTAAAAAAAAAACTAAATCATTTACTGATAACTTCTCACTTTTACAAATATTTTTTAATTTACATGCGCGGATGAACAAATTGTTGAATAGTGCGAAAACAAAACGTTTTTGTAATAAACTTCGGGGATAGTTTTTGGGTAAATATTTACATTTAGGTCCAAATCCACAATTTTCTTTTTTAAATGACGACTTTTATTGATAAATAAATTTACTTCTTCCCAACTTTCATTGATAAATAAATCTACTTCTCTGCAACGGGCACTGAACCCCTCCCCTTTTTTTAATAAGTATTTTCGGGTGGGTATGCTGACAACAAATCTCAGTTAAAGTTTGCAAATAGCCCCCTCCCCCTCCAAAAGTAGTGTTTATTCCGGAAGCTGTTCTTAAGATGATGATGTTGGGGGTGATTATAAGGTGGACCTAATCTAAAAATAAAACAAAAAATGAAACAAGTTTTTTAAATGATTAAAATAATTTCTCACTTTTACAAACATTTTTACATGCGCACATAAGCAACTATTTTTTTATTAACCTTTTTTTACTTTTTTTTATCTTAGAATTAGTAAATTTCAATGAATAGAATAATAAATCATTTATCATTAATATGTGTTTTTGGTTTTGTGTTGAATGAAACTTTTTTTTTATTACAACAATAATGAACCAATTTAAATCTTCCGGCATGCGTTTAAGGGTTACGAAATTATCAATAAATCGTTTAGTTACCAAGCCAACATCAGTAAATAAAAAAAAATGTTACGTGCACATGCATTAGCCTTTACTAGGGGGGTCTAAGGGAGCGACCATTAAATAATTATGCTGGTCGCCATGGAACTCAACGCCCAAGGAGTACATAAAGTGGCACTTATGCACTTATGTTATCGTGCTATTTTTTAAAATAGTATTTTCATGTTAAATTCAAATTTTACAAAATCTTTTTCTTTTATTAATTTGTTAGGTGAAAGTACAGATAACCCGGTCGGTTTCTAATTCGTGGAAAATCTAGCCCCCCCCCCAAAAAAAAAAGAAGGGTTACTCTGGATAGTAACAAAAAATTAAAATTGCCTCATTCTCGAAAGATTTCTTCTCTACTGAACGAGGAAAAAACGATGAAGTGAAGTTCACCTGTTTCTCTCCCCGCCTCTCTCCCTCTCTTAATATCTCTCTCTATCCATCTCTCCCTTTCCCTTTCTCAAACTATCTTTCTCTCTATATCACCCTCTCCATCTCTCTTTGAGCCCCTTTCTCTCTCTAACTCCCTCTATCTCTCTCCTAAATTAATTACAGTGAACAAGGCATTGTCAAAACATGGATAATCCTATTTTAGTCACCTAATTTACTGACTGTGAGAATAGAAGTTATTTGGAAATTACTGCTACCTTGAACAGCACCAGAAGTAACTGGTAAAACCTTTCTAATTAAATTGATTTTGGCAGCCATTTGGTAACAAAATGTCAAAGCCTTAGCCCTTGCTGCACAAGGAATACCTGCGACCTTGCTGCCAAGTAGAAGAATTATTTATTCTACTTTAAAACATTCAATTTTTCAAAAATCTCATCTTTGACATCTCCAAAATATCCAGTATGGGGAAAATATTGCAGAAATGCAAACTTATTGTTTAAGATGAATCCACAATGGTACGCAAAAATCACTTGAGGCTCTTGGTCGATCCTGCAAGATTTTTCGTGGCAATGTCAGACCATTTGGGAATGCAGTAATATTGCTTGCAGAAGATTTCAGACAAATGTTACCTGTTATTCTTCAATCAACACCAGCAGATGAAATAAATGCTTGCCTCAAATACTCTACTTTTTTGTTCCGTGTGAAGACATTAAACTTAACTCAAAATATGTATGTCCAGTTGCAGACTGTTCGATCCGCACAAGATTTTTTGCATAATTTGTGGGAAATTGGGTACGAAAAAGTGCCAGCTGATCAGAGATAAGGGCAACATTCTTTGACTTTTAACTTCTGTAATTTCTGTAATTTTATTTCATCAAAAGAACAGTAAGTTTAAAAGGTTTTTGCCCATATTCAAATTATAAGAATTCCACTTGACTGAGTGAATGAGTTATTCTTGCAGGTCAATACAAAGACGTCCATGAACTTAACGCTATTATTCAATGTAAAATTCCGAGTGAGGTAGTCAAAATCACTGTTGTGAAAGCATATAAAGTGGTTAATTATCCAACAGCTGTATTTGCCAGAGATGGCACCGCATGTATTGCAACTGAAATTTGGTGTACTAATTATCATGTTGTTTAATATAAACAAATCCAAGCTTTGTTTTTTCACGTGGACAATTTATGTTACGTATTCAAGAGTTACCAAACCAGAAATTCTCTGTATCAGCTAAGAAAATGGAACAACAAAAACTGTGTGCCCATGCAAAATGGAAAATCAAACCTATAAGAAACATGCTTTTGCTCATTTCGGAACTTTTTCCATTGCACCAATTTGAGCCACATCAACGCGTGACAGAGTACAGATAGTATATATATATATATATATATATATATATATATATATATATATATATATATATATATATATATAACAAGACAACAAAGCAAGTATATGCCTTAGCCGGACGATTTCATACGGGGATAAACCCGGACGTCTCTGAGTAGCTTATTCGCGATAAATATATATTTTATATTTACTTCTAAGCTGTACTCATGTGTGGCGCATTATTGAAATAAATACTGAAAAACCGTACACAATATATGATATGATTTATGATATTATCCGTCTACACATTAAAAAAAAAATTCGTTATATAAGACGTTCTCCATCATTTCTAAAACGTAGCCTGCCAACTGTTTTATCGCTCGTTTAATACTGAAAATAAATAGGTGTATATCTAAATGGGTGTGGGACTTAATTGGGAGGAAAGGAAGTAGGGACTGAGTTTAAGGGTGTATAGTTAATTTACTTTGATTTTAGCTATAAGGCCAAGGAAATTCAATTAAGTTAGGAAAAACAGACAACTAATTAACAAATATAAATATACGATAATTGATTTAAAACTTGAAATATTTAAATAATGAAAAGCTAATGGATTTTGCAAGTATAATATAAAACTGAGAAACTTATTTTGCAATAAATATAAAAACCGATTTTTTTATTCTTGACTTCACTTGTTTTATTTTACTTGCATTTACTGCCCAGGGGTAAAATACGTTATGTAATGTATTCAGAATGTAAATTGTAATTAATGTTTCAATCCTTGTCTTTTTATTACCAGACATATTTGGACTGTGTCGAAGCTTATTACGCACATAAAGCTTTTACACAAAAATCAAATTTAAGAATTCTTTGTATACAACAAAAAAAGGTTTTACGGAATTTCTACTTGACATAATTTCATGCTACGCAGACTTGTTGAAAAATATTTGATTTTATTATTTTAGCGAAAACAAGCCATAGTTTTTTTTTAATCCTATTTTCCTAAAACCACAGATTCGTCACTCTTCGAGGATTTTCATCTATGGCGTTTTAATCACTATTAGTCTCCCATCTTAAAAACGACACGAACAAAAGGAGCAGTACTCTTTTTTATAAATATCATTACTAGATCAAAGATGAAATATTTTCAGCAAAAGAATACATTGTTCAAATTTAAAATGTAAGTTCTCTTGAAAGCGACTTTTTTTTTATTTGCTCAGCACCAATCACTTTGAAGTCAGCGGCTTAACGGGAATCAATAATTCAGCCTTGTTAAGAGTCTGTATTATTTAATTCATAAAATAAGTGAATACCGATGGTATCAATAGTCTATGAGGTAGATAGGAGTAATTAATCGGCTAACATTTTTATTCGAGTCAGATTTTAAATCATACATTTCACACAAATATGATTATGGCTATCACATTTGACTCGAGTGCGAAACTAACATATTTTATTGAGCAGGTCTGTAAATACAGTGCCAGTATGCTGCTTCTGGGCTTATTTAATGTTGTTGTTTTCAAGTCCAATGTAAACATATTCCTTTTGAGCTTGCTTCTTAGATAATCAAATTCTTCCCAATCACTACACTCATCAGCAATAATCATAGGGTTGTTCATCTAAATCTTATCTTTTCTTCGTCCTTGGGCCTTGATAAATAGAAACAATCCATTCAAAATGTATATTTTCTACTTGTATTTTTATGACATTAACGAATTGCCCATAAAGAAAACCTAGTTGTCTATATAGTTACGTCACATGGCGTTATTTACCATTCAGCTTTGATACGAATAACTCATTTTTAACCATTTTCGTTGAAATAACCTTTACATTTTTTATTATAAAAAATATTTCTGGTGAACGCAAACTCCACTCAATTATGTTATACTTTATTCTGTAATTAAACCAATAATTACTATTTTCTACGAGCATAATTCTATTTGCATGATATCTAGATAATATGGAAAAAACTAAAATTGATAGTTTCAGTTTATTCTCTAAAACGCTCGGCTTTAAAGTGTTATATCTGTTTTGCACTAAATCGTTTGAGACAGTTTTATTTATTTATTTTTTGTCTGTGACGTTTTGGGATAGCCAGACTGTTTCATATATTAATAATGAATTGTGTCTAACTCTGAAAGAGGATATTAAATATTAATATAATGGATTTAGAGCTACTAATAAAAGTAAAAATCCAAAGCAGGGGAACAATACATTAATAACAATGGACAATAAAGTTTTTATTTTTTTAATATATGTCTATTAATAATTAATTTAGCTGATTAAGGGGATTTTTGCACGGCTAGTATCCGTTTCTTTCCATCAGGTAAGTTTTTTTTTAAGTTGCTGTGAAATATCATATCCTGTGACAAAATCAATTACATTTTTTGGCATTATCAACAGATTTTTTCAGCTAATATCTTCCTAAACATGATTAAAAGTGAGAAAATGTTTTGCCAACAACATATATTGTTTGATAAAAACATTGATTACGGTAAACTGCATGATGGTCATAGATAAAAGTTAGTACAGGTAAACTGTATGTTGCTTCTGTGTTGTTCAAACTTCAAGGCTGAACTTCCGTTTCTTCAAACTCTTGGAATGATCTGCGGCAAGAAGTTCTCTCTTCAGATTTGAACAGAAATCTGTCATCATGACTGCGTCCTAGCGACCCTGATATATGGTCACCATCTTTTGCATGTTCTCATGAAATCTAACCACCTGATTATCACTCATTTAGCCCAGGTTATCAGCAAACCGGTCTACATGTTTAAATAAGTGATATATCCTAATGTTCGTGAAGCAGCCCAGGTTGCTAAAAGCAGTCAGTATGTTATTGACAAGTTCTGCATTCTTTTTGGTCTTATCATTGTCAAGGAAGTTGTTCGCAGCCAGAGCATGTACTTTTCACGCATCCAGTTCATTTCATTCTGCTTCTAACATCTCAATGGGCAATCTTACAAAAGCCTGGCACAAGTAAGTAAAGCAGTTACCATCCTTGTCCATCTTTGTCTTTTGTGAACTGCTTGATTAATCCGAGGTTGATGTGCAGAAGAGAATGTTGCCTCTGCCCACCACAGGGCTGTTAATGACGTTCCCTGCGTTGCAATGCACCAATGCCTCTCTTTAGAGTTGATTCAGGAAGGATTTGCTTTGCCGACTATGTTTTGGAAGGCTTCGAAGTTTTGTAACTTCAAACTGATTCCTTCTCCACATAATCACCCAGAACTCTCGGACCTGAATGCTTTTTGTCATTAAAACTATAATTTCCAATCATAACAATTATTCGACATTGCATTATTACCCACCAACTTCTAAAATTCTCCACACATGCATAAACATGAAGAAACATATAAAAAAGACATATAGTCATAGTTCAAAAACTTGGTTTGATTGAGCAAAACCACTGAGTTTTTAGATTTAACGAATCAGATTCGTCCTAAATAAGCTTTTTGTTATTGGTGACTCTTATCCTAATAATTCGAGAAAATATGAGCAGTATTAAACAATACTTCGTTATTTTAAGCCGGATAGGCAATATGTTTATTATACTTATTATCTCAGAACAATTATACAAAACTTGGCAATTCTAAATTATTCAATAATAATAGACGGTACTTTATAATTCATATTATTCGAGAACAATGGACAGTAGTTTCATAATTTTTCTTTATTTTAACACTTTTATGGAAAAATTCAATTCAAGTACGGAATGATGTAGCAGAGCTGATATCTGCTCAATTAAGCCTTCTTCAGCCTCAATCACCACCACAATACGGGTCCGGAAGTAGGGAACATGCTTTTTCTACATGCACCGCCGGGAAGCCAGCGCATAGTCGGTGGATGGCGACGATCTGGCTGACTTTGGTGTTCTTGACGTATTACCAAACAAAGTAGTTCAGCTGGATCAGGTCAGGGTGGGGGAAAGCAGTAAGAGAACGATACAAAGTCGTAGAACTCTATCTCAAGGAAAGCCCGCGTCTCTTTGGACTTGTGGGCCGGCGCCGCGTCCTGGTACCACACGTAGGGCCTAGCAGCCACCATCTGATTGCACCAGCGGATCAGCACACTCTTCATCGCATCGAGTTACACTTAGGTGTTGACTTTCAAGCCGATCTCGAAAATGTGAGGTGGCATGATGTGACCCTCACTTGAAATCACACCAAAACCAATAACCGTGGCCATAAACTTCGTTGAGCTGTGCCCTCAAATGTTGAACCGTCCGGATTAGCATTTTGAGGGCACTGGCAATGGCCCTGTTTTCATATGTTAGATAAGGTGAGAGCATGAGTTGTACAGCGGCGCATCTCCAATCTCGCTCGCTGAACATTATGTTACTTTCAGACATACTAGAATACTCCTATCGCTTTTTGTGATTTGTACACTACTAGTCAACTAGTAGATTGTCTGCATTAAAAAAGAAAATGGAACCATGTCGTCTTTTCTAGGGCAACAATTTTATCGTTACATCCTGTATTACAAAGAAATTCACCAGTTCTTTTATAAGTCTTCTTATTCCAAAATAGATAGTCAGTACTGTTATAATCCTTATCATACAAGATGAGCTGAACTGCACTATTTGAATTTTCATTATACACAACCACATTACTCGTAGTTTTTAAAATATTGATTATTTTAAATCAGATGAAAGTACTTTAAAAATGCGTATCATAATTTTCATAGTTAATTCATCCCAGGACAAAATGACAGAAACTAAATAATCCCCAGCAGTCCAGAACAAATCAAAGTATTTTTCTTTTGCTCATTATTTACGAGCAGATGCATCCAATCACATTAACCATATTGTTAATATCTTAATTATTCCTGAACTGATTCACAGTTCTTCCATTATATCTATTACTTGAGAACAGATCTTCATCATAATATTGTATAAATCCGAGGAGATATTGTTAATATGAGTTTCTGCGATATTGTTCTAGTCAGAATTATTTTGAGAATGGAGTTCACGAGGGAACCATGTGAAGGTTGCCAATATTCTAAGTGAAAGTGTAAGAACAGATGAACAGTACTTACATAGTCCTTATTACTCCAAAGCAGATAGGCATTTATTTAGAACAGATGGACGGTACTTTTATGACGCTCATTATTAAGGGTAAGTGGAAATTAATTTTAACATCATTATTATTCCATAATAGATTGATAGGCTTTTTATAATCTTCATAATTTTAGAAACGATAAATACTTCATTTTATCATCTGAATTATTCCACAACAGGTCGATGATACTATTATAATCCTTATTCTCCCAGGAAATGTGAAAGTATTTTTATGATTCACATTACTCCAGAATAATTAAGCAGCATTTTTATCATCTTTATTAAAAAATATTCAAAATCAAATTCAATTTTCTCATTGTTTGTACGGTCCCAAGCAACGCCGGGTAGCCCCGCTAGTCTTTTTTATAAAAGATAAAAATGTTCAAGTAAGGATATCACATCTTCTCGAATCTATGTTATTTGGACAAGTATTAACCATTTGTTACAGCTATGGTCAACAATCGAAAGTTGTGTTCTATGAATAGTTTTTAATATACATGGTATTTTGTTTGAAAAAAATCAAAAAAGTGTTGATATCTAATAAATAACTGTTTGTTTTCACCTAATGGTTAAGAGTTTCCGTTTATTATAGGTATTTTGTTTTAGCTTATTGTTTTTAATGGAAATCCATCGTGACAAGGCATGAAGACACTTGATATAAAAAACTACGAAAGAGGAAAGATGATTATTGCAAAGCAAGGAAATGCCTATTGGCCTTAGCCTTGAACAGACCAAGGCTGTAGGTAAAACAGAAACAGTGAACAAAAAGAAAGTTCAACAAACTTGCAGTTTTTTGGAAGAAGCTACTGGAATAGAAAGCTGTATTGTAAGCATGTATAAAATAAATGAATTAATGGAGACATTTAAATCTACGAGTAAAATGAACTGGAACAAAGGAAACGGAAAATAGATGAGACAATTCTTAGGAAAATATGGCATAATATTACAGGGTGGAACGATAAAAATGTTGCCCTAAAGAAAACAACACTACGGGTTTATTTTGAAACATTTTATGGAGAAAATCAGTTCAGGTAACTTGAGTATGTATTAGCCACCTGTAGCCTCAATCACTGTCTCGATACGGCTCATATACTGGGAAGATGTCTTTTCCACAAGCGCCGGCAAGAGCTCGGTGAATATTCAGCAGATGGCGAGGATCAGGCTGGCTTTGATGTTGTAGAATGTAATGTTGGTGATGTTCTCGACGTATGACCAAACAAAGCAATCCAGTGGGTTGGGTAAGGAGGTGGCCAGTGAGAGAAGGGTACAAAGTCGTAGAATTCTTTCTGAAAGCAAGCCCGGATCTCGTTGGATTTGTGGGCCGGCGCCGAGTCCTGCTACCACACCCAGGGTCTGCCAACGGCCAGCTGATTGCACCAGAGAATCACGGCACTCTTCAGCACATCCGGGCACAATCTGGTGTTGACTTTCAAGTCGACCTTAAAAAAGTTAGGTAGTATGATGTGGCTTCCATTTGAAACCACATGTAAGACCATAACCGTGGCCGGAAATTTTTTTTTCATCCTGGGTATGTTCCTGCTAATCGTGGCAATCTAGCACTACATTTTAAGGGTACTGGCAATGATCTTGTTGTAAAAACTTAGATCGGTCGAGAGTATGATTTGTACAGCGGCGCATCTCCATTCTCGCACGTTGAAGATTGTGTCAATCTCAATTATGATAGTAAACTCCGATCGCTCTTGAGATTTGTACACAACTAACCAACTCGTAGATAGTCTTCACCAAAAATAACGTTTTTTATCAAACAGAAATGGAATCATGTTGTCTTTTTTTAAAGACAACAATTTTATTGCGTCACTCTGTAGAAAAAGACTGAAACTATTAACATCACGTTTGTGAGAAGAGAAAGAGGGATTGCGGTGAAGAAGAACGTTTGGGGAAATCAATTTACAGGTTTCTGCAATTTTTCAAGAACTTTCAAATGGTACACAGGTTCACCAACCTAGATACGAGAACAGGAATCCATACATGGTCTGCTAGTAGATTTGTAGAGATAGAAAATAGCCTAAGATGTGAGAAAGTGTTTAGAACGATGTGTGGTACCGATTTTAGGAGAATCAGAAAGAGCACTGGATTCAATATATGGACTGCAAGAAAGATTTGATGCAAAAAGAAGGACGAAGAGAACCATCCATAAGAATCTCAGGAAGAACATAGACACACCCGCAATTTAAGGACAAAAGTTTAGTCTTAACATGATTAAAAGAAACAAGCCATTTATTACCTTTAATCAATACTACAAGACAAATCAACTTCTATATCAACTGCATATCTCAGCTAATTCGAAAAATATTGACCAGAATAAAGGATGGTGTCATCAGCATATATGTTAATTTTCTCAATAATATTCTCTGGAAGGTCATTTATATTGACAAGAAAGTGGTTGATCTAGAATAGAGCTCTGAGAACGACTGGTATTGATAGGAAAAGAAAATTAAGATAATACATCAACAGTTACTCGAAGCTTCGACCAGAATGAAAGCTATAACAATGTCAAGAACCTTACAACTAATACCATAAACTCAAAGTTTATGTAGAAGACCAGGATGCCACACTCTGTCAAAACGCTGTGAAATATCAAGGGCAATGGCAATAACGTCGCCTGAATTACTCATAAACTGCCAGACCAGAGGGCGATGTAATCACTGCTATACATGATGTCTTCTTTTTTTTTTTTTTTTCGTTAGAACTTTAGAATAAACTGCTTCGATAAGTAACCCGGTTCTAATAGAAAGTGCTGTTACAAGTGTTGATATACCGTAAAATAGCCAAATAAATTCAAACATGAGTGGAAACAATATCTTCAAATCTTAGCGGGTTTATGAATTTAAGTGCTTAACAAGATGTGCAATATAAATTCGTAAAATATTTTTTTTAAAATGATGATGAATAAGGAGCATAAAGCACTGATTCTCTTACGCAAATACCATTCCAGCCTCTTCTCTTTTTTTCTTTTTTCTCATTTTTTAGTTTTCACAATATCGGCAATTAAATGTCTGTCCTCCTCCTTCATTCGTATTTGTCCTCCATCTTGTAAAATATTTGCTGGCCCCCATCTTTTAATCGTCATTGTTACAAGGATTCACCACGGGATGCAAATTCAAATTAAAATAAAAAAAGGGGAAAAAAATTAAAGATAGAAAAAGTTTATAAAATAAATAAATAAAAAGATGCTTTAACATTTACGACAATATCCCTACACATCTCGGCACCCGCTGAACAAGCTAAAAACTAGGAAAAAAAGTATTATATATATATATATATATATATATATATATATATATATATATATATATATTGTCTGTCTTTTCCAGCTGTAATCATTTTGTTATTTTCATTCAATGCTCCTTCTTATTATATATTTATTTGTTTGTTTGTTTATATATTGATTTTAAAGGTCCTCACTTGAATCACCTTACGCCTGAGGCTATAAGCCACATCGCTACCCTGTGAACAATCCAGGGGATTATCTCCCTTTAGCATCGGTCTCTTAATCAACAAAGTAATCTCTGTCGAGTCTTGGTTGTTGTTAGGGGGCGCCGTATCCGGTGTCGGTATCCGTTCAGAATAAACGCGTGCAATTAACGTGCCTTCCAGCGGAGGTCAGAAAGCTCCCACAAAAGCACAACGAGGTCTCGATACAACAAAGACGAATGCACTGTGAGCAAGTAGAACTCTTATTAACAGGACATTTATTTCTTATGTATTAGGGCATCACTATGCTATATTACTTTATGTTTGTATTCGACGAACCGAGAGTGAGACACTAATTCCTAGGATCGCACTTTGAACGGAGAACATACACGACGCATCATAAGCGCGTCTGCGTTGCTTTCCTTCATATTCGTATAGAAGGGAACTACATTTTAAAAGAGACAAATTAAAATGAAAAGAAAATCGTGTAATAAATAAAGTATGGAAGCTCTGAAGAGAACCAATTATAGAAAATAAAGTAATTCAAATAAATAGTTGTTCTGCTAACATTGTTGTGCACATAGACGAATCGGCTTTTATTCTTTCCGCCCTTTTTCAGGTGCCACTGTTCGCAGTCGATAATTTCCGTATATTTTGTACTGAACTTCTTATTTAATCAACTTTAGTACATTTCTCATATTTGTGATAAATGTCTTTTTAAAATTTATATATATTTCTTTTCTCGCTTTTCGGGCTGTTATCAACGTGTAATAAATGATCTACCCTCAGTCAGCGGAAGAAAATCTTTCTAACGGAGCAATTTTCAATTAACTTGACAACGGGAGTGTCCATTCTTTCGTCCTTTGTTCATATTTATAGGTGGCACAAGAATTCGTCTTGTTCTATATGAACTTAATTTCTTTGCAAGCGACTTATAGCGATGAAACGATTCCAATAGTTTTCTGGATTATAATATAATTACTGACTCCATACTAAATTCCTGATTCCGATACAATTACCGATTCCGATTCTTTAGAAATCTTTGTATATTTAACTATATGGTCGTGTTTCCGATTACCGTAAGGACACATGTTAAATATGCAGATATTTTCTCAAACATAAGATACATTTTAGATGATAGCCTATGAAGTTTAGCTTTACTAATAGTTTACAATCATTAAATACGAAATATTTAAACCTTATAAACAACAGTGGAAATTTTGCTTAAATAAATCAGAAAAAAAGACAATTAAGAGAATCGTTTTGGCATCGGAAAATAGGCACAATTTTTTTTTCTGGTTCAGATTCCAATGCCGCCAAAGAATACCATCTTTCTGATTACAGCGTCCGATTTCAAATAATTGTCCAAACTCTAGCGCCTCACGTGTTAAAAAAACCACGACCGGACTGCGTGGAGGCTTATTACAACTTAGACGTCTTTAAATAAAATATCTGCAAATTCTTATCATAAATAATCATATAATAAAATAATCAAACGCAGTTCATACGGTTTATAAATATTATTATTCCCATAGAGTGCTCAATCCTTTAGTTGGTTAATATTACACGTGATTAGTCCTTTTTCCATTGTTACCTTTAACATTTATATGTGATAATCAAAAAATACTATTGAATGATGGCTTTCTATGTAACTTTGCATTTGTGGGAGTGCAAGTAAATTATGAGAGGATCTACATTCCGATTACTGATGTATTCATAGAGTTTCAGACATTACATACTCTAACCTTCATAGTAAATTACCTTTTACTTAAAATCTATTGGTTAGAAATGATTGCTAATTCATATTCTGAATATATAACTGAACGTTTATACACACAGAGGTCTGCACATATACTATATATATATATATATATATATATATATATATATATATATATATATATATATGATTATTATTTTTTTTTACTAGAATAAAAATATAATAAGATACCTACGGACACTAGTTTTCATCTTTTCGGGATTCCTCAGTACAGGGTGCCACGATTAACACCAGCGGAACGATTCGAACCCCGCAACACGAGACATCTCTGGCTCGATTAGCGGAGACCGTATCCATTCGGCTACCATTAACCGCGTGAAATAGCGTTGAATTTAAACATTTTTAATTTTAAATGTTGATTTACGTAAGTCAAAGAGTGATCTAATCGTTATATGATGATCTATGCATATATATATATATATATATATATATATATATATATATATATATATATAGAGAGAGAGAGAGAGAGAGAGAGAGAGAGAGAGAGGGATATATATATATATATATATATATATATATATATATATATTAGTGTTTGGACGATTATCGGAATCTGAATTGGGAATTGCAAAAATCGGAACTTTCAAAGGTATTGGAATTGGTATCCGAATCACAAATATTTCTGATTGTTTGGGGGGGGGCAAAAGGTTTGTTTTATTTGATTTTGTTCATCACAAAATCGTCCAGTGCTGGTAGTAAGAATAAAGTAGGAAATATTTATTAATTTTAAACAATCAGTAAAACTAAAACCTATAACGCGTCCCTTACAAGCGTATTTTACGCTTGCTAAAATTTCTGCATATTACACGTGTTTTTTACGGTAAATAGGAATAAATAACGACTCTATTGTTTAACAATTAAGGATTTTTAAAAATCCGAATCGGGAATTTTATCGGGATCGAGGATTTACTACAGAATCGCTAATTGTATTGGAATCAGGAAAAATATTAGAATTGTCCCATCAGTAATATATATATATATATATATATATATATATATATATATATATATATATATATATATATATATATGTGTGTGTGTGTGTGTGTGTGTGTGTGTATGTATGTGTGTATATATATATATATATATATATATATATGTATATATATATATATATATTAGTGATGAGACAGGTCCAATATTTTTCCATGATTTCGATACAATTCCCAATTCCGATAACATTAATGATTCTCTTTTAATTCCCGATTCTGATACAGATACCGATTCTTTTAAAATTTCGAAAAAAAATATAAGAGATTCGATGCTTTTTAAAATTATAAAAAGAATGTAAATCCCTCTGCGTAATATGCTCAGAGCGTAGAAAGTACTCTTCAGAGAGTACTATATCTTACAGGAGTAATTTTTCTAAATATTATTCTTATATATATATATATATATATATATATATATATATATATATATATATATGTATGTGTATATATATAGGTATATATATATCATTGTATATATACATGTAAATTTATGTATATAAGTATATATATATGTATATATATAATTGTATATATATGTATATATATGCATGTATATATATATATATGTATATATGTGTATATATACATATATATACATATATATATATATATATAAATATTCCCATAATTTATTTTTGTGTGTGTATTGATATACATATTAAACCCCCATTGTTATAGTTTACTTAAAAAGTAAATACAACTTTGTTTAATATGGCTCGTGAAATTCCATTCATCTACAAAATATCTATCTAGCACAGTTGCATATTCTTTTAAACATTCATTGTACTTAATTCTTTATTAATCTTTTCGGTTTTCTTATGGAATGATCTTCTTTAGTAAACCATTACGTGTAAATATATTCATGCGGATATTCTACGGGATTTATACTAGCGTCATATTTGCATGAAAAGCGTATAGTAAACACAAACCTTTTTCTATATATATATATATATGTCTCTATGCGTATATACATATATATATATATATATATATATATATATATATATTTCCTTAAAAAATTGCTTAACAAACTCATTTGTCAGTTTTTTGGTCTACAGTTATGAAACTTAATATATAGCGTATTTTAATACATGAAAAACTTTATATCTGAGTTTCAGCCGGGGAAAATCAGTACAATACTGTGACAATTAAAATAATGAAATTTTTCAGGCGAAGGTCGAACGACCACCTACAGAGTATGTATGCGCTACGTAGTAGCTATTATTTCATGGTTTTATTTTTCACCTTGCAACAAATATGTCTTCATAGGTCAGGTATTAACGTCAAAATAAAAAATAAATCGTAAACTAAACGTTTTGGTTTCTGTTATTGGTGGTGACACACAAGTCATTTTCTTTTATTTTTTTTTTAAATCATTACTATCTATTTTTTTAAATCATTACTATCTATTGTGTCCAATATAATATAATAACTACGAAATGTGATTTGAAACGGTTTTCCAAATCCAACAACAGTGTAATCTTGTTAAAAAGGGCTCTCTTCTACAGTTAAGAATAGATTGGAGGATTTTAATTTGCGAGGCTATTTTGCAAGACGCAAGCTAATGATTTCTGTAAAGAACGGAAAGTGTCGTCTAGACTTTATCAGATGCAATGAAGATCATGACACTTCACATTGCTTGAAAGCGATGTTTAGCGATGAAAGTTAGTTCACTAGGCTAGGCGGTTATGGTAGAGAGTACGTTCGTCGAAGGAAGGTCGAAGAATTTAATCCTAGGTGCACAGTTTCACCGCTGCAAAGTAGTGAGAGTTCAGTTTTTTATATGGGGCATTATTAGTACCAATGATTCAGGGCCTATAGTTCATTTGCAAGGTCGGATTAATTTGACCAAATACATTAATATGTTGACTGAGCATTTTCTATCCTTTTCGGTCGGAATTTGAATGATAATCCCATCTTTATGTAGGACATTGTTCCCATTCACACAATGTCAAGAGATTCCTTGAGCACATTCCGTGTGTGAATTAGCTTGCACAATCTCCAGACTTGAATCATATCGAAAACGTATTTCATAACATCAGGCAACATATATGCAATGATAAAATTTCAAATCTGGAATAACTTTGGACAAAAATTAAAGCGAAGTGAGATGCCATTTCCCCAGACTATTGCCACTAACTAATTCAAGGAATGTTCAAAATATTGCAGGTTGTCAAATTACAAAGGACTATGCTACTAAATATTAACTAGTTCATGGTGTTCCAATTGTATTTGTATTGCATTAATATTTTAAAGAAACATTTAAATAACATTTTTTCCATTGTGCTGAGTTCATTTTTGACTTCTCGATTTGAAGTTATTTTTATTTTAATTGACTTGAATAGTAAGGATACTTGCATTAAAAGTCAAATATGAACCGGATAAATTATGGAGGAATGAAAGGAGAATCAAATGATGTATAGGTTGTTTAAACAGTTACATTGAATTTAGTTTAAATTTGCGTTTTTTGAAGAAATGACAAGTTCGGACTTTCTATTTGGCGCCACTGTATGTGTTAAGTTTGTATGCATAATGTAAGTGCTAACTTTGTATATATAATATATTTGTTGAGTTTTCTAACAAACAATATATTGTGAGAATGTCTTGTTAACGCAAGCTACTAATAATAATGTTACAATTCGTGGAAGAACGTTGCCATGACAACACAAAAGATAACATACGGTCCTCTTCACCAAAAGTATGAGGTAATCCCTTCCAGGGGCCGATACTTACTATAAAAGAGATATCGATTCCTGTGGTCACAAAAAACAGTGGATGTAATGCCTGAGAGGAACGTGGTAAACGAACGTGTACTACACTCTGACTGAAAAGAAAGATTGGGCTTATTATAGAACTGAAAAGAATATAAACCACGAAGAATGTCGCTGTAATAATATGTAATAATAGTAAAAGCACTAGAAACGCTTTAAAATTTCTAAAATAAATATATAAAGAAAAAATAGAATCAAAGGAAGAGTGGGAACAATCAACGATCAGCACCGATGAAAATAGCTGAAATATTAAGCAGAATCCCTCGAGTGCGGAAACCTAAACAGATAATATGGCTAATGATTACTAATCACAGATAAACTGAAATAGGATAACATTGTGTGACCATCATTACGAATATATAAGAAATATTAGACTAAACAAATAAACAAATTAAACAAAACAAAAGTAGATAGAAAAATTACATAATATGATGCTCTCCTCACCAGAAGAATAAAAAATAAATAACACCAACATCTGTCGCAAGAACAAATAAGCTAATCTTGTTAGAAAGACTACAAGATGGCACAACTCAAACCTCCACTTAATAATCGTGAAATCTTTCGAAATCTCAGATTGCTTAATGCCACGTAAACGCAAAATAAAACAAAAACGGTTTTTATTATCGAAAAATCGTGGGGAAACGGTTGTTGCGATAAGGCAAATTGATTTGAAACGGTTATCGAAGAAGGCGAAGAGTACTGGGATTGATGACTTGCAAGCAAATAGAATGTTTGTTTTTTTACCACAGATTACAGACTTATATTTCTTTTTCATAAGACCATCATTATTCCATATAAATTTATTTTGGGATTCGCTGAACACTAATATTCTTGGATATGATTTAGAAGGGGGAATGTACCTGAAAAGTGACGCATAGTCCCGATTATATCTCTTTAGTCTTCGTCTATAAAGAAACTAGTAAAAAAAGAATTAGTAAAAGTGCAAAGTAAAATAAAATGAAAAGGTGTAATAAATAAAGTAGGTCTGACACAAATGCCAGCCCTTACCACCACCGAAATTATTGTACTCACCCACGAATAGAAATTGAATGCTAACATTGGATAACACGTAAATTGGTAGTCCGAAAAGGTTACGTTTGATCTTTATATTGTACTTTGTTTCCAACTGCGTCGCCAGACAAAGAACAACTCAGAAACGCGCTAAATATAGCATAGATAAGCATAACTTCTTTATCCTGCGTAGCGATTTTAACTAGTTTTTCTTTGTTTTTGTCGAGGCATTAAATTGTTCGCAAACAATGCAGCAAAGGTCGAAAAAATTTTGCAAACAGAACAGCCGTCGGGGAAAGTCCTCTTGTTCTTAATTCAATGCAAAGGCCAACTCTGTCGGGATATCCTTTTCAGATCCAGCACATTTTAAAAAGAGAAAACTATGGCCTCCTCATCGTGGACCTTGAAGGGCGTGACGAGGTGAGCCTTCGGTCTCCCCCAAAGGCTGACCAGCGTGTGAACCGTTACTCCCGGCGGGATTTGCCTTCGTCTTGAACAGTCACTGAGACCATAGGGCGAGCGGTGCACGTGCCGGCCCCCTGGCGGCACGTGAGCCCACAAAGCGAGCGCAAGTCTAATATTTATCTCATAATGATGATGATGAAGAAGAGGACGAAACTAAAGAACAAATAGAAAAAAAAATAAAATAAAGAAAGACGAAGAATGGGAGATGTTTCAGAAGGACGTCTATCTCCTCATGAGGAAGTGTTGTAAATTGTTTAAAATGAGTTTTCAAACGTTTTTCGACCTTTCGCGACACGTGGCGATAGAAAACCCGATAAATAGCACAGTATCATTTTTTGCTGTTTTTCTCCTTCCATTTAATCAATTTATAAATTCTCCCTCCTTTTTCATTAGTATGTTATTGTGTAGTCATAGTATTAACTATTCTTGACCTGAACTTGAAACACAAATATACAGGGTGGAGCAGCGCAACTTGCTTATTTGGAAAGTATTTGAAATTTAAATAAACAAGTTGCTCTGTCAAACCCTGTATATGACTAGTAGGTTACCGGCGTTGCCTGGTCGTAAAATATGTTTTAAACTATTTTAATTTAAATAGATTTTGTGTGTAGTAAGCATAAAGCCAATTCACGATTGGCTATTATATTGTACCCAAGATAAAAAAGTGATATTCTAATTATCAAAATTGAAATGATGAAATGAAGGTAATTAGCTAGAATCGAAACCAAAACATAGTTCTTCATCATTATTTATTACCACCTAAGCTAAGTCTATAAACATAAGAACACTATAGAAATAACGTTGTAATATTTGTTTTGAGAAAATTTTCTATTTTATCTGTAACTATTTGGGAGAAGCCTAATTTTCACACATAGAAACCAATGTTGTGTCTAACTCTTAATTCGTTAAGAGGAATTAATACTGATGTATGAATCTATATTACTGCATGAATACAAGTAACACGTTTAGTCAACTTACTTCTATTTTTCAATTTTGACCCGTAAGCAGTGGTTTACCGGCTACAAACGAACTAATTTGTTCCACAGTTTCGAATTCCTTGTATCAGGTTTCCAGTCTGTAGATACAGCAATTGACAAAGTAGTTTGGTAGAGACCGTTCCACATACATATATACAAGGACACTTATATATATATATATATATATATATATATATATATATATAAACACACATATATATTTAGCTAACTCACACGACAGAAAATATTACTGACGAGAAAATACAAAATAAATCAATTAAAAAATATATACAAAGAAACGCTAATTTACTTTCATATGCACATTTAACATTTGAATTCAACCGACTACCTTGATCGCAAAAACAGATGAAAACAGCATCATATATTTTTAAGAATTCTAGCAGTTATATGTTGTTTACGATTAAAATCATTCACTCAATGCCATGAATACTATACACATTTTGAATGATAAAAAACATTTTTTGCGTTCGGAAATTATCTGTTTCATATTACAAACACAACAAATTTAGTTTTAAATATTGTAATGTATTTATTTTCTTCAGATTAATGATGCTGAGAAAGTCTTAAAATAAAGACGAAACGTTGATGAGCATATAATTTTGTTTTGTTTTTTTAATCCCAACATCAATTTGGAATATTATTTCGATAATTTTCATCGTATATATATAAACATATATATATATGTGTGTGTGTGTGTGTATTTGTGTGTTGCGAAAGGCTATATATATGCGTGTATATATATATATATATATATATATATATATATATATATATATATTAAATCCACGGAATATTTCTGAACAAGAAGATAGGCCTGCTTCTCGATGTAAAACCAATGTGTGTCAACGTGTATAAGTTATGACCTAATTTTAGTGACAAGACGCCATATAAAATAAGCCAACAAGAATGGGTGCGATTATGTGCAAAACACGACAAAACAGCTCGATATATATCATTGCGGCCCTTATCTTTTTACCGCGGTTCATTGGGCTCATTTATATCTTTTTAACGGAAGCATTGACGTTTGCAACAATTTAGAAACAACGCGATAACGGCTGCCGGACATTACGAACTTTGAGCAAAATTTTCGAATTTGCTCTACCAGCATTCATGCATCAAAAAAACATATTTTATACTTACAAATGACCTAGATGATTGTCGGTACGTTTTGAATATAAACGCCAACCTAAATATACCGGACGTTTTATAAAATCACTGCAATAGATGAATGTGTACATTTTTTTTTACATCCCTATCTTTTTCAAAATGGCTGTCTAGATTTACAATTCTAACTACTGAAGTTTTTTTTTTTTTTTTGTATTAATTTGATACAATAAATATTTATACATTACTTACGGGACCTGTGGAAATTCCACAGCGGCATTTTTTATATGTACTATATTGCTGTTAGGCTTTCCCTGGACGTTCAGCGTGAACGAAGACCCGGCAATATTATTGTAGCCATTTGTTGTAAACTGTAAAAGTATTTATCCAAATAATATTGTTAAGGTAGTGTCAGGCTATATTTAGTTATTACGGTCTATCTCCAATATCTGTATAGGAGTCTGTGATATATATCCATTATATGAACGCTCGAGGCAGCCAGATCCCCACGATATCATTATACCATCATTAGAAAGAACAGATACTACTTTTAGATCCTAGCTAGAAAACCACAAAGATATATCTTAGCTTGACCTACGGCTCAAATGCGAAACATTTTTTAAATGTTCTTTTATTTTTTACATTGCGTCTTCGATTATCGGGAGATTCTATTTATTTAATAGATATATAGATTGTGCTAACAGACTACGAATTAGCGTCTTTATATATATAATAATTTAATGTCCGTAGTATATTATCACCTTCTATCTTCTATTTTAATAAATAGGATCTCCTGCTCAAATAATTTATAATCTTCAAACCGTGACACATGTACGTACGTACGTTAAAGTTACTACAGTATTAATTCATACATTATTAGTAATTTCCTAACAAAACTGTTGAATACATAAATCCACTTAAAAAATACTAAATACATCAAACGTAGCTCACGTGGGTCAGAAACTCATTTTCAATTCACTACTGTATTGAAACTTTCTTAATTACTCAATGTTTCTTTGATTACAATCTTATAATGTTGAGTGTTTACGTACACAGCATCAAGTATATTTTGGGGGTGTTTTATAAGGGTATTACTCGGCCTATAAGTGAAAACCGGTCTCTTGGTTCATTAAGAACCACGTTAATAGAGATTATAACTATAAAATTCCTACAGCTATGTACCTAGAAAACGGAGCTGTAAAGCCTGATATAATGTCATGGGATAAAAGGGAGAAAGTAGCAACCCTAGTTGAAGTAAATGTTCCGAATGATGCTGGGCTTAACAGCGCTGAGAAGAAGATAGTAAAATACCAATGGCTTGTATACGGTATGAAAAGAAGCTGGAATTTAAAAAAAAAAACTCCATCGTTCCAGTAATTATGGGAGAAACCGGACTTATAAAAAAGAATTTCAAAAACTACCTGTCGAATATACCCGGTGAACCAATTGAAAGAGAAATACAAACAATGCCACTGGAAGGAACGTTTAGAATTAAAAAAAAATCTCTTAGTTAGAATAATTGAAATAGTGGAAGAATGTCTGGCATTCAGTAAAATGCCCATAACCATAAAAACAACCCGATTAGAAAATTAAAACAAGAGAGAAGCATGTTTCTCTTTACAACTACAATCCCAAACAGTTTTTCTTTTAAGAATAATATCAAATAAATAATTACTTCCCTATTAACGAAAACATTTTCTGTTGGCAGCTGATTGCTGATTGACTAATCGCACCAGCTTTGATTTTCCGACAGTTTACCGTAAATTGACGAAAAATGCCGATGCCACCTTGCGTCTGGTCCTGGATCAATACCACAAACATGATCGTGACAGCCCGTCCGATAAATATAAAACTTATAAAGATGAATGGACGCACGTGAAATAGGATGTTTATATGTCTTTTTCGAGCTATATGCATTTGGTAATTAATATCATTTAATTTTATGATTACTCGTAACTTAAAAATTAATCTTAAGAACTTAAATAATAGCTAAAATATTTTTGTACGCTTTCCTTGTTATTAAATAAAGTATATTAAATGGAAAAATTGCTTTCTTATGGTTTAATATTTTGAATTATCTATTCGGCCTTTGGATATTAAATAAATGGAACTATTTTCATTCAGCAAAGATACTCAAATGAAAATAAAGTTAGATAAATAATGAGATCACAAAAAGTGCAAAGAACGTTCGAATGAAAAAATAGGAATATCTGTTTATACCAGCTGTAACCTATTACGTTTACGTGTGTGTAGACATTTTGATGCACGTGTGTTTATATGAGCATTCCTTCGTTTTGTTATCGAGAGACTGTATGCATGGACATATGCGTACATGTGTTCAGTGAGTGGTGTTTATGTGTTTCGCTAATCGAACAGTATTTCGAGAATATCTCTTGTCGTGTGTGTTGCTAACTGCTCAGCACACACTTCCGAGCTTATGCCATAAAAAATTCTGTTTTTATAGTCGCTTTTCATGCTTACACCCTTTCGCAATACTCCGCAAGTTTTTGTAGAAGGAAATTAGATTCGCGTTCGAATTTCACAAATATTCTTCGGCTAATTCCAGCATTCCCTGCAGATACCATCCCTTGAGCAAAAAATTGACACTTAAATTCCGCTAGTCCAAAGTCGTGTTAGTGTTTATCTACGACTGACATAAACATTTCACTTAATCAAATAAAAGCATTTCCTCGTTTTGCGTAACATGGATATATTGGGGCTAAATATGTGTAATACTAACTTCAGGGTTTTCGCAAACTCCAGATTTATGTTTTCTTTTGTTTTTGTTTTTTTTACATCTGCTTTGTTCAATATTTCCTATTTCTCATAAAGTTGCCGAACCCTTTTCGTGTCCTGTCAATCTTCGCAATCGGCTTTGAAACGTCTACATACATTCTAGAGTAATCATCGACCGTTTTGACTTCATCGAGAACATAGGTGAAGATCTCCATAGTGTTTCATATAGTGTTTTGTGAAAACTTAGTTTTACTTTCAGTGGGTTGTCTATTCTTCAGTTTTTTAAAAGTAATCCTTGGCTTTTCCGTACTTGTTATTCCATTTTCCTAGTTTGATCAGTCTTTCTTCAGTTTTGTGTTTTTGTGGGATCTGATGTTTGAACAATTTTTCTATTTTTTGCTGGTGATCCATTTGAGATTTCCAACTCTAAATGATAATAGCAATGAAATTTTCCATCTCCCTATATCTTTCATTTAAAAAAAAAATAAATTTTCTTACTCGGAAAAAATATATTTCCTTCGTTTTCTAATAGCCGCTGTAATTTTACTAAGTAAAATTTAATGCTCTACGTTGACCGACGTCTACGATGTTTTCTCTCGGGGGGAGTGGAAATTCATTGATAAGAGAAAATCTTACTTAGAGATTTATCTTCTTAGTTTTAATCGGAATATTCTTCAAGTGCACTTTTGAGAATTTTTTCATCCGGTGTCTGATAAAATGATATTTTACAGCATTTGTTGACGGACTTATATAAGCTATTTTCGAAGTACCAGATAAATAATCTTATTATCTTGTTAATTGAGAGTGCCAATCCATTTTCTGATTGTTCCAACGTATAAAATATGGTGTAGGTTTATGTTTTTCTTTTTTGTTCGAATTTTTTTATTTACTTCTTAGTTATAGGTATTCTTCTATGAATTCGACTTTCTCGGGATAAGATTTGCTCTGATCCGTAAAATTGACTAGGAAAGACTCAGGCACTGATAGAGTTTAGAAAGAGTACAAAAGAGAATGCATAGAAAAAGAGAGTTTTAGTACTCTATGCAACTATAGTGTATTGCGACTGACTCTCTAGAGTAGTACCTCTGTATATTTATATCATAGGAAATATTAATATGTTGTGTGTAGGTGAGTCCCTATAATAATTTATTTTTTGTTTTGTTCTTTTCTATTCATCTACCTTATTTCAAGATAACATTCTCCTTTTTCCTTTCCTGTTTGCTCCATATCTCTGCTCTCTCTCTCTCTCTGCTCTCTCTCTCTCTCTCTCTCTCTCTCTCTTATCTTTTTACTTGTAGAGAAACCCGACGTTGCTCAGGATTAAATAGTGGTCAACGAATGTTTCTCACTCCCATATATTTTTCATCGAAATCGGTGAAATCGCTTATTTTTCAATCAAATCGATTGATTGCCTGTTCTAGTCGGGGATCCATCGCAGTGCACATAGAGTATGCTTCACATGCCTTCCTGCAGTAACTTAGTACACAATGTATTGTAGTCTACATTGCACTGTATAAAAGTTAGTGTTTATTTTATAAAATTATATTTATATATAATAACTTCAATTAAATTGTAAAATGCAAAAGTCAAGTAACATGGTTCAATTGTGCTTGACAAAACACAATTATTTCGAACGCGACCGTCATATAAAAGAATATACTGTTGCTTTTATACGTCTGGCCTTAGCATTTGTTTTTTGATAATAGTTTGAATTTAAGTTTAAAATGAAAAAGTCATGCATGATGATACAATTGTGTATTAAACAGAAATATTCACTTTGAATGCGCTCCTGTTATATCAAAACACTACTTTTGATTTTATAAGTCGTTCCTTTCGGGTTGTCTACTAATAAAACTTAATGCAATTGTGATGTTAGGCTGTATGTAAAAATCGCTTGTTACTTCTTTTATGGGGTTTATTTCGACTATCGATAATAATCGAAGACATTCCGATACAAAACCTATCTAAGAACAATGCCAGGAACATAAAGATCAGCTCAGCTGTTTTCGATTTTATAGGGAACGAACTCATACGCACGCACACAAAGTGCGTTTTATATAAAAGCGGAGATAATGTTTGACGTTTCTAGGTAGCTAGGTAGATATTTATTTAGAGATTCGACATTTTTTTATTTCTATATTTATTAACATATCCGTCATCTTATCTTCCCTGTTTTTATGTTTTATTCGTAATTATTTCCTTACTCACAGTTTATGTTGTTATCTGGAATTTTTTGTTCTATTTTCATTATATTTTTATGACATCTTTCTGTTTTTATTTTTGACAGTACTCATTGTTTTTCGTTTTCTTACACTTTATTTTCCTGTTTATTTTCTCTCCCCACATTCTTTTTCTAATTAATGACTTTTATCTTTCTATGTGTGCCATTTGCAAAAAAACAAAAAAAAAATGCATCGCGTTACTTTCTTTTTCACTTTCTTTTAAATCCTCGTTTATTTCTTCCGCTCGCTCTTTCTTTTGCTTTTTTTCTCTCTATAAACCTACTAATCTATACATCCATATTTGCTTCTCCCTTCCTTACTTTATTTACGTAAAAAAACGGCTATTTTATTCAGTCTTATCCGCTTTTTATTTCTTTTTAGTCGCGTACAAGTGACTCTATAAGTCACTCCGTCGGTCATTCGGTCGTTCGGTCGGTCGGTCGATCGGTCTGTCCGTAACACTTTTGTGCTTGGCCTTTTTGGTTAAGATCAAAGGTATGTTGTTAATAGATGCTGTTCTTAGCTTTTTAAGATTTTTGGGGGCAAGATCAAAGTGTAGTATCTGTTCCGGCAGATACTGCAAGCAAAGACCATATGTGGAGGCAATCCCACGTATAAGATCTTGGTCAATGTAGAGGCAACCCTTCATACCATTTGTCACTATCCAGCTCCCCTACTCCCAGGGGAGTTGATCCACATTTCTTCTTCACTCCTCACATTAAAAATCAGTCTTGTGCCTAATTTGCTCAGTGGGGGAACAAATAAATACAAACCCTCCATACCAATTGTTACTACCCAGCTCCCCTACTCCCCGGAGAGTTGGTCCCCATTTCCTCTTCACTCCTCACATTAAAAATCGGGGTTGTGCCTAATTTGCTCGATGGGGGAGCAAATAAATACCCTTTTCTTGTCCTTTTGGCCAAGATTAAAGTGTAGTATCTGTTCCGGCAGATACTGCAAGCAAAGACCATATGTGGAGGCAATCCCACATATAAGACCTTGGTCAATGTAGGGGCAACTCTTTATACCAATTGCCACTATCCAGCTCCCCTAATCCCCGTGGAGTTGGTCCTCATTTCCCCTTCACTCCTCACATTAAAAATCGGCCTTGTGCCTAATTTGCTCGGTGGGGGAGCAAATAAATAACCTTTCCTTGGCCTTTTGGCCAAGATCAAAGTGTAGTATCTGTTCTTACTACATGCTGTACTTATGTTTGTAACTTTGTGATATAAAGTGGGGGATCACTTTTCTGTATTAATTTAATGTAAAATGATCACCCACTTTACAAGCAGTCAGTCTCAAATCCATTCAAGTCATTCTCCAGATCATTCAAGTTGTTTTTGAAGGATCCCAGTTATTTTTTAAGCATTCAAGTTATTCTTAAGGTCATTGAATTCATCCTTAAGTTCATTAAAATCATTAAAGTCATTTACTTTTTATTTATTTAACTCATTTCAGTCCATTTTTCGGTCATTTTAGTTCATCTTTAAGAATTTCATGTCAATCCTACATTCACGCATTCATTCATTACACGAGAGCACGCGACTAATGGCTATCGGCCTTGTTTATAGTTAGCCTTTGTTTTTAGGACTTTGCATTTATTTTCAGGGCGTTCTTTTTTTTTCTTTTTGTCAATCTTTCTGTGTCTTCCTTTTTTCTTTCGCATGCCTTTTATCTCTTTTTATTATTTTTACCATCTTTTTCTTCTTATTCTGTACTTTTTCGTTCGTCTTTTTTCCTTTAATAGTTTTCAATTCTTTATATTTACCTTTTTTATACAGAATTCTAAATAAAATAAAAATATATTATAATCTTGAATCATTCTTTATATTTACCTGTTTTATACATAATTCTAAACAATATTAAAAAAAAAACAGAATATAATCTCAAACGGTTCTTTATAGTAACCTTTTATACAACATTCTAAATAATAATTAAAAAAAAACAGATATAATCTCGAACCATTCTTTATATTAACCCTTGTATACACAATTCTAAATAATAATAAAAACAGATATAATCTCGAACCATTCTTTATATTAACCTTTGTATACACAATTCTAAATAATAATAAAAACAGATATAATCTCGAACCATTCTTTATATTTACCTTTGTATACGCAATTTTAAATAATAATTAAAAAAACAGATATAATATCGAACCATTCTTTATATTTACCTTTGTATGCACAATTCTAAATAATAATTTAAAAAAAACAGATATAATCTCGAACCATTCCTTATATTTACCTTTGTATACACAATTTTAAATAATGATAAAAAAACAGATATAATATCGAACCATTCTTTATATTTACCTTTGTATGCACAATTTTAAATAATAATTTAAAAAAACAGATATAATCTCGAACCATTCCTTATATTTACCTTTGTATACACAATTTTAAATAATGATAAAAACAGATATAATATCGAACCATTCTTTATATTTACCTTTGTATACACAATTCTAAATAATAATAAAAAACAGATATAATCTCGAACCATTTTTTATATTTGCCTTTTTATACACAATTCTAAACAAAACAAAAAAAAAACAGAATATGATCTCAAACCTCCTTCAACTATCATACTCAATGTTCTTTTATATAAAAAGAGAAAATTAATAAATCCTACATTCTATCTGTCACTCTCCCCATTGTGTCGGCTCTATCAAATTTCAGTGATTTGTGACAACACATCTGTTTCTTTATTTCGCGCATTAAGGAAAAATTAAATAATAAAAAATGGCCGCACCCCTGTGCAATGAAAAAGAAAAAGAAAAGATTTAACTTCGTCCACGCACACAGCGTTAACCACGCCCATAAACCCTTACGAACCCCCGCTTTGCCCCTTTTAAAGCCGAAGTCAAAATAGCAAATAATAAAAAAGAAAAAAATATTAATCGAAATGAAATTTTAAAATAAAATAAAACCTTGTATTGTTGCATCTTTCCGCTATGATTTTTAACGCTGCCGCTGCCGTTGTCGACGCCATTTTTGTTTTCACAGTAAGTGACGGTATTGGAAAACAGTGATATTCTGTTTGCTCAGCGTAAAACGCTTGTTCAGGATCCTTTAAAAACCACCCGGACGCTGTCAACATTACATCTTTTCCTTTATCTGATTTGTTAAATTTATTTGTATGTATTTCATTGTTTGTTTCTTAATATCTTGCTTTATTTCCAATTTTAATGTGATTTTGTTTACGGTTTTGGAGCAAGAAAGGCCGGCTCGTAAGAAAGTCTACTTTAGCGATCCGTGAGATATGGAAGCCCATTATCGACAAAATCTTCACTTTTGTTATTGTTTATTTTTGACATCTTGTAATTTATTTTATTAAATTTCGAATCGTTCAGTTTTCTTTCTATTTTATGTATTTTTTCTTTATTAACTCTCTTCTATTGTTACATATTGCTTCATTTTTTCTTTCCCTTCTTTACATTACCCTTTTTTATTTTATACACAACTCTTTCCATTTTTTTCCGTTTTCTTATTCTTTCCTTTGTTTGCATGTCTTTAAATTTCTTTATTTTTCTTTCGCTTGCCTTATTTGCTTTTTTACTTTATTCCGCTTTCCAGATAGTTTTCTTACATTTAATTTACTTTTTTTTTTATTTCGTCCAGTTTTCATTACTTCGTATATTTATGTGTGTTATTAGGTTGGTGCAAACATAATGTCGTTTTTTTATCAGATATATATACGTCAAAAAACGACATTATTTTGGCACCAACCTAATATTACGTATTCCTGTGCTTGCATTTTCCTGTATTTGATTGTTCATCTTTTTGGCTCTTTATTTCTCTTTTCATTCTTTTTCATCGAGTTTCGTCGACTTTTATTATTTTTCTTTTCAATTTATTTTTTCTGATTCTTCTTTATTTTACATTTCTTTCTTTCTTTAACATATTTTCTTCATTTCGATTAGCAATTTTCTCTATATCCTTGGAGTTATTATCTCATGTGTATTTTTCTTAATTATATACTTCGCTACTTACTTTCTTACTCTTTTTCGTTCTTTACTTGTTCTTTTTTTCTTTTTTTCTAATCATCCTTCTAGCAATTTTTTTTCTTTGTTAATGTTTACTGTTTTAACAGTTTTTTCCTGGTTTATTCCATTTTTTTTTTAATTCTGTTTCATTTTTCATTTCTTTTTTTTTTTATTTCTCCATCCAATTCGTTTATTTACATGTTATCGTTTATTTAATTGTTGTGATAGAAAAGCCATTCACGCATACAACCACGTCTCGCATTCATTCCAGAAGCATTAGAGTTCACAAATTCTATTCATAACTAAGTTTTCGGTCCTTCCTCCCTTACCCGTTGTTGTGGTGACCCTCCTGGACAGATGGCATAATACCTGCAATACAAGATGGAAAACAGGAAAACGTTCTTTGTCTTGATCTTCGTATAAAATTACTAATAGACGGGAGGAAAAAGAAGACAAGTAGATATTGACAAGCACATTTGAATCATATACCTACACACATACATACATATATACATACATACATGATGTTTGCTGCGTCTTTCCAGATGATCTCCGTCACATTGAGTTCTCCCAATCTCGTCGTTCATGCCATCTCAGATGACCCTGCACTCCTTCCGCAGATTTGCCCATCTTGAAGCGGATGTGACATACAAATTGAGCAATTTCCACGGAGTTGACTTCCTCTGGATGTTGAAGGGTATTCCTATGAGCAATCACATGTCTTCTCAAACCAGCAGTAGACTTGCAAAGTTTGCTGCAGTTAAACAGATCGTTTGGTTCGAACTAATAAGTGCAAAGTTGACCTGAACAGGAGTTTTGTGCGACCCAAGATTGTTGACGTAGCCAGCTTTAGACAAAATCACTCGTTCACAGTGTTCGCATTTCCAGCTCTGTGTGTCATGGTTAAGACCATCAATTAAACGTTTCCGAAGCTCTCGTTTCAGATTGCTGTGGGCCTGCTTTCTTTTCTCTAGAGCATCACAACTTTCACGTATAAGCTTTCGCCACTTCGACCTTTGGAGAGTAAGTCCTTCCCATGTGTCGATCTCGATTGATCAGACTTTCAAATTATTTTTTGTAGAATCCCTGAAACTTTTCCTAAGCTTGTGTCGAGGGTGCTTGCCATTTTTCAGCTCCCCGTAAAAAATTTGTCTAGGCAGCCTAAAATCTTTTATTCGAACCAGGTGTCCCACCAAACGCATGTGAGATATGATTACGAGGGTCTCAACACTAGAGCAACATGCTCTCACAAGGACTTCAGTATCGGGTACTTGTGCTTGCCGCTTGATGTTTAAGATACGTCTCAAGCATTTTTGGTGAAATCGTTCAAGCCATTTAATGTGCCTTTGATGCAATGTCCATGTCTCCGATGAATACAAGAGTGGTGTTAGCACACAGGACTTGTAAAAGTAGATCTTAGTCCTCTCTGTTATGCCACGATCAGACCACACTTTATTCTCCAACCTTCCAAAAGCTACAGATGCCTTGTGAATTCGTTTGCGGATTTCAGTGTTGAGACAGCCGTCCCTTGACGGAGAACTACCAAGGTAGACAAATGAATCAACTACACCACAGACTATGATGTTCGGCTCCACTTATGACTAGGCAGGTGCAGGAGTGAACATCACCTTAGTTTTAGACAGACTGATCCTCAGACCAAAGGCAGTGCAGGAGTCAGCAAAGCTATCTATTATATGCCACATTTAATGGCATTATTATTTGAACAGATAATTCCATAACGGTAAAGAGACCGAATTTAATACCACTAGATTATTTACGATAAACCCTTCCACCACACCCACTGGCAATTATAGTGCTGTTCGGTATATACTCGGTAATAACGACTTGATGATATTTGTTGTCCGACATCTAAGTTGGGTGTACTTATTCCGAAGTACCTGTTTATCCAAATTACTTATAAATAAATGAGATAGCTTTAAGAAAATAAATTTTCTCTGCAGATAATACATTAGTTATTAAACTGATTTAAGTCAAAAAGATCAAATACTACCACTAGACATTATTAGATTTAATATAAATTAACACAAAACTTTACAATAATAACTATTTTATTTATTTCTTATGCGTGCATGAAAGTACTTTTGTGTACGGAATGAATAAAAGTATATATTAACCGAAACTATATACGTCCTATGGAATTGGGGGCGACTAATAATGCAATTTTCTGCATCTTAATCAATTAGGAAGTGAAATATTAGTGAGCAAAATTACAACGACCGCTATAATCACCAATAAAATTAATTACATAAAAATATATAAAATATTAACTACATAAGACTCAATTTTTTGAATTCATAGTAATATATTACAAATACAATATTTAAATGCATTATAAGATAATATTTATTTCTAACTAATTTTAACATGATAACATACAGATAGTTTTAAAACTTTGTATATATATTTTTTTTTAATTTTTTATTTATCTTTTAATAGACTTACTTTCCATGACTCAATTAACTCTATGACGCGCGTATAATCTCCATTTTCTTTCCCTTCTCTTTCTCGGAGATTCTAGACTAATGAAACCATATGACAGGCAGCGGATGGTCACTCTCTTCTTTTTTTTTCTTCTCTTTCCCTTACGCGCAGTTTATCTTGTCTTTCCTTCTCTCTATATCCGTATATTTCTCCCTCTTCTTCCTAGGTTAGTAAACGCGTGTCAAGGCATTTACGTGTAAGAACGTGCATATTTAGGGGCGTGTGTGTGTGTATGTGTGTGTGTGTTGCGTGTGTGTGTGTGTGTGTGTGTGTCGGTTGTTACGTCGAGCTACCGGACAGCAGTTATAAGTGTCATAATGTTGTTGTTGTTATTGTTTTAAAAAATCCCTTCCACCCTCTCTATAAAATGTATTAAGCGGATTGCTACTACCACCCCCTCTGTTTTTTGACGGTCGAGGCCCGATTCTTTTTCTGTCTTTATTTCAGTATCAAAAATGTAATTGTCTAGTTTAGATGCTTGAAAATACCATAAGGTTGAAATAAATTATTGCATCGACAATTATGTAATTTCCGTGTTATATTTTTATGTTATTGCTCTGTTTACCACATTGAGCTCTCATACCCGAATTTTCTCCTGGAATTATTCCATTATAACACTATATATATATATATATATATATATATATATATATATATATATATATATATATTCGATATAATCACGTCGACACACCGTTTCTTTTAGATCACCGAAGTTAAGCAACGATGAAAATGACAAGTACCAGATGGGTGAACATTTCGAGATATTAGGCGTTGCATGTACTGAGTCGAGACGCAGAAGTTTCCAGCTTTGTATCTTAGCGCGCGTTAAAACCATTATTTAGTTTTTTCTATCCATGTAAATTTAAAGTTTTACCATAATACTGTTTTATAGCAAATCTACTAAGTTTGAAAGACTGTTAGAAATACTATCGAATATATCTGTAAGAGTACAAGGAATATATGGGCTTGCGCGATCTGATGACAATGCACAGTACCATTCGTTATGTAGACCATCTTATAATTTATTCTTTTAATTAAGTTGACTTATACAATTCTTGACAGTATCTGTTTCGTACTGCAAAATCAATCAATTATTATATCAATCAGTGAATCTATTATGCCCTTATATATATATATATATATATATATATATATATACATATATGTATGCCTTTATATATATGTATGTATGTTTAGTGATGGGGCGATTCCAAAATCTTTCCGGATTCCGATACAATTACCGATTCCTTTCAAAATTTCCGATTCCGATCCGATTCCCGATTCCGATTCTTATAAAATTTATACATATTTAATTAAAGATTTGTTTTGTTTTGTTTGTTTTGTTTCTTTCGTAAATTTTCAAATTATTACATAACTCCCTGGGTAATGTCCGCGTATATTTTTCTCAAATGTTTGCTCTGTAATTTATTAAAAATTATAAGGCAACAAAACATTTATTTTTATTTTAAAACAAAGTTATATTGTATCAGTCCGTATTTACTGTATAACATGCTACTTACATAAATAGTTAATTAGTTGAAAATATTCGAAGACTGGTAGGCAAAATAAGAAAACGATGTAAGAACAACATATTTAACAACGCCACCTCTCATTGTTACGAACGAATTTCTAAATAATAATGTTACTATCTAGAAAAACATTTTTAACATGAGATTGCGTGAGCTTTCTGTGCCTTCTCTCTATGAATGAACTAAAATTTTATTTTAATTATAAAATTTGGTTAGTTATTAAATTGATTTACTTAGCTATAAAAAATAAAACAAAACAAAAACAAAACGAAGTGATTATGATGATGATGATGATGACTACGACGACGACGACGACAACAACAACAACGACGACTTTGTAGATTAACACGCAGCTAAATCCCTATTCCAAAATGAAATATTACTTTTATAGATTACGTGTTAGAACATTTTTTTAATTGACGAGAAGAAAAGCAATCATGGTACTTGTGCAGTTTACGTTCCTCATTAAAAAACGAAAATTTCAAAAAACAATTATATTCTACGTACCCGTTATGGAATGAAGTTCTCCAAAAAAAATGTCACTTAATTTCATCAATTAGTTTTGTTTTTACAGCTTGTTTTCAATCTCGGGAACATGGAATTTCTCTAATAAATCGCTTAATTGATATTAAAGGGAAATAATCCGTTATATTTCGACCAAAATTAATGCTAATGGCGTAGTTTGGATTGACTGTTTTGAATGCCTCGAATGAATGCTTTTAGCGATAAAAACAAAACTACTTGATGAAATTAAGTGACATTTTTTTATAAGAACTTCATTCTATAACGGGTACGTAGAATATAATTGTTTTTTTTTTAATTTTCGTTTTTTAATGAGGGATGTAAACTGTACAAGTACTGCGATCATTTTAGAATTTAGAGTGTGAGATCAGTTTCAAATATAAATTTAACATAAAATGATCATCGTTTCTAGCCACCCTAATTCTTTATGGATGTTAATTAAATTGTTTCCCACTAAATTAAGTTTGATTTGCAACGTTGTAAAACCATGTGAAATCGTTTAAAAAGTAGACACCTCCCCTCCTATAATAAGCGCACATAATTTAAAATTGGTAACACACTACAATGTTTTGGAAAAGCAGCTCATTTTACATTAAATTTATTTGTGAAATTGACCCTCTATTTTAAATTCCTAATCGTTTTATATTTATTTATTTTTTATAATCATGAGTGTTTATAGGCAATGTTTATATTTCATTTTTAAATAGTTACGTGTAAAACGGTACGAAGATGTAAATAACGTATTCTCGTGAAATAATCGGTGTTTTTTATTCCGTTTTCATTTTTCGCCCATCGAAATTATAAATTTTTGTTGCGAAAAGAAAAGTTCGGTTCTCCTTTTCATAAACGACACAACCCTTTCCTACCCTAAGTCCGTGATAATACAAAAAATAAAGCGATTATTTGTGTTTTTATGATTTTGCCGATTGGGTTGTGAGTCAATTGTAAAAAACTTAGTTAACTACTTTAAAACGATTAAAATGGCTGGGAAACGGGTGATCATTTTATATTAAATTTAGGAATTTAAGACAATTGGGCAATGGAAAAGGGCCATTTTCGCCAGCTAGGAATAAAAGGGAAATTATTGAATAAATATCGATTGAAAATTAATTTGTGGAGAGGACTCCCCAATCCCCCACACCAATTAAAAAAATATTGATATACTAATTGTTCTGTTTTGAGCTCTCGAATGCGGGAATATTTCGGTTGAAATCGAGAATCTGCACAGAATTTTGGTTCGAAGCCACATCGACCGAAACATTGACAAAGTTTAGTATCTGTTCTGATGCTACACCTCTTTTCGTTCAATGAAGGAGAAATGACCGAAGCAATTTTAAGTTTTATTCCGACCAAAAGTGCCCTTTTTGCGAGCTGGATATTCCCCATATTTAAAAACGACTTTGTGTCTAACTGTACTTTCTGGGGGAGGGGCGCAAGTAAATAGAAACACGCAATATGTAAACAGTAGTACAAAGCATGCCCATAACTTATAGACATCGATTTTATTTGGTTTTAAAGAACCCTTCACATTTAAATTTTCTTTTTAATATAGTTTTTTTTTTGGGGGGGGGGCTTTTAAGAAGACTCTTGAACAACGAGCTATTTTCAATCGATATTTATTTAATAATTGTCCGAAATTTATATGGGCTACTAACTCTCCATCCTAAATTCTAAAATAATTTTGTTTTTAATAGGTTTACAAATATCGCTCAAAAGTAGAATTTGAATTTAGGAAAACTCGTCCCGGGAAAACTCGTCTCGGGAAAACTCGTCTCGGGAAAACTCGTCTCCGGAAAACTCGTCTCGGGAAAACTCGTCCCCTTTCGCTAGGTAGGAAAACTGGTCCCTTATTGAATAAATATCGATTGAAAACACATTTTATGATCGTTCATGAAGGAGATATTGTTTTTTAAAAAATATTTTTACTTGTTTAATGTTTTTTTGTTTTTTTTTTAAATAAAATCGATTTTCTAAGTGTTCGTTTTCTACCTTACTGGCTAAGTTCTTAGTGGTTTAACTTATTTTAAAGCGTTTATTATGTTCATACAAAGTTAATTACATTTTTTTTTTGTTCTTATTTTAACGATGTTTTTTGGAGTCATAAAAACAATAAAAAAAACAAAACCCCAAAATTAAAAAACAGGGAGCGATTCGTCTTCGTTACGCTTTTGGTTTTGTTTTTTAATTATGATAGTTTTTTGTTGTTATGTTTTTGTTTTCTGTCATACCAAATGCACTCCTACGTTATTTAAAATTATGATTTTATCAATTATCAACATTTATTGTCGTCCTGTCAAATTTTGAACAAATTAACTAATAAATTAAAAGCGAAATATTTTTTTTGGCGCGAGAGATGCCATGTGCTAACAATCTCTCGTTAACTCATTTTTAATTTTTTTAATTTTTACTTCAAAATTCTAAAATCAATCATTAAGAGAGAAAGTAATCACTAAATAAATTTATTAATCAATTTTATTGAAAACTCCGCTATCGTTTATCAAGAATATTTTTAATTTCATTTTTTGTTGGTTGCTTTTCGAAGGGAGATATAGGTTTTATCCACCCCCCTCTCTCTCTAAATTATATTTTTTAAAATATTAAAATTTATTATTTTCTTTTTAAAACCAAATCTCCCTCAGTAATTTCTTTAATTTTCTATTTTTTAGCGATTATCAAGACCCCCTAAGATGTGATATACCGGGCATTATTTCTCGTTCTCCCGTAACACTCGACATGTTTTTGTTTGTTTTCTGTTTTTTTTTCTTTACCAAATAAACGATTCCAAATAAATTAAATAAACAACATAGTCGGCGAGGTAGAAAAATCGATTTTACCCTTTTATAAACAACAGTATATAAGTAAATTCTTTTTATATTAATATAAAAAAAATATGCGGTCTCGTTTATGAACATAATAAACGCTTTTATTAAAAACACACAAAAAACATTAAACAAGTAAAAATATTTTTTAAAAAATATTATGGGGTGGGGGCAGTTTATTTTAAAAAACAATATCTCCTTCAAGAACGATCATAAAATGTGTTTTCAATCGATATTTATTCATTAAGGGACCAGTTTTCCTACCTAGCGAAAGGGGACGAGTTTTCCCGAGACGAGTTTTCCGGAGACGAGTTTTCCCGAGACGAGTTTTCCCGAGACGAGTTTTCCCGGGACGAGTTTTCCCGGCACCGTAGAATTTCAATGCGGGTGGGGGGGTACTTTTAAATGTAGATATAATTTCTTTTTCAATTTGAAAAATTTCTAAATGTTTTCTCTTTATCTATTTTATCCAGACTTTGATAAATTCATTGGGATGTATTCATGTATATTTTTAACGTTTGCGAAACCCCGAGAATGATACGATAAAAAACAGACGGTTTCAGACAAAGTTGGTCCAGGAAAATAAAATGAAACTCGCCCAGTCGTTTGAAATCTTCTAACATTAAACTATGAACTCCCTGGGAAGCGGCCTGTAAACATTTGGCAACTAGGTGCGAAAAAATACTTGACCGTTTTAAACCGTTTGATAAGGGGGTGGACAAGTGCCCTCTAAAACATTTACTTAAACCAATAAAAATGAAATGAAAGTTGAAAACGATTCCCCTAAAAAAATACAAAACAAAATTAATTTCTTTTTTTTATTAATCATGTTTTGGACAAAAATGTGACGGCATTGGCGCCGCCGTAGGAATCCCTAAGTATAAACATAAATGATACCGGAAGAATCAAAGAAAATCACATGGAAGTATGACATTTCGAGTTCATTTCAAATTCAATTCAAGGCCAATCCTTTTCACACCTTTCGCCATTACTTGTCATATTTCCCAATGCCCAGTAAAGGAGCGGACAAAAACTTAACCGGACAAAATCCAACACTATTATATTCTACTTTTGATTTAATTAGCAATAATCTTTGATATTATTTTTCTTTACAAAATATTTCTTTAAATTTAAACAATTTTTTTCAATACCTTGAAAATAAACTGCATTCTTCTAAAGGTTATCTAGCGAATTTTCGCAAAGTTTCAAGTTTTATTTTGTTTATTTTACGCAGATAAAATAAATTTAGATCTTCTTTTAATGTTATCATGATCTATAGAGGTTAGTTTTACTAATAGTTTAAAAGGAATAAATATTTATCAACGGAATCAGCATGAAAAATTAACATAATAAAATATTAAAAGAATCGGTTTTGGAATCGGAAATTGGGCACAAATTTTTCCGATTCCGATACCGATTCCGATACCCTGAAAACTACCGATTTTTCCGATTCCCGATTCCGATTCCGATTAATCGGTACAACACTAATATACATACATAGTATGTATGTATATATATGTATGTATATATATATATGTGTGTGTGTGTATGTATATATATATATATATATATATATATATATATATATATGATCACAAAAAGTATCAAAATGAAAATAAAAATACGTTGAACCCCCCCCCAAAAAAAAAAAGGAAAATTGTAGTATGGCCAGCGTTCATTCCTAGAAACAATGTTCGAAAGGGTTCCCGCGAATTATTTTAACTGTTTGTGGAAGCAAAATGTATTTTTATTTATTTATTTATTTTTTAATATTGCAACGTATTAGTGTTTAATTCAAACGGTAAAAAAGAGACGCAATTGATTTCAATATGTATAATGAAATTGAAACAAAATTGCTGAACGGTAAAAAGAAGGTTATTAATAGTTATCATAATGATAGTATAGTAATTTATTAATAACAAAGGTGGCTTTATCTGTCTGGCAATGTTCTTAGATAGGTTTTGTATTGGAATGCCGCCGATAAGTATCGATAATCGCAATAATCCAATAAAAAAGACGATTTCACCACCGTTAACGCTTTACACACCCTACCAGGGCAAGTGAATTCGAAAAGTGTTATTAAAGCACAAGCCCCAAAGCCCGACATATAACATGTCCCGTAGGTTCTTTGATATAAGAGGGGAGCGTTTGAAAAGAATGTTGCTGTTTAAAGCACAATTGCTCCATGATACCTTATTTTTCTCATTGTAAACTTAAATTCAAGCTATGATCACCACACAAAAATCCAGTGAGTCTATTTTGGTTGGAAAGGTGGTTTTATAAACTTAAAACGGAGCATCGTCTTTAAGTTGACCCTCCTGGGGAGGCAAGTAAACGGGGAGCCTGGAAAAGAGTTCAAATAAAACGATCAATAGAATATTTTGTTTAATGAAACCTCACTGAATCAGACCTGGTGTAGAAATATACGTATCTTATACGAATATATGTGTGCGTGCGTGTGTACATATGTAAGAGGAAGATAAAGGGCGGGTGAAACGAAAAGACGGCGGGGGTTATGGAATAGAGAATGAAAATAGAAAACTGCACAAAAACGTTAAGGAAGTGAATATTATTATGATTTCTATGGATGTATCTTCTTTTTCCCTTTCATTTATTTTCTTCTATTCTTGTAGCATTCATTCGTTTCTTTTGTACTTTGAATGAATCCAAGGTTCATCGTACGTTCACTTGGCAATGAGCCACGCCTTTTACGGAACGTCCCAGATCCAGAAATTCGATCTTCCAAATCTATTTTCGTTATTTTTTTAAGAAACAAAAGGAAAGAAAAGACAAAAATAAGAAAAAAATATGAGTGCATCTATATATAAAAAAACCTATGTATGTTTGTGTGGTTTTTATGCATACCTGTAGCAATCACAAATGATTTTTTTTCACAAGTATACATTGACAAGTATCACGTCGTAATATTGATTTGATCAATGTCGCTGACCGTGATGTACTGCGTGTACAGTGTTCTCTGCTGAATTATTTGTATGTCTCGGAAAAAGGGATCTATTTTAGACAGCCGAGTGGTCGTAGCTATGAGTAATACGATCTAGTAAGTAGCTTTAGTGAATGATTGTCTTTAGTTGTAGGTAGTTATATGCTTAAGCTTTAAGCTTTCGGCGTATTTTTCGACATATCTCCTAGGCTGATATACCTGTCCATATATATATAGGTTACATCTTACAATCATCTAGTGCGGAGGAACCCGGATGTAATCATATTCATTTCATCAATTATATGGCTTACATATATATATATAAGCCACCAGAACAAGTTTAAGAAATTGAAAGTTCATATATAATAGAAATTGTTTAGTGCTTTGTGACTTTCATTAAGGATTGCGATGATTTGTCATCATCATCATCATCATCATCATCGTCGTCGTCGTCATCGTTGTCGTCGTCGTCATTATCATCATCATCGTCGTCGTCGTCGTCATGATCATTATCGTCCACAACAACAACTGTTTCTTTTACTATTTTTTCGTCCTGTCTACATTTTTTTATTCTTTGTAGTTTTCATTGTCCCCCCTCCTATTTTTCTTCTTATTTGCTTTTACATTTTTTTTTATTTTTTATGTCCATCATCCTCATTCATCCACATTTTTTATCCTCGTCTGCCACCTCTTTTTTTCTAATTATTCTACTTCTTCCTCCTCTTTATCTTCTTATATCTTTTTCTCTTTATTTGCCTCTACATCTTTTTTCTTTCTATGATTCTTTTTTTCTTCTTCTTGCTCTTTGTGCAGATGCTTTTCTATTATATTCTACTTTATTCTTAACTTTATTTTTTTGCGATATTTTAATTTATGTTCTACTTTTGTTTCCACTATTTTTTTATTTCACTACTTCATTTTTTATTTTTTATTCACACAGAAGTCATCAATTAATCCGGCTGTCTTACTCCATTTCTCGATTTTACAGATCTATTTCTCTTTCAACATTTCTTTTCGTGAGAGGCAAGATATACCTCGACAGGTATTTATATTCAAATAATATTCAGAAGCAATATTAAGCTTGTTGTAATGTCCATACACATGCATGAATTACCTTGAGATTTGTATAACTCTGGCAGCGATTGATATCGGTGTTTATCATTTTTCAAATTTTCTTTAGCCAGTTTATACGTCGTGCTTACATTTAAATTTAAGCTTCCTTTAGACTGGTTAATGCATCGACGAACACAACGAAATTGCAACATTTCGATTTGGTATGGTTTTATATCAGGTTGGGTCCACTTTACATCATACTAAAAGGTAGACAAGATTTGAATATGGAAAAGTATCAAATATCCAAGTTGAAAATTTCGACTTACAAGTCATTTAAAATTACATTGTAAAAGACTAAGCCGATCAGTTTTCATGATAAACAAATAAATGCTGCGTTTTACCCGTGTTTTCAGGGTCAATCGTTTACATGGAAATAGTTGGCAACGCTGTTTAGTCACTAATTTTACCATATTACCCCTACTCCACCCTGATTTACATGAGTCATAATGGTTTTTCAAATTTGTGCTCCATTCTTCCTCATCAAGTATGGCAGGAGTATTTTCATATTGTCACAATTACCATTTTGCACACATGCATTGGTACATTTTAGTTCCTGCCTTCTGTAGGTACATCTAAGGATATTGTATCTTTCTATACATTTGCAATGAATCATCTGAATCAGTTCCCATACAGCAGGACTTTGTTTGTCATCACTGGGACAAGTTTGTTGAATTTCAGCTTCCAAGATCACTAAGATGGTGGCATTTCATCATTCCATTAAACTCCATAACCTGTCAATAAATGTGCAAAGAATGAAATCTACATGCAGAGGAATTTAGAAATAGTTGATCTGGCGTGACGAACATCTTGGAAATTTCTTGCAGAGCGTATTGTATCTTACTGACGTAAGTGAATCTTTCTGACCTCCATAGATCAGTTCTATAATTTCCTTAGAACAATTAGTTTCTACAACATCCTAAGTTTGGTTTGGTCGAAAGAATGCTTTTGGACAGTCTTTCATTGTCTTTTCAATTTTCATGATTCGCTGGAACATCGACATTTCGCAATGCCGAACACCTTGGACAACTAAGTATATAATATAAATGCACGCATGACAATAGGTTATTTCTAACCGCTTCAGCAAACACCTGTTTGAGAACCTTGATATTATAGACTTAGGATTTCACCTTGTCAAAGCGGAAATAGAGTTCAGTACATTTGGAAACATATGTATGAAACAGCAGGAGAACATGAAAATTAGTGTCCTTTTTAATAAGGCTTGTCGGTTTGACAGCAGACATACTGATGACTGCTTTTGTAATCTAAACGTCAGCACCTCCTTTCGATTAGAATAACATCAAACCATTTTGGCTTCATTCGTTTTGTGATCACATGGAATTTTGCCTGTTTTTTTTTTTTTTGCCCCATTCGACAAGATGTCGCCCTTTTCTCATTAAATATTGCCGTCTCGGTAATGATTACTTTATTTTCATTCAAATTTCGTTTTTGATGCCACAGTTTGTATGTCTTGGGTTTATATCTATCTTTGGGAGAAATTGTATGGAGGATTTTCCCTGATATTTGCACGCCTTATGTAGCAGATGCATCGTGCTTTTCCAAATGGGCGTACTCTTATTGGAAGTGAAATATGGATATAATGAAGTAAATTCCATGGTTCAAAACAATCAATTAAGAGTAGCGATCAATACAAGTGGTGAATTTACACCGGGACACCGAGCTCAATAACGGCTCATGGGCGTACTGTTAAACGACTGCTTGTCCGATGCCAGCAACCTTTCTGGGCGTGTCTTTCTCAACAAACATGTTGAAACAAGGATCGCAAACTTACTGGAATCACTTCTAATGCGGCTGCTAGTTTCAGTTCGGTGGTTTTTGAATACAAAGTCTCTATTGCCAACTGCTGTGTTGATATTATTTTTTCATGGATTTTGCTGCGGCTTGGAGAATTGTTCCTTTTTGTGCTTTCTCATCGTCCTTCCGAGGTGAATTGTACTATTCACGAAGAATGTCACAAGTGCTTCCCCTAAATGCAACAATGTATTTGTCGCCACTACGGCCTTCAGTCACGAATATAGAGTACCCATATCGACTTAGTAGCGTTTTGTTAAGGTATTGATTTTTATACGCCGTAAATTTACTAGCACGCAAGTATTCTCCCATTTTCGTGACAAGGTCCGATATCGATCACTGTGATGTAGTATTCTTAATCATTAATTCTTGCGTGTGCTTACACATCAGCATTCAATTTTCCTCACTTACTATGAATTCCCGGGCAACGTCGAACAAAACCTGGCAACGGGTAAGCTAGTATGAACATAAAAACAAAAACAGCTTCGTGTTATAAAAAGGATGTTATCTTTATTGATGTTTTTGTTTCCAACAAAAATTCCCGAGTGAGTTTTATTAGTTTAAATATTCAGCGTAAATCGTTGACAAGATGATCCTAGCGAGTTAAGCGAAGTTGAGACTGGCCAGTACTAAAATAGGCGAAAATTTTAGACACAGAAGGAATGTATATTACAAGATTTTGCGTAAATTTTACAAATCAACACATACAGGATTTCGATATTAAATGATCGAACAATGGTTGACACGCCTAAATCAAATAAAAACAACAATAACGATATAACATAAGGTATTAATGGTTACAATTAATACGTAGGAAGTTACACTGCATTAGATACACTCATGCTCGCCCTATATATGTAGTATATTTATTTATACAAATATTCTTGGCCACACATGTGCATACATGATTTTGTGTCAACAGCTTTAGAGAAACAGCGTATTTACGCCAGATCCTTTCTGCTCAGCATGCCACCGATCACTTTGTCATAAATATTGGTGAATTTACATCTAGGATAAAAACACGACACAATCATTATATATATATATATATATATATATATATATATATATATATACAGTGTGAGCCCCCCAAAAAAACAAAAGCTAAATGGAGGCTATCTAGAACCTATGCTTTAGAACGGAGAAAAAAGGGCAAAGACACTAGTGTTTTGATGTGATGGTTTGAATATAATAAACTAGTCTGACCAAAGTTTGATTTCATTCGGACAAAACACTAAGAAACGGGGCCCAATTAGAGTTGGGGCCCGTTTCTTTTTGGGTCACCTTGTATTTATATATATATATATATATATATATATATATATACATACATAAGTGAAAGTGTGTGTGTCTGTGTACATTTCCCTACGCAATAACTTTGTCAATTTTAAGCCTACAGATTCGAAATTTGGTATACAGGGTACTGAGATTTGGGAAAATCGATGCGGTTGGTTTTCGTACAGAAATTAGGCGATTAAGGGGTCAAAGTTCAACGATTTGACCTTTTAGAACTCTACCAAGCTCATCCGACAATTTTGAGTCGAAACACTTGGAATTTTTGATATAGGTTCCTTGGACATGGATCTTAATAACTTTATTTGAACCCAAAAGAATAAATGTTAAGGGGTCAAAAAAAGAGTCAAAGTTTTTAAAAAATTGACCTCTGTTGTCTCTTTCAAATTACTCAGACAATTTCTGGTCTTAATATTTGAAATTTTACATATAGGGTATTCAGAGATAGGGCAAGCTTTTTCATCAATTTGGGTCGAAAAGTTCTAGTTACCAATATATAAATGTATGTATGTATGTATGTGTGTATGTATGTTTGCATGTCTGCCTTAAACTTTCAATAGAGGCGACGGATTTTACCAAGATCAGTATCGTTTTAAAGTTCGACCATTCATACGACAAATATCGAAGAATTGGCTAAAAACATTAATATCTTCCCCTTCAACTAGGCATTTTACTACAGGGGGGGGATCACTTTTTTCGCTGATATTTTTTAAAGTTATCCTCTCCTTTAGATTGTCTAGCCTTAATTTTTAAAAATGTCACTTCCGGATTGGCGGTGGTCGTAACAGCATAAACGTTAGGTTTTACCCCGTTCTTTTCCTCCTTTGCGGTACGGCTTCGAGCCTGCCTTCATACACCATTTTTTTTTTTGCTCAACATACACATCCAAACACCCGGGCAACGCCGGGCTGAAATTCTAGTATATATATATATATATATATATATATATATATATATATATATATATATATATATATATGGACTTTCGCTTTTGAATATAAGCGTTGTTTCCTGAAGTGGTCTCTAGTTATTAAATACTGGAAGACCGAAACATGCTCATGACTGTCAAGAAACACATTATTAAATATACAAAAACAGATTGAAAGTATACATTGCTCTACTTCCGTATTGGACACTTGTATTAACCTCGTTATATTTTATGGTTACTTTACCTTTGGAAAATAGCAACCTCAAATTATATATATATATATATATGTGTGTGTGTGTGTGTGTGTTTATATATATATATATATATATATATATATATTTATATATACATATATATATATATATATATATATATATATATATATATATATATATATATATATATATATATATAGGACAACAAGAGTATGAAATGAAGTCACAAAACTATATATTGGTAGATATAGAGTGGATCATTTATTGAATAATGGAATACAAGCAAAAATTTGGGGGATATAAGGGACTCTTTATGGCAGGGCATTTCGAAGCCTAATGCTTCTCATCAGAAGAGTAGAGAAGGTGCTAGGTAGCATGGGGAAGATGTGGCGTCAAGCGTAGGGTTCATAAGGGACGAAGAAGATTAAGGGGATTATAGAATGTTGGAGGAAGCTTTATTGAATTCTACATAAATACAATATATAAATGAGAAGCTTGTTTTATATAGTATGATATATAAGATTGTATATGGTCTTTAACATACTGTTGAGTTTAAGGGGTATATGTTTTAGGGTTCAATTGAGGTTGTATTGTTGCTGCGTGGTAATTTATTTTAACGGTTTGTGGGGTGTCTACCATCTATGGGGTGGTATTTTTGACAGGTGCAACCTAAACGGCAAAAGTCGGTTATAATTGGGGGGTGGGGGTATGCAAGGTTGTAATATTGATTAGGTAATATGCGGCAATATTTTTAAATGTCTTCTGTTATGATATAGGGAGTATCATTATAAGGGGGCAGTTGGAGGATCTGATGGCAATGTCTATGAGTGCGTTTAACTCGAAGCAAAAGGTTTAAGGATACATATAGTTAGCAAGGTGGAAGAGTAAGGAGACATTTCCTACTTATAAAAGTTGTAATAATATCAGTAATAGAAGGGTAATTATAATAATGAGAATGATATTAATAATGATTATTATAATAATAGTAATAATAATAAGGATAAAAATAAAATAAAAGTAAAAATGAAGATAAAAATAAAGATGAAAATAAAAATAATATTACCAATAGCTGTGATAAAGTAATGTCAATGTTAATGATAATAACAATTAAAATGAAGATAATGGTAATGGTTATGGTAACAATAACGGGGATAATAATAATAATAATAATAATAATAATAATAATAATAATAACAACAATTATAATGATGCTTATAATACTACTACTACTACTACTACTACTAATAATAATAATAATAATAATAATAATAGCGGTAAAATCAAGGCAATAATAATACTGATAATAACAATAATAATAACAATATTATTACCACTACCTCCACTATTACCATCACTACTACTAATAATAATAATGATAATGATGTTTATAATAATTACTAAGGAATGCGTAAAAGAAAGGGATACAGACAAGTGGGGGGGGTAGAATAACAGGAAATAGGGTTGAGGAGTGAGAAGAAAGTCGTCCCGTGACAAAATAAACAATTAAAATAAAAGAATATATATATATATATATATATATATATATATATATATATATGTATATATCCATATATACAAACACAGATACAAAAAAAGCAATATAAGAGGTGAGGGTATATTGAAAGTAGATGTAGAATTAGCCGGGAAAGCGTCAGAGTTCGGTGAGCAAAAAAAAACCTAGGTTTACATTAAAGAAGTCCGTCACTGGGTAAGATAGTTTCAAGAGTCCACATTAAAACTTTAAATTTCTTGAAATCCGATTTTATAGGCCATCAAATTTATGTTGTTTTTTTTTATGGAAAAATCAAGGCCTAGAAAATTGAATACATACTTTCTCGTTTATGAACACGAGGGACAGGTCTATCCATTCGGCGTAACGACTTATTGTAGTAATTCTAATATTCAAGAGATGTTGCATTAAATTGATTGGGTGGTCTTGCATAGATACGCTGGTTTGTTGAATTTTTTCCTACTATTTTGGAGTACAAAAAAAAACGGTATTTGTTCAATCGAAGACTCTTGTGATGGAATTTACTCGAAGCTGGACTGGAGCTGCGTTCAGTCTAGTGAGATTATCAGTAGGAAGTAACGACTAGAAAGGAATTTGGAAGGAATTTAAAGATGGTACACGAGTATATTTGTGGGGAATTGGAATCGCCCTTGGCTGGTAGTCGGAAGGGGTAGAAGAGGGATGGGGATGTGTCTGTATGGGTGACGGGGTGGGTTGGGCTGAACCGGGGGAGCTTATCTTATGTTATATTTTCGGTACATTTAAATGTTTTTATGTAAATACTACTGGGATGAAGGGCTTAGTGTTAATCTAATAGTGGAGTCCAAATGCGCCGATTTTAAAATGTTTTCTTATAGGGGGGCTTGCCAGTGGGGGTAAGGAGTGGTGGTTAGATGGTTCTAAATTTCAGTTTTAGGTCTTTGGCCTTGGAAGGGTGTTTCTAAGATTTTTTTCATTAGGCTTAGGTTTAGATTGGTTAGGTTATATTCTGGTTGCATCGTGTGCTAATTGGTTATTTGGTTACAATTTAATAGGTGGTATTAAGTGTACGGTTTTAGGGGCATAGGGTTTGTTAGGCAAAGTTGTTTGAGGGCTTATGATTTTTTTGCAAAGGCATCACCACTTATCAAGGCCAAGAGGCCACTCGAGGATAAGGGTTAAAGAGTGTACAATAGAAATTCGACAATATAGTGACCGTTAGTAATGGAGATTCGGTAAATTAGTTAACTTATACGGAACGACTCATCAAAAAGTTATTTACGTTAGACTTGAAGACAACCATATTGTAGTCAGCTGGAAAGCAGAAAAACGGAAGAAAATACCCCCCAAATTTTGCTTGTATTCCATTATTCAATGAATGATCCATTCTATATCTACCGATATATGGTTTTGTGACTTCATTCCATACTCTTGTTTTCCTATTGTATTAGCTTCAATAATAATTGTTGAGCTTGGCATTATCCAGATAAGTCTCCTCTTGTGGAATTGAACTCTCTCTTTTCCTCTTATGCATTAAGATATATATATATATATATATATATATATATATATATATATATATATATATATATATATATATATATAACGGAAAAATCTTATTATTGAAAAGCCATTCAAATTTGTAAAAAGCATTATAAATCTTTAAAGAAGGTATAAAATTTTAATTATCCTACAACGAGTACACATAAACTTGAATAAAATAGTATATATATATATATATATATATATATATATATATATATATATATACTAGTAGGGAGTCCCGATGTTGCTCAGGATCGAATAAGGACCACCGAATATTCGACACTTTCAATATTTTTCTTTTCATCGAAATCGGTGAAGCCCATTTTTCAATCAAAGCGATTTATTGCCTGCTCTACTCGGGGCCGCATCACTGCAATTTTACATGCTTCCTCGAAATGACTTCTTCCAAAATACATGTAGTCTAAATTGTACTGTAGAGAATCCACTGTTGGTTTCATAAAATTATTTTTATATAATGGTTTGAATTAAAGTGGAAAATGCAAAAGTAGCTGTTTTGGAGTCAATAGAGAACGAAATCACGCACACACACACATGAACACGGACACACACAAAGTTCCTTTTATTAATATATATCTGTAGATAGAATATATATATATATATATATATATATATATATATATCCTCTGGTAAATGATTTTTTAAATAAGTATAAAAGACAAAATTTCAATTTTTTCAAAGAAGCAAAATGTATTTTTAAATAAATCAAATAAAAATATGAAGAAAAATAAAATATATTTTTGTCACTACCTCCCTTGACGCCATTTTTTGTTATTGGCATCTTCAGAAAGGATGGGAAAGAAATTCCATTATTTTTTCCATTTCAAGCGAAAATTCGCCAGGCGTCCACATTCCATCGCTAAGTTCACACCAATAGGGATTTTTTTTTCAGTCTTCAATTTACATTTTTCCCTATCATTTTTTTATCATTCTATTTATTTATTTATTCATTTTCTTTTGTGGATTTTAAATTTACTTCCCCAACACCGTACGTTATCATCTCCAAAGAATTTTGAAAAACAGTAAAAACTGAATTTAATTTTTTGTTCTCATATTCAACTCGTCCATAATATTTGAAAACACATGGCGGTGTGATCATAACGCTTGATCATATAATTTTTTTGTCTCAAAACAGACGTATATAAGCGTTATGTGTATACAAATGAACGTGTGGTAATCTATATATCTATAAAAGTGAGAATGTGTGTGTGAGGACACAACTCAATCTATATACTCAACGAATATGTTATCTACAGACTTGGAATTTAGTATATGAGTATTCACACGTGTGGAAAACTCTTAAATCAGTGAATTGTTACGTGCGGCTCGTCGATTTTTATTTAGTTGCTTACTGTTTCACGAATGCGCATGCATAAATCGTTCATATGAAAAATTCCTTATGTTAATAATAATTATTTTTCAAAACAGTTTCTAAAGACGTGTCGAGGTGGCCTAATGGTTATTGTATTTGACTCACTGTCTTTAGGCATTTTTTTAAATCTCAACTCGAGTATTTGTTTTTTTTTGTTTTTTTTTTGTTTTTTTTTGTTTTGTTTTTTTTTTTGCTTAAAAGAAAGAAATGTTTTAAAAATGTTTTATAAAACCATAAGAAATATTTTAGAAAAATGTTATACCTGCATGTACATGTCTAAGTTTTTTTGGCGTTTTTTTTTTTAAATTCAATTTCGTAAAAGAATTTGACGTTACGTATAAACCTAAGGTATTTCGGTTCATAATAAATAAGAAATTTGCATTAATTAAAATATAATAGTTATGCGTGTTTGACTACCGGCCAACACCGGGCGGTTTGCTAGTATATAATATTCTAGAGACTCTGAACACACGAACAACTGTATTGCTTAAATGTATATATTAACACGTATACTGAAGCTTACACGTATGAACATGCACACTCACACATACACACACATAGTTAAAAAAGTAATGCTTTTTTATTCCTCGAATGTGTCAGCAAATTGCATTGTAATGATGACTGTACTTATGCGTTCAGCACCTGAAACGTTCATCACTATGTAACAAATATTAACGGTTTGAGACTCTAAGAAAGAAACCCCTATCAATGACGGGCGTCAGAAAAAAAATGCGTCATGAAATTTCTGACAAACGTGCATTGAGAATGGTGGTGATATAGAAAAATAATTTCTAGAGTGTGAAAGATGGCTTATTGTAATAGTACCACCTCTGTCTTCGTAGCTCTACAATTGTTTGATTTTAAAAGGTTACTTATAGAATGACTCTTGTTTTACAAGGACCGCAACAGACGCCTATGCTTAGTCATTGTTTATCGGTTGCAAAAGTGCATTAATGACTATGTAGAAATATATGTTCTCACCAGATGACCTAGCATTATCCGGAGACCATAACGAAATACCCCACATATGAAAACAACCGAAAAATTGCTTATATGTAAGTTGATAAAGAAGAAATAAGTCTCAAAACGCTGTGTATTTTTTCCTGATGAGCCGCGATTATTTGAAAACCGTAATAAACAATGACACAGATTAAAACAGACGATAAACTTGATTATATGCAAGTCTACAATGGAAGCTGTTTCTTACAAACAATAATATCATGTTGATCGCTTTATTGCGAGTTTCTACTACTGTTCCGGTAGAAAATTCATTTTATAGAGAAAGGCTTTTACCATAATTTTGATTTACAAATTTTCCTCGCCCGAAAATTAAACCTTATTCCCCCACACTGTAAGTGTATCGAAAGTATTCTAATCATTCTCTCATCATCATCCAACTTAAGTGTTTGACAGAGACTTTATTTCTGAACCACGCATCTGGCAAAAATCGCATTCAAGACAAGGCCATACAATTTGTCACAGCATAGGATGACATCCTAAGATCATTCGTAGATAATTATGCTGACAACACTACCATCTATAGCAACACTTCAAAAACTGTAAATGACCAAGTTCTATCTGACTCTCTCTCTCTCCTCTGATCTTAAGCAGGGGTCAGAGCGGGGAAAGAGATGGCTGTTAATTTTAATGCATCTAAAACCAAGCTTCTATCTTTACGTCATCAACCCTCTGATCCACGTCTGGTATCAATTAAAATGAATGACTCTCATCTTGGGAAGGCAATATGTTTTGACAAGCTCCTGGGCTTCATTCTTACTCCTGATCTGAAATGGAACAGACATCAAATGTTGTCATGGTCGCTGGAAAAATGGTGGGATCATTCTACTGCCGCAGTAAATATCTAACTGCTGATGCACTTCTCTACACGTATAAGAGTCACGTACGTTCAAAGATGGAGTACTGTTGCAACATCTTGGTAGGAGCTGCTGGAAAGACTCATCCTGCTCATATTGTCCCATTAACTACTTTACACTCGGTAACCATCCCCGAGTGACCACCTGGTCTTGATAAGTGATGACTCTTTTGTAAAGTAAATATCTGCGATCTCGAATTTAGTACTTCATATTTTTTTTATATTATTTTTGTTTACTGCATTATTTCCATGTGTATTTTTATTTCAATTGTGTATTCCCCGCCCCTTTTTTCATTCTACCTTCTTGGTTCGTTTTATTGTATTTTTCGCATGTCTACATACTTTTTTTTCCAATGGAAATAAGGGGATCGAAACAAACTTATCCGTGTATTATTAATTTTTTCGCGTAATTTCACCGTTAATTAGAAAATTTAAAACCTTCAATTTTTCTGCAAACCTTTATGACAGAGCTGGTAAATCTTTCGATTTTTCTCATATCTTCCTGTGATTGATTTGTTTACTGTCTTTTATGCATTTTGTCCTAGTCGCATTTTATTGTATTATATATTATATGTTGTTTGATAAAGTATATAATATCTCTCTTTCTCACTCACTTTGTATGGATATATGTATATATATATATATATATATATATATATATATATATATATATATATACATATACATATACATATATATGTGTGTGCGTGCATGTGTTCGTGTGTTATTAAATATATCACGTTAAAAGTATTTAGTCATTTTCAAGATGTTGCTCTTCAATTGGTAAAAACGTGTGTATAATTGTTTCAGTTCCACGTCGTATTTGCATACAAGTATAGTATAGGTCCTCAATTATAATTCGGCAGAATAAGGCCTCGTTAACGCGTGGAAAAACCAATTATATGTATATATAAATATATATATATATATATATATATATATATATATATATATACACACACACACACACACACACATATATATATATATATATATATATATATATATATATATATATATATATATATATATGAAATTGTGTGTGGGTGTCTGTGTGTACATTTCCCTACCAAACAACTCTGCAATATTGGGTCTAAAGACTCAAAATTTACTATAAGGGGTAGTGAGATGTGGGAAAATCTTTTTAATCAGTTTTCGGCCAGCAGTTTGGCTGTCCAAGGGGCTAAAGTTGTAGGAATTGACTTTTGCAGACCATAACAATCTCCTGCACCAATTTTGGGTCTAAATTCTTGAAATTTTAGATGTAGGTTACCTGGATATGAGTCAAACCTTTTAATATATATATATATATATATATATATATATATATATGCACATAAAATTATGAACAATACATAGGTTCCGAACAAAGCCAGGCTGAACTGCTAATATATTAATATAGATAATATTGCCGAGACTAACTTGTTAGTTGCTGCTTATAATCGTCATCAAGTAACCTCTTCATTTCTACTGAAAACATTCAAAAAATGTATCTTTTTATTAAATCTTAGTCTCATTTCACTTATATTTTCCGTATTTTAGTGATTAATTACTTAATATGTTCTATAATTTCGCATCCCTTGCGCAATGCCATACGATTTTTTAATGTTTAATCTATTTATTTGGATGTCAGTATTCTCTTTTGCCACCATTTTGTTTTAAGTTGCCTTTTTCATATCTGTTTTTTTGATTACGTATTCCTTGGTTAAAAATAATGATTTTTTGTGTTATAAAGATGAAATAGCCTTATAAAAAGCGTGTTATTTTAATCAAAAAGTGATATTTTGCGCGGTCAGACACTCCTCAGTTCTGTAATAATTAGAGTAGAGTAATCGCTCACATTTTTATTACATCCCTTTCGGAGAACTCTGTATTCAGGTACGAAATATAAAAACTACACATATTTTAAGCAGTGGTTTTAGGGTTTCTTCTACAGTCGCTTATCAATAATAGTTGTATACTTTGTTTGTATGAATGCATTTTGTCTAAAATTTAGCAAACAATTAGTTTTATCTTTATTACAAATAAACCATTGTTCTATAATATGACCTCCTTTATTTATTCAATCATGATGTGTTACACACATGCGTACATGTTTCAGCTCCCACTCATCTTAATACTCAGTCAATGGGCCATTTTACAAAACGAAATAAGATGAATAGAAAATGTTTAACATTCTTGAAATCCTTTCTTTTTGTAGGGAATAATGGAAGAATTATGTATTCATCGAAACCAAGTTAATTATTTATATCAACATGCTGACATATTAACAAAGCTTTTTTTTTCTCGTGCATTCTCGGTCAATTCGTTCTTATCTATTTATTTTTATGATGTCCAAAACGGATTCATTTGATACACAATCAAATGTATACGTTTTAGACAACGAAATTTTTTTTTTTAGAAAACGTATATGTTTCATGCTTTGATTTTCAATATAGTATTTGCTAGAGACGTATTGCCTCGTTAATCCTGGTATCTAAATGTTAGGAGATAAGCATAAACTGTTTGATTTAAAGTTTATCGCGTCATACTAATATAGGCTCCGACTGTTGCATTGTTTTGCCTAAAATGAATTCGGCTTCATAGTGAACTGAGTTATTTGTGCACCATATGCTAAAAGTTAGTTCGACTAGCTTACTTGATATGAGTAAATCCTTTTAAGCTGCAGAACGGAGGTCTAGGAGTGTGTTAGTTTAGTTTGTGCTACTATTAAAGTTGTATAGAGTTTATTGAACGTATGGAAGTACTATCCAACAAATGGCGTAACTTTGTTTCGGTACATTTCCTCCAAGACCGTCCATGTACATTATTATGCGATAGGACCTCTCGATAATTTCATTTCACAACGGTACGTGGGCGCTTGGAAACTGTATGTGCAGATTCGACATCCGCGCAAACTCATTCCCGCCGTAGAAGGTTCCGCCTACGACTGTGACACAAGTTTTGAGCGTTTCCGCACATGCCCGACACAAGTGTTTAGTTACGTTAACTTTTATGCTGGAATAAAAAAAAAAACTAGTTAAAGTTCATGTTCCTATATTCTTTGTGTTGGTATGTCGTATAGATATGTATCCGACTTTCTTTTGAAGCCGTTACTTGATAAACTTTGTTGTGTTATGACGTAGTTTACTTGAATATTTCGGGGTTGGTTATTGAAAAATTTCTTTTAAGTCTTACTTCAGATATGATTATTTTTGTATAACAATATTTGAATAAATAATAATAATATAGTACGTATTTCTTCTAATATATATTTGGATATGGCATTAAATTTAAAGCTAAGTAGACATTTGCTTCTCCTGCTTGCTTTACGGAATCCCTATTTAGGAATTTTACATTTCTTAAACGGTACTATAAAGGATTTGGTCATCAGTCGTTTTAGCTCTCAAGCGAACATTTAAGTTACAAATGTCATTTAAGTGTACTAAGCTGTTCGAGGGCTAATCGTCTTAACATTCACAGGAGTTATGGATTGGAACAAATACATTGAAGATATCGTCAAGGCTTCTGCATAAAAGGTGGGTTCCTTTTATATTAACAAACTACATACACCTGACAATAGCCTTTATCTTTACAAAGTCACCGTTCGCTCATGCATGGAGAATTGTTGCCACATATTGGCTGGTACATCAAATACTAGACAGAGTCTAAAAATGTCTCCAACCTATGGACCAAGTCTCAACCTCTGTCCAATCACCACAATGTTGCAAACGTGTGTTTGTTTAAAAGTACATTCATCGTATGTGCTCTTACGAACTCATGGCATTTGTGCTTCCTCGACGTAAACACCCTCGACTAACCCAATAAACAGAAAAATCCCATCTCTTCACTGTAGAAGAACCTAGTTATGGGAAAGCTTTCTCGTCTAATCGTTTCTTCCGAGGAACTGCTTGACTAAAGATTCGTTTCATGTCTCTTTTTGTTTGCACTATACAAACATGCAGACATTTAAACGTAATGGGAACAAACATCTCGCTGCTGAACTCCTTACATAGTTTGCCTATAGACAAGGTTCCCAATAGTAGCAATTCACGTCCAAGTCGCAACTGGGATAAGAAAGAGTGCTTAAAGCTTGATTGGATGGAGTAGATGGTGTCTGCGTAGTTGAGTTTTACTTACGCTGATGGTCGAGGAATTTCAGAGAGTTCCAACCTACTGCCTTACTGTACGATTTGCTGTATTCATATATATATATATATATATATATATATATATATATATATATATATATATATATATAGATTTAAGTAAAAAAAAAAGAGAAAGATCAATTCCAAAAAAAGGAGACTTATCCAAGCCAAGCTCAACAATAACTATTGGAGCTTATACAATAGGACAACAAGAGTATGATATGAAGACACAAAACTATATATTGGTAGATATAAAATGGATCATTTATTGAATAATGGAATACAGGCAAAATTTGGGGGATAGAAGGGACTCTTTATGCCGGGCATTTCGAAGCCTAACGCTTCTCATCAGAAGAGTAGAGAAGGTGCTAGGTAGCATGGGGGAGACGCGGCGTCTATCGTAATATTCGTTAGGGATGAAAAAGATTAAGAGGAATTATAGAGTGTTGGGGAACGCTTTAGTCGATTCTAATTTGTGTGTGTGTGCGTAAATATATATATATATATATATATATAATTTTTTTTATTTATATAGACAAATATTACATAGTCGCTACACTGAACATGCTAATGTTTCGGAAAAACACGCCAGAAAAGCGTATGCATACATAATGCATCATCTTATTTTTATTATAGTTAAAGTCGCCCTAAAATATTTTGGAATTTAAAAATGTGTGTGCGTTTTTTTTTTATCGTGCATATGTCCGGAAAAGATCTCTGTCACTCCTCAAGGGAAACACCCTATCTGGAAAAGTGAAGGCGAGAATTGAAAACTTCTGATCCAATTGGAGTGCATGGCAAGCAAAATTTTATTGAACAGTTTTTTTTTTATTATTTGCAGCCACTGGCTTTCTATAGATTAGTATTAGTCTATCCGGAAATGAGTTTTCCGCTACAATGCTTTTTCATTGTTACAGAAATGTTAAAAATTAAAAAAATAAAAGATTGGGTTATTTTGAAATTAACGGGTGCATCTCTCTCTCACACTCTCTCTCGCGCTCTCTCACTCTCTCTCTCTCCATATATATATATATATATATATATATATATATATATATATATATATATATATCACACACTATTTGCATCTCTCTTATTCTTTTTCTTAACTCTTTATATATATATATATATATATATAGAGAGAGAGAGAGATATGTGTATATATAAATATTTGTATATATATATCTATTATATATATATATATATATATATATATTGAGTATATTTAGGCAGCATATTCTCCTTTAAGCATATATTGTTAAACAGCACAGCATTTTCTTCTTTGACAATTTTCTGTTTTATTTTTCCAGTTTTCGAATAATCCTTCTTGTGTTATATGTAAAATGGTGTAAAAGTGTTCCGTAGTCTGCGAGCGCTTTCGGCGTTTCCGCCATCTTCAGGCTGGTTATATAAAAGTCGTTTTAAAATTACGTCGAATGATAAGGTCGTGTTTTAAAATTACATCGTACTATAAGATCGTTTTTGGCTTATGTGGGCTATTTATATACAAATTTATTGGACAGTTTTTTTTTTATATATACATTAAGAGAGGCATTTTAAAATATTTTTGCTGGATTCATAATTTATATTGTTTATTTTGGATTGACTCACTTTTATATACAATGCCTCCAACACCTTCAGTCTCCTAACGTTAGAGTCTGTTTGTAAAATTTTGGTATTTTCTACCATGATGTTTCTAAATTGAGAATGCTGGCAGCCATGGTTTTTTAAATGTTGCGCGATAGAGCTAGTATCGGAAAGATGTCTACGGGACAACGTGTTGGTAGTATGACCAATGTAAGAGGAACAGTTAGAGATACACTCTCCTATTGGGCAATTAAATAGAGAAATTACATTGTTCTTCTCCAACACTGTGTCCGCTTGCGAAATATTGTTATTAATTATGAGATTAGTCGTTTTCTGTTTTTTATAATAGATAATGAACTTCAACTCTCTACCGCTGCTGGGAGATACGTATCGTCGAATTATGTCTTTTAAGACCCTTTCGTTTATGTGATAGTTTTTATGTAATTTATGCGTGACGGATTATTATCCCTTTCCCTACTAGCAACATGACTTAAATTGTTAATAAACAATTTAATTTCTTTATCCACTAGAAAGTTTGGAAAATGATTATTTATCAGTACCTTTTTTATGTTTCTTAATTCACTGTAGAAGATAGTTTTTACTAGATGAAATCATTTTTGCCCGTTGGATAAGGTTTTTTATTATTGCTACCTTATAACGAAATGGACATTCACTTCTATAATTTAGGATACATGAATTAAGAGATGTGGGCTTTTTAAACACTGAAGTAATAAATTCATCATTGTTGGAATCAATATAGACGTCTAAAAATGGTATCTTGTTATTTATGTTGAGCTCATAAGTAAAGTTAAGGACGGAGCTAGTTTGAAATGTACATCTTAAATCCTCTATCTCTTTGATATTATCGGCAAGTATAAATACATCATCAACGTATCTAACATAAATGTAAGGCTTTTTTGTAGAGTTGAATATTTTATTTTCCAAGTTGGCCATATAAACGTTCTTATCTATTATAAAAAACGGAAAACGACTAATCTCGTAATTAATAACAATATTTCGCAACCGGACAAAATGTTGGAAAAGAACAATGTAATTTATCAATTTAATTGCCCAATAGGAGAGTGTATCTCTAACTGTTCCTCTTACATTGGTCATACTACCAACACGTTGTCCCGTAGACTAACGCTTCATCTTTCCGATACTAGCTCTATCGCGCAACATTTAAAAAAACATGGCTGCCAGCATTCTCAATTTAGAAACATCATGGTAGAAAATACCAAAATTTTACAAACAGACTCTAACGTTAGGAGACTGAAGGTTTTGGAGGCATTGTATATAAAAGTGAGACAACCCAAAATAAACAATATAAATTATGAATCCAGCAAAAATATTTTAAAATGCCTCTCTTAATGTATATATATAAAAAAAAACAAAAAAAACTGTCCAATAAATTTGTATATAAATAGCCCACATAAGCCAAAAACGATCTTATAGTACGATGTAATTTTAAAACACGACCTTATCATTCGACGTAATTTTAAAACGACTTTTATATAACCAGCCTGAAGATGGCGGAAACGCCGAAAGCGCTCGCAGACTACGGAACACTTTTACACCATTTTACATATAACACAAGAAGGATTATTCGAAAACTGGAAAAAATAAAACGGAAAATTGTCAAACAAGAAAATGCTGTGCTGTTTAACAATATATATATATATATATATATATATATATATATATATATATATATATATATATATATATATATGTATATGTGTGTGTAATAATGAAAGTTAAATTCTGTGGATTAAAATACACAAGTTTTATTGTGTGAAACAAGGAATACGATGGGCGTGCAATAAGTAATGTCCCTGACCCACTTCCTATAGGAGTAGAGCAACGAAACCTGGCACAGTTATTAGTCATTCTCTACATAACAAGCACCCAGAGTTATGCATTTTTCCCATCGTTTGATGCAGCTCTGGAGACCGTTTTTGTAGAACACCCCAGGTTGATCCTCCAAACACGTCGTGACTTCAGAAATCAAGGCTGCATCATCTGGGAAACGCTTTCCCTTCAAAACAACTTCATGGCTGGGAAGAGGTGAAAGTCAGAGAGTGCAAGGTCAGGAGAGTAGGGAGGATGGGGAAGGATTTCATAACTACACGCCAGTGCTTCTGATCTGGCGACATGCGTGTTGTGGACCGGGGCGTTGTCCAGCAGGAGGAGGGTACCTTTGCTGATCCTGGTCCGCCTCTTGATTTTGATAGCTTCCCTTAATTTCCTCAAAAGTGAAGCATAATTAGCTCCTGTAATTGTGGTACCCTTTGCCAGGAAATCTGTCATCACTACTCCGTTCTGGTCCCAGAAGACTGTAAGCATGACCTTGCCAGCGGAAGGCTGCACCCTTGCCTTCTTTGGAGGTCGTGAGTCTAAGTGCTTCCACTGCATTGACTGAGCTTTGGTCTCTGGATCATAGTGATGGACCCAGGTGAAAAACTTTGACTGATCTTCTTGGCACTTCTCCAAATTCATCCTCGAGCACTCGACTAGTTCTCGCTTCTGGAATAGTGAGCAACCTGGGAGTCCATCCGGACGACAACTTATGCATTTGCAAATGGCCATGAATGATTTTCCACAGACCCTGTACTAATCTTGACATCTTCGGCTATTTGGCGAATAGTAATGCGCCGATCTTCCAAAATGGCAGCCTTAACTTGACGGACAGATGCCTCATCAATAGCAGAATGGGGGTGGGCGACCAGGTCTGGGAGCTGTTTCCACAGACTTCCGGCCATGTTTGAATTTACGATGCCAGCGTTTTACAAGGCCATATGATGGGGCATCATCACCATAAGTTTCTTACATTTCATCAAAAGTCTCCTGTGGTGTGCGTCCTTTCAAATACAAAAACCGGATCACTGCTTGACATTAATCAGACTCCATTTAACACCTGACTCAGTTCAAACACCTGTAAAACAGAAACCACAATTAGTTCAGAGCTGTAATTCGCCACATTACCCGTAGGCACATAAGTCATTGCACAGACGAAATTTCAGCTAAATCAGACAACTGGAAGTGGGTCAGAGGCATTACTTATTGCACGCCCCTAGTATATGGAAAAATCATATTCATTAACATAATTCATGGATTTTCAATAATGGCTCTTATCATCAGAGGAAATGAAATGCAATTAACAAAATTACGAAAATAAAATATGTTTTGCTCATTAGAACATATATTGAAACAGTTATTCAAAAGGTATTTACAAGTCATAAATAAAGGATATGGACAATCCAAAGGGAAAATAAGAGATAATAGAGTGATCCGTTACAGTGGTTTTAAACTCGACCCCAGATCCTAACCTAAAAATATCTACATCCGGGCGTAGTACATACAGCATCTAGTATTCCCAAATTGTCACCTGATTCTGGCCATGCTAATGGTTGCTCAACTTGAATTACCTCACGAAAACAGTGTGTCACTGTGATCATATCGTACACACAAACACACACCCATATATACATATATATATATATGTATATATATATATATACACAGTAAATTATATTGTAAAGTAAATTACAATATATATATATATATATATATATATATATATATATATACAGTAAACTATATTGTCCTTAACTCTATATATAATGATATATGTATATATGTATATATATATATATATATATGTATGTACATATATATGTGTGTGTGTGTGTGCATGTATGTGCATGTGTGTGTGTCGAAATTGCTTACTAAAACTGTTGTCTTTATATGGATTATCTTGCAGACAATATGTATAATAAGCTTATTATCTACATCACTGCGTTCTTCGACAGAAAAGCTGTTTAATTTAAGATTAATGGTCATTTCTTCGCGCCATATTGGAAATCATTTAAGTTTTCAGACTGGGTAAGATTGTCAACATTTGAACGAAATTCAGTTCGGAAAATTGAGTTCATAATCATTTTTGTCAAGTTTATTTTCTTTTACCTGTATATGTTTTTCTTGGATTTATTTAACTTTGACATTCGTTTATTCCTAGACTTATTGTTTAAAATCACTTGCGATATTTAGCGAGGCGTCCTTGTATTCGTGTCGGAGATTTTGTCCGATGATCTTTTGGATTCTGATTCTCACGTTTTATTGTATATATATATATATATATATATATATATATATATATATATATATATATATAGAGAGAGAGAGAGAGAGAGAGAGAGAGAGAGGGGGAAGAGAGAGACGCGTAAATATGTTTATTGAATTATATTTTACTTTTTCTATGTTCCAGTCCTTTTTTATGAACGTTGATCTAATTACAGATCATCAATAGAATATTTAAAAAGAGAGATACGTCTAACAAAGCGTTATAGTCTGAAATGAGTGGTTTATCTATCAACCAAAATGGTGTTCCCCATGGAAACCGAACGTTTGATTCGATCCCGAATTCTTTATTTCCATTTAAAATGAGATATAAAAATCTGGCACTTCTGCAATCCTGCATGATAACCACGTTTTTGGTCATCAATTTGTTATTATTATTATGGGGACATTGATGATAAGTCTGCAGCACTTTTCTCAAATCCCCTCCTTTTTATTGGCACTGGTTCAATCACATTAAATAGAGATTTTCAATTGAACAAATTACCAGGTGGCCAGACGGTAAGTTCAATTGGTGATCTGAAGATTAAGGTGTTCCCAGATATTGCTAAAAATTTCCACAATGTTGGCTAGCTTCGTGAAAGAGCAATCTTGGTCCCTTGAAATGATGCTATTTATATGATCAATTATAATACTTTGCATGAGTTATCGATTCATTGATTGTGTTATTAATTAAGATCAGGCAGTAGAATTTCCTGTAGACTTTACTGTGTCCGTTTGGAATGCCACACCCTTACCTGATATTGACAGAAAGCGCTCAAGTTATAACATAAAGATAACTTGACCCCCCTAAACTGTGTAATTGTACACGGGTAGCAATAAAATTATTGATAACTAATGTTCTGGACACCGTTATAATAACGGGAAATTTTAAATGTGAAACTCTATTAATTCCTCGAATTTTGCTTATTCCTTCTAACATGCCATTTCAGTTCAAGCGTTTACAATTACCAATAAATAGAGCTCAAGCATAAAGCCCCAACCTTGTTTCACTTAACCTTCAGACACCTTGCTTTACTCATGGCCAGTTGTATGTTGATTCTATGCATTAGCAGCCCTAAAAAGTTCTACATTTACACACCTGTTAGAAGGCACACCCAAAGTGCTGTTTATGTAGAGGCGCTTTCAAATCATTGCTATATGTACATTTACCAGTGTGCATATATGCACTGTTTAAAACTAAATTTTATTTTTTTCATTAACAGAATAGATTACTAATGTCATCATAATATATATCGTACATTAAACAGTTAAAATAAAAAGAGATTTAACAGTTTTAAGATATGCACTATGATATAAAATAATAATTTCAATTCATCCACCATATTTTGAAAGAAGAAAGACTAAAAGATAAAAGATTAAACTAGAAAAGAGGATAATGGCTACTGGCGATCAAGAAAATGCACTTATTGCTCCTCCTCCTCCTCCTCCTCCTCCTCCTGTGTGGGTTTATGTTTTTAACTTTTTACAAACTTAATTTGTTTCTAATTTAGACATAAATGCAAGCTCTGGGAGTGATTCAACAGGTAACATGTTTCTATTGCATAATGTAATATGCTAGCAGCCACCCATCGTTGCCCGGTCGTGAAATACGAATTATATTTTAATTAATGCAGAATTCCTATTTATTGCAAACAGAACTAGCGTTGGTATCAAAAGAAACGTTAAATTCCTTTTAAAAAACATGCAGCAAAAACGGAAAGAAACTGAATGTGAGTAGTATGTTTTTTTTTTCTAAAAAGTTTACCTCTTGTAAGTAAAAAAATAAAACAGTCGAGCTGAGATCGAAACCAAAACCTAAGGCAGTGCGCCAAGTACGATAACAATTAGGCCAGCTTTACACGTCGTTAAATTTTTTTCAAACTTATTTATTCATTTAAAATTAAAAATCTGCCATGAGAACGATTCATACATGAGCATTCGTGAAACGGTTAGCAAACATATAAAAACTTACTCCTTAGCAACCCTGTTTTCCGGATAATAACCGATTAAAAAGTTTTCCACGTGGCTGAATGTACAAAATTTCAAGGCTGTGTAATCAAAAAGTCGTCGAGTATATAGGTTGAGAATTACCCTCACGAGATTCTTAATTTTTATAGATATATAAATATATGCATGTATAATATTAAAGATAGAATTGCTGCACTTGAAAAATGACTCTTGTCTATAGGAGAAATTATTTTTTTTCCAATCCAGTAATTTGATGCAAAAATAAAATAGTATTCTATGCATGTAATTGGTTGGAGGAGATTTATTAACTGAAAGCAATTTTAATATATGCTGACAAGTTCGTTATTATATGACAAACATTCGTTGAGAATTTTCCATTTCTTATCGCGATGCCTCCGTTCAGGCTCGAAAGACAAAGTATACACCCTATAGAGGCTGTTGCGCGTGTAATTGTGAGGCAAGCGTTACGCAATCTACAACCACACCTCTCTCCTGAATCGTCTCTGTTTGAATCCAGTGGCAAGGAAAAGTTCAGGATGTCTGGAAACGATGCCAAGATAAGCGGAGAGCACATACAGCACCTGGAAGTCCTAAATTGTCACCCATTTAGTACTTACCAGGTTCATCGTTGCTTAACCTCGGTGATCCTGCGGGAACCGGTGTGGCAACGTGATTGATTTCTTATAGATCATAAAAATAAAGCATAAACCAAATCATAGAATTGAACTCATATACTAGAAAATTTGTTTTCAATTTTTAATAATCTTTATTCTTCATTTTTCGCCCGCGCATCTCAGTCTTCTTTGCAACTTGCTGGCATGAAAACGTGATTTGAGAATACTTATTCAGTGTTGAATAGGAAAAGAATATGTAGAGTTTCGCATGAAATTAAAAAAGAAACGAATATTAAACAACAGTAAAAATACATGTCTCTCAACAGCATGGGGTCATCGATGTCTTATTTGCACGCAAAATAAAATGAATGTAAGATCGAGCCACTATAGCATTAAGCGGGAAAGATTTCTGATTATATTTTGCTTGTCTTGATGCATGCATTTTATAAGCATTAAATGATATATCTAATTTCATCACTCTTGTTTTCACCTTCCATACGCATATATATATATATATATATATATATATATATCTGTGTGTGTGTGTATGTGTGTGTGTATAAGCATATATCTAATATATATGTGTATATATATGCATATATATATAAGGTTGGTAGTACTTGGTGAACAGTATCCTGAGATGTCGGAAATTTTTCTGTCTCTATGTCTATCCTTGTGACCATGTCACTAGTAAGGGTGCTGTAGGTAATCGTTTCGTCTGGGCTGACGTTATCCGCCTGATAGTCAGGGACCCGAACCTTGGATTAACCACTAAGGAGGCTATCCTATCAGCAGGTGCAAAGTACTGGGACTGCTGTATTGCCATTTGGTGAATAGATTCTGGACCATGCAGCTAGGGCAACGAACTCCGTTTTTCCTATTCCCGGCACATCCCACCCCTAAAACTGGGCATTTGGGAGTGCTTGAGTGCAATATATGCCTGAGCAATTAGATTGGGTTGACCTTCTTTTAATGGGTTGAGGGTACCGGATTGACAGTTCCTGGCTGCAGTTCCCGACTGGTAGTACAGGAGCCCTAACTCTTTGGTAGCGCTTAGAGCGGCTGCTCCCTCAACAGTTGAATAATATAGGGATGTTTGTAGTGCCATGTCGCGCATGGAAAGGGACCCTGCACTCATCCCCGGTGGGCGTTCCTTAGGCCACAATCCTAATTGGAGAAAGGTCAGCTGATGGTCTACTTGTGATGCATGTCTGATGCTCTGCATAACCTCTTGTCTAGCTCCCCCTTACCTAAACCGAAACTCTTTAAAAAATATGACGACAGTATAATCTAAAAATAAGCCTAAACCAGACAAAAGTAGTCTCTGGTGGGGCCTCTCGATGTCATACTAATGGGTAACTGTTACGGCTTTACCTTTTAATTTGCTACAAAAAAATTCCTGTCTTTCTCTCTCTTACTTTCCCTCTCTGTACTGCTCTAACCAAATATGCCGACCTGTTCCACAAATCCCAAAACCTCAACATGAAATATCTCCAGAAAACGTAGACCCCTACTACCATGTCTCCTATTACAACATCAGGGGTTTATGTTCCAACCTTCCAGAGGTTGAAACCCAATTACAGGAGACCACACCAGACATAATCTTTCTAAGTGAAACTGGAATAGGGCTGACCACTTCCCTAGATGAGTTCATAATTAACGGATACTCTAACTTAACATCTAAATCTGACCCACAAGATCGCCATGGGCATGGAATATGTGCCTACATTAAAGATGGCTTCCCATGTGGCAGGGATATCTCTAGAGAAGATCCTAATTTACCTTATATGTACTTCCGGTTTGCATTTGTTTACACCACTGCATTTATATTTGCCCTCTATCGGCCCCGCAACAGCGACGTTACTATCTTTAAGAGCATATCTGAAAAAATAGACCACATCCTGTCTGCACATCCGTCGGCTAACATCCACATCTGTGGTGACTTCAACGTCCATGACGTGGAATGGCTGACCCACTCAAATAAGACGGACGATGAGGGGAGGTTCTGTTATGATTTTGCCATTGCTTATGACCTCACTCAGATTGCTCGCGAGCCCACCTACAGGTCAATATGCAAGTCTTCTAGACCTTTTTCTCTCAACTTCCCCTGAGCTATGTTCATGTTCCGTTCTTTCTCTTCTAGGATTCCCCGACCACTCCGTCGTATCAGTTAAGATAAAAATGAAATGTAATAAGTCCCCAAACGTACCCCTCTACCGTACTGTATACCGATACTCTATGACTGACTGGGATAGCTTCCGTACATTTATATCTGATCTACTTCTGCATTCCATGTTTAAAAAGGAAGTGTCCTCTATAGTATCAGACCTGACCGAATGGTTCATTGTAGGCATAGACCGATTTATACCATCTAAAAAATTCCAACAAAACCCTACCAGCCCGCCTTGGTTCTCCCCAGAATGTGCTGCTGCTATCGCGCACAGAAATCACTTTTTCCATAGCTACCAACGTAATAGATGCACTGAGACTAGAGCTGCTTTCCGGAACGCCAGCAACCATTGTAAAAGAGTAATAAAAAATGAAAGAGAGCTATATGCCCAGCCTGTTAAATCTAAAGTAGCTGATCAGCGGCTTGGTTCCCACCAGTTTAGGCGAATAACAAATAGGATCCTGAACAAAAGTGTGCGTTCTATCCCAACCATTATTAACGGACTAGAGGTCATCTCGTCAGCATCAGACAAGGCCAAATTATTTGCCGAGAATTTGCAGCTATTTCTACCCTATACGACGAAGGCCATCAACTCCCATATTTCTTCATATAACACAGAACATGCTAGGTAACATATAAATATCTCTGCATGAGGTCGCCAAGCTAATCAAGAACCTTGATTCCAGTAAAGCAACTGGCCCTGACGGCATCCCAATTATAGTGTTAAAGAAGCTTCAGCCAGAACTTGCTCCCATACTTACGACACTGTTTAAGCGTTGCCTTAAGGAGAAGTGCTTTCCGACTCCCTGGAAAACCTCATCAGTTTGCCCTGTATTTAAGAACTCAGGTGATAAGTCATCTTCCTCTCAGTACAGACCAATAAGTATCCTGTGTGTCCTGAGCAAGTTGCTGGAATCCATATTAAATAGAGAAATAGTCAACCACCTCAGCAGAAATAATCTTCTTAGTGAGATGCAATATGGTTTCCGTTCTGCAAGATATACCACAGATGTGCTAACGGTTATATCTCATAGTGAATCTCTTGACAAAGGCTTCCATTCTAGGGGAATTGCTCGACATATAAAAGGCCTTCGACAAGTATGGCATAAAGGCCTACTTCACAAGATTTCCAGCTACGGTATGACTGGAAATATTCTCTCTATCATTAAATCATTTCTCTCTGATAGGCTCATAAGAGTAGTGGTTGACGGACAAAAATCAGAGGCCTGCAGTATTTATGCTGGAGTCCCTCAAGGGCCCATCCTGGGCCCAACTCTCTTCTTGATCTGCATCAATGATCTCCCTAAACACATACTTTCATTGACGTCTATGCTGATGACACGACCATCTACGGCAACAATCAAAGGCTGTAAATGACAAAGCTCTCTCTGATTCTCTCTCCTCTTATCTCGGACGAGTGGTTCAGCGGGGGGAAACGTGCTCGTTATCTTTAATGCATCTAAAACCAAACTCCTATCTTTACATTATCAACGCTCTGATCCGCATCTGGTATCAATTGAAATGGATGGCTCTCGTCTAGGAGAACCTCCATGTTTTGGACAAGCTGCTGGGCTTGACCTTCACTCCTGATCTGAAATGGAACACGTACATCAAGTCTGTTGCCAAGGTCGCTGGAAAGATGGTGGAATCCTTCTACCGCTCCAGAAGATATCTCACTACTGATGCAATTCTCTATCTATATAAAAGCCAAGTACGTCCAAGGATGGAATACTGTTGCCATATCTGGGCAGGAGCTGCTAAAAACAGCCTATCCTGCCTAGACAGAGTACAAAATAGACTTTGTGGCTTAGTGGGGATGCCCTTTTCTCTACTAGATGTTTCATGTTGAGGTTTTGGTATTTGTAGAACAGGTCGGCATACTTGGTTAGAGCAGTACAGAGAGGGAAAGTAAGAGAGATGAAGACAGGAAAATTATTTGTAGCACATGAAAAGGTAAAGCCGTAACAATTACTTACTAGTATGGCATGGAGAGGCCCCACCAGAGGCTACTTCATGGTCCAGAATCCATTCACCAAATGGCAATACAGCAGTCCCAGTATTTTGCGCCTGCTGATAGGACAGTCTCCTTAGTGGTTAATCCAAGGTTCGGGTCCCTGACTATAATAACGTCAGCACAGAAAAAATGTTTACCTCCAGCACCCTTACTAGTGACATGGCCACGAGGATAGACATAGCGACAGAAAATTTTCCGACATCTCAGACTACTGTTTACCACGTACTACTGACCTTTAAAGCAGTTTTTTCTTCACCCTTTGTCAGAAAAATCACTCATTTGTATGAGGACTGAGGTGGAAAAAGGAGAAGCGAGAATTACTGGAGCTGCCGATACATTATCTCTTCTTCTTTATTGGAGAAGAGGGAGTAATAGTGTGGCCTGTCTTCGTAGCTCAGTAAGATATCTTTGTGTGGCCGGACCCGTTAATCGATTTGGTTTCTATTAATTTCACGATCGTTGACATGTCGCCGCTTCGTAAATCTGTCGCCTAGAAGGAAAGCAATTCATGCGCACAAAAGAAAAAAAACTACTCAGTTCTCTATTCTACATATTAAAGTCAATATAAGACAAATATATATAGTTATGTACAATTGGCCGTATTTTAATGTTGATTTTGACAGACTCCGCTGATTCCAACATAGGTAAATTTCATTCGGTATCGCGATGGAATAATGCGGGAAGAGAGGCGTGTGGCGACTCCAACTGTGTTTGACTCTGCTTCAAAACTCAGCTCAATTCTCTAACTGGTCGTTTCGACGCTGTGATCTGTTCATATACTCAGGTAAGGAGTGAGCCTGGTCCGCTTCCTAAGCCAATCGCATCTATTTACGTCACCCTAAGGGGAGGTTCGCTCTTCCCCGCATGCACCGTGTGCACCCGTGGTTCTGCCAGCGCTCTCATGCCCTGAAAAGTTAAGATGTAACATTCGTCGGGATGATTGTACTCAAAGGCTAAACATTTCTCCTCTACTTTAAGTCATCATTCGTTGTCTTCGAAAACGAAATTATGTTTTCGTTACCTCTCTCAAAGTGACACGTCGTTGTCGCTTTTTCATAAAACAATGAAATTTACAAATCCAATCTTTCTCTCAGCAAGGGCACACAAACGATAATTTAAGAATAAGGAAATCATATCTGCCCGGCTTCTCCATCATTTCGGGAGTATTTGTTTCATTATTTGATAATACAAGAAATGTTTTCTCTTTTTTGGGGTGGGTGGGTTGGTTCGTGATACCACTAGAAATATTAAAAAAATAAAGTATGTTTCTTTATAAATATATGGTTTCGTTTTTCATGTCTTTCGTTCGGTTTCGTTACATAATCAACCGTATCCACTTCCGGTAGCTTGATTTTTCCGAGCATTGATCTTGGACATTACCTAAAGTATACAAATTTATTTTCTTGTTAAAGGGGCTCGTTTTAAAACTATGTGTACCACAGTATTTTCTTTAATTTTCTATTTTTTTAGCGATTATCAAGACCCCTAAGATGTGATCCCCTCATGTCGGACATTATTGCTTGTTCTCATGTAACACTTGACGCTAATTTTTTACTCAATAAACGGACACTTCAAAAATCGATTTTATTTTTTGAAAACAGCATTAAACAAGTAAAAATATTTTTAAAATGTGTTATGGGGGTATATTCTCTTTTAAAAACAATATCTCCTTCAAGAACGATCATAAAATGTGTTTTCAATTGATATTTATTCAATAAGAAACCAGTTATCCTACCTAGCAAAAAAGGGACGAGTTTTCCGGGTATGAGTTTCCCGGGGATGAGATTTCTGGCGACCAGTTTTCTGGGGATGAGTTTTCCTAAATTCGATAATACAATATAAGGCAAACGATAAGTTTATAATTTGAAGAAATCTAATTCATCCATGCTGCTATTCGGAATAGAAATAAAATATAAGTGGACTTGGTTGGTTGTTTTGTTTTACGGCATATCAACCCTTTTCAGGTTATTTAATGCCGAATCTGGTGATTTTGAAGAACGATTTTTTAATATAGTATATTTGTTTTTTAAGTCAGATTCTATTTAACCAATAGTTGGGACTTTAACAGGTACTACCACTCCGGGTCAGAGTGGACCTGGGAGCAATGGCACTTAAAGGGTGGCTCCACACTCCCTAAGGCCTGCAAGCTGGGGCCTCACCATCGGATATAGTTTAAGATCATATCCAGGACCGTATAAGTTGTCTTAGTCTAGAATGATTTTCTCCGTTAATACAGATACTACACTTTTAACCGCACAAAATGGTCCATCCTTTTAGTTATATAAGTAACTTCAACATTTTTCATGCATGATCCTCTTTTCCTCTTTTTATGTACCCTTTCCGATTGAATACAGCATGGTAGCCTTTAAATCCAATGGAAACAAGTTCTTTTTAAGCCGTTCTATTAAATAATCAAATTCTATTCAATTCCCACCATTAACGATTATTACACTACCACTATTATTTTCAGTAACCCTTATCATCGACCTTCGGCCCTTGACAAGTGACGACTTCCAAGTAAAAAAAAAATTATCACATTTTTATTAATATAAAATACATAAGGTATACTAATGCCTTATTTTTGAATTAATAACAAAAAAACTTATAATGATTATATGGACTTCGGTTGTTTATATGGATCACATTTAAGAAGCACTGATATAAATATTTCAGAACGCATTGACCCTAACTATGTACTTTTTTTTCTTTTTCTTTTAATTTTTTTTTTCTACAAGCGACGGAAGTTTTATTTGTCGTCTTTTCACTGTCCAAGAGAATAAGAAATTTCCACCTGTCCGACTCCCACCGTGAATTCCTATTAACTTCCAGTCAACTCGTCACTACAAAAAGGAGAAGAAAAAAAGGTTTTCTTCTGGCGGTCGTCGGTCATCATTCGAGATTGGTTCTGTTTTTCTTGCTTTCTCATTTTTCCAGTAGACCAGCGAAGAGTGTAACAACCATAAGCGAGCATTGTTAAACCGCGATTAGATTGAAGATTTTTTTGTGAAATTCGTCCTCGTTTTTCCGTGAAAAGCTTGGTATGTCGGTCACGCTTCATTTTGGGGCAGCATTTTATCTTCGATATCAGCATTCATCACTTTGTGACGTTTTCTCTCGCTTACATGTAAATAATGGAACAAGCATCCTTCCTATTTTTCGTCACGTTTAATTTTCTAATCAGTTTTCTATGTGCGTATACAAATTTTCGTTCATTTGTTATACTGAATTTTTCTATAGTATTTTCTTGGTCTGTCATATTTGAAATAATCACGTTGACACACATTTTCTCATTAGCTCATTGAAATTCATCATAATTGCTTTGGCTCCCATCACGCACTAATTGAAAGAAATGGTTTACATCTTGGGGAAGTCCCATGTCTTGATAAGCTTATGGGAATGACTTTAACTCCTGATCTGAAATGGGACACATACTTCCAATCTGTTGTCAAAATCGCTGAGAAAATAGTTGCAGCATTCTATGGCTCCAGTATATATCTCTCTACCGATGCAATCCTCTATCTGTATGAGAGCCAGATACGCACTAAAATAAAGTTTTGTTACCAGCTTTGCTAGAATTCAAAACAGTAGGTGATGCCATTTTCTCTTCCCTGCAAACTCTTTTCCACAGAAGAGACACTGAAAGTCTGTCTCTGCCCTATCCTTATTTTCATGGCAAATGCTCGACTAAACTCCAATCTATACTATCCCTTGTCAAACTTTCATAAATATCACTCGACTAGCTACAACCAATAAATACGATTTCCCCTACTCTCTATCTGTGACTAAATCTAAACAAGGATTCCATTAACAAAACTCTTTTCCTAAAACTGTCCGCCTGTGGAACACTGTTCCGCTGGTATGCTTTCCGATTGAATACAGCACCGTAGCCTTTAAATCCAATGGAAACAAGTTCTTGTTGAGCCATTCTATTAAATAATCAAATTCTCTTCAATTCCCACCATTAACGATTACTACACTACCACTATTATTTTCAGTAATCCTTATCTTTGACCTTCGGCCCTTGACAAGTAACGACTTCCGTGGAGCCTGGCCAGTATCACATTGGTTACTATTTAAGAATATTAAACGCTGTATCTTATCCTCCCATGACCAAGTTGTACATGCAGTTGCTGACTGCTTGTGAAGTAGATATTCCTGTAAATTCCTTCATTGGAAAAAAACCCGACATGACTGCTCAGTACTAATAACTTATCAGATATTAACAGTTCTGTTTATTTGTTCTTTTACGAGGTATCTTCTGGTTAAATTACAAAATGTTCATTTTAGATAAGGGTACGCATTATGTCTTTCAAACTTTTTAGATAAGGATCAATATTTTTTTTACAACTTTCATTATTCGGACTACTGTTATCATCTTCAGTGTTATGTTTACAACGTTTCGGCTGGTGTAACCTCCGACCTTCTTCAGGTGAGTGTTGTTAAACTTGGTAATCTTTCTGTCGAATGCGGGAATCTTTTCGTCGAACTCTATACAACATTTCAAACGGAACTTTTATTCTATGCACAATGGTTGCATGATCGCATTCTGTCAGCCATGACCGAGTAGAAGTTCAAGGTAAATTGCAATTGTATTTTGGGTACGTTTCATACAGAAAGATGCATAGGTTCGAGGAAATACATCTGGTGAAGATCGGAAGTTACATCCGCGGAAACGTTATAAAATAATCTAAGATGATAACAGTAATTTGTATAATCAAAAGAATACCGAATTTACCGATATTTATTTGAAACTCTGTCTGTCATATTTTATTTTGGAAAAGTATTTGAAGGTGCGTATACAATATATTTTTTGAATAAAAAACTATTTTAAAAAACCTCCTTTCCTTCAACTGTTCTCTCGCTTAATTTTGAAATAGCAGCTTCGCTCACAAGCCAAGCTTAAATTTGCAATAGCAGTTTTCGATGCGGTATACGACGATGATCAGAAATTCTGTATGCCCATTATTCCGCCAGGCCTAGCTTCGGGAACTGCATTTTCTTTGGTCTATCACAGTTAAGTTCGAAATACTTTTTTTTGGTCTGTCGATTTTTTAGCGGAAACCACATTTTTAGTCGCGTGCAAGCGACTCTATTACTCACTGCGTCGGTTGGTCTCTCGGTCTGTCCGTAACACTTTTGTGCTCGGCCTTTTTGGTTAAGACCAAAGTGCTGTTGTTAATAGATGCTGTTCTTAGCTTTTTAAGCTTTTCTTGACCTTTTGGCCAAGGCAGGTCATTCTCCAGATCATTCAAGTTGTTTTTGAGGGATTCCAGTTATTTTTTAAGCATTCAAGTCATTCTTAAGGTCATTCGATTCATCCTTAAGTTCATTAAAGTTATTCTAAGTTATTTACTTTTTATTTATTTAAGTTATTTCAGCCCATTTTTCGATCATTTTAGTTTATCTTTAAGAATTTCATGTCAATCCTACATTCACGCATTCATTCATTACACGAGAGCACGCAACTTATGGCTATCGGCCTTGTTAATTCTCAACTGAACTTTAACAGAGTGCTTGTTCATCGTCTGATCGATTTGAAATTTAACATAGCATTTTAAAAGCCTTACACACAAAACTGGTGAACGCGTTTCACAAATACACGTTTATATTTAAAAATGATAAAGAGGACAGAAAACAATTAAGGGACTTTCGAGACAAAGGTAAGGAAAATGGATTCATAGAAAGTGTCAAACCAGACGATACATTAAAGACTAACACAAAATCTGAGATGATTTTCTTACGAAGCAAATGACCTACGTTAATAAAAAAAACACAGAATAGAGAACGATCCGAAGCAACTACAGTTCAGTAAATGAGAAAAAATTGAAACATATAAGGTAAAGCATAATATAAAAGTATGAAAAAAATTGGTAAGTCAATCGGCAACTTCGGCCGAGTAAAATAAAACCCGAAATATGCTGTCTCGAAGGCTTCAGCCTCTGTCCCATCGATGAAATGTTGCATCCCTCTGCCTGTTCTACAAATACTTTAATGGTGAATGCTCTGACGAACTGCAAATACTTGTACCTCCTCGACGTAACTGCCCCCAACAAACCCGACAAGCTACTAAGTCTCATCCCTTTATAGTAGAGATCCCTAGGTGCAAGAAAGCCTTTTACTCCAATAGTTTCTTTCCCAGAACTGCAGGTCTTTGGAACTCCCTTCCTGAATTCTGCTTTCTCAACTGTACTGATATGCAGAAGTTCAAGTGTAATGTGAACAAACATCTTTCTACTCATCTCCCTTCATAAGGACCCTGCTAATTAAGTCCCTGATAGTAGCCCCCTGCTTCAAAATGCCACTGTGCCTTGTTTGGGGTGAAAATTGAATTAAAAAAAAATATATGAACTAACGCTAAATTTGGTTTCCTCCCGAATGATCTAATATATTATGAAAACCAGAATAAAATGCACGTTATTATTTTTAAAGATATCGCGCGGTTTGTATTCTTGATATTTTGGCTATGAACAAAGTATGGTATCTGTTCTTATGCTTCACTTTTATTCAATTCCAGTGTCCTATTAAAATCTAATATTGTGTGTAAGTTTGTTTTCATGCAAAGGCAAATAAAAAGAAATAATCATGGAGTTTCCTTTCTTGAAATATTTTAGAACTAAAAGTCCAAGCAAAAAATGCGCCTCTCTAGTTTCGAAAGTCTGAAATGGCAACCAAGCATATGCGACGATTAATTTGGTCTTAAAGTCGGAACTATGGAAGCAACTAAAATTTCAGTATTTGTATTATAGTTTTTTGGTTGGTTGGTTGGTTGGTTGTTTTTGTTTTACGGCGTATCAACTCTTTTCGGGTTATTTAACGCCGAATCCAAAGATTTTGAAGAAATTTTTTTTAATAGAATGTATTTGTTGTTTTCATGTCGGTTTCTATTTAATCCATAGTTGGGACCCTAACAGGTACTACCACTCCGAGTTAGAGTGGACCTGGGAGCAATGGTAATTAAAGGGTGACTCCATACTCCCCAAAGCCCGCAAGCTGGGGCCTCACCACTGGATATAGTTTAAGGTCATATCCACGACCCCCATTGAGGGACTTTTACCCTTTGCATGGGGGGCAGTGGGCGTATTCTAATGCCCCACCGACAGGGCCTATAGTGTTTTGGAAGAGAGTTTTTGTGAAATTAAAGATAACATTTAAAATTTGACATATGAGATTAGTTGGTGGAGGTATGTGCTTTCCGAGTGATCTTATTATTGTTGTTATTCCGGGTTTTTGGAGAACGACAATAATGTTTTTTTTTCGTTGAGGTCCTTTTTTTACATATATTTATAATGAATATAATATTAATAATTTATTGATTTTTTTTTTTCAAATTCCTCCCAGCCAAATATCTAGGCGCGATGATAAGATTTTAACAAGCACTTTAATAAGCAAAGAACAATAATATTCTCATGACTAAAAGAAAAAGAAACGCCAAAAATGAACGAAGGAAAAAAGTCTTTCAAACCAAAACGAAAGTGAAAGTAGAAATCATAGCGGGAGATTTTTTTTTTTCTCGACTAGATTAAAAGCTGAGTTTGGGCAAAGAATCGTAGACATCTTAAAAAAAAAGATCTAAACTAGGCGACACCATAATTTCAGTTAATAAAGATTTGCCACAAACTTTTATTATTCTCTTACGCTTCTGTAAAAACTCCATCTCACACGTGGTCTCACGATAACATGACTAAACTTTATTACTTTGCAACATCTTAAAAAAAAATATGTTAGATACTAAGTTGTTTATACGAATTACATCCGTTTAGAATTGTTTTTCTTTTGATAGAGTGTACTACATAAACTACTCATAGATCGTAGTCATAATGTCGAAGCGAGTTTCTTCTCTTTCTTATTTTGCATATAAAGCGTTAAAGACAACTTTAAAATAATGATTCTGAATTTTTTAGATGGCGTTTGATAATGTGTATTATTTTAATTATTCTGACTAATGTTCTCATCTTGAGTGTAATTTCTTGGAAAATGTCACATACAGCTGAATTTTACCAACAATTTAATCTGTTACGCATTGTGTCCTTATGAAGGTTGAAGGTTCAATCCTCAATGCGGGGGATACTCGGCAATACAACTACAAATTATTTAAGATTTCTATCAAATCATGGCCTTCCTAGAATTAAATAAAGGGTGTCATTAAAAATCCAGGCAGAACCCGAGTTCGATTGAAATAATTCAGAGTTCAACAAGCTGCCTGGAAAAAATTTTATGTTACATCGGCTGAAACGTTGTGAAAATAACATTCGCCATGTGGACATTAGTTCGATTATTTAAAATAGTATACATTTGAGATATTTGGGAAATTAAATTAAAAACAGATCTTCGTCTATATTTAATATAGTTTAAGAATTCATGGTGCATCACTTGGACTATAATTTTCAGAACCCGGTTAAATCGGATAAATTACCATCAGATTCCGTTACGGCATGCAGGCGTGAACTGGACATAGAGCATGCGGCATGAAACTTTCTCGATGCCCCTTGAAAGATGCGTGTAAACCTGTTTGATACTTGAAATCAGTTTACCCTTTATGTAAAAGGCAGGATGATCAGTGTCTTTCACAGCTGCGATCCGATCATAATAGTCCATGGAGTAACGATTTGTGAAGTTGTGGGGTCAGATGTAAGGACTGGTGAAGTAGCAGAATTCCCGAACACACACTTTCCGGTTCCAGGGAAGGGAGATATGCGTGTTACATATATGAATGACTATGATCGTGTTGGTTGTCTAAACGGGCAGTTATTTCGTTTTAAAATGAATACGATACATTTTATTGTTTCTAATATAGATTTGTTTATTTACAACTATCATCATCGTGGTGGAAGATAGGGACGAGGGTGGGTCGCAGAAATCTGTGCCAACCTGTATTTTCGCTGTTTTCTCTCTGCATTTTTATTTATATCAGTCTGACCTGTCGAACTTTTTCTCGCCAGCTTGTTTATTGTTTTGTAATAGTTTGGGTCATAGTTCTTGTTGATTGACGTGCTAATCTTATTTCCACTAGCTTTTGTTATTGTACTTTTTGCTGGTTTTTGCCTAACCCATTAAATAACGGTTAGCTTTCCTGACCAATATACGTCATAGATATAAGTGGTTTAAATCCCGGGATTTCCCATTGTGTTCTTTTGTTTGCCCGAATGCACTCCGTAACACTATCATAAGTCACTGGGAATGACTTATTGTGTTCTTTGATCGCCCGGACATCTCTGTAACACTATTATAGGTCACATTTCCTGAGATTGACTTATTGTGTTCTTTGATTGCCCGGACACAGCTCATAACAGTATTATAGGTCACGTTTCCTGGAATTGACTTATTGTGTTCTTTAGATCGCCCGGACACTTCTCCCTAACATGCTGCTTAGTCTTGCTCTCGCATGTACGGCTTTCCTCCAAGCACCCGATTCACGAGCACTTGTCACACCTGGAAAGAAACTTAATAAGGTCTTCAGAATTAAGTCTCAGTCCATTTTCGAACATGTGACGTGTCATGATGTTGCTTTCGTTATAAACACACACCAAAATCAATAGTTTGAGTGAATTTTGGCTTTATATGCTGCAAGAAATTGTGATTATTATATTCTTGAAAACTTTCGTTTTTCAGGTTTATTATAAGAAAAACCACATTAGCCTAACTGTATTATTGATCTATCTGAGGATTTTCCTGAGTTCTGTGTCCTGTGATTTTATTGTAAGTAGAACACTGGTCAGTGCTTTTTATAGTAATCACGTCGACGGCACCCAAGCACACCAAGATTTACATGACTGGTCTGGGTATTGCAGCACCGATTTTACAGGTCCCCGGCAGATTGACTTCTATGGACACAGTCTAACACTTGCTATGTTCTTTCCTACTTTTCATGCTTCTGTATCTCCGTTTCAATTATCCAGCAAACATAAAACTACCTCATAATATTTATGAGAATATATAAACATTGATATGAAAATATATAAACATTGTCAAATATCTCCAACACCTAAAACATTGTTATATATATATATATATATATATATATATATATATGTGTGTGTGTGTGTGTGTGTGTGTGTGTGTGTGTGTGTGTGTGTGTGTGTGTGGCTAAATACAGACCAATCAACATAATGATTTAAAAAATAAAAAATGAAAATAAAGGTTAGCTAAACTTATTCGAGATCATAAACATTTCAGCACAGGTTATTTATAAGGTGCTCGCAAATTGCATAACCATATGTATTACTCAGAACATCCGAGGGTGAACATTTTGTATAACGAATCTTTGATGAAACATTTGCATAAGGAATCTTTGATGAAAAATTTGCATAACGCATCTTTGATGAAAAATTTGCATAACGAATCTTTGATGAAAAATTTGCATAACGAATCTTTGATGAAAAATTTGCATAACGAATCTTTGATGAAAAATTTGCATAACGAATCTTTGATGAAAAATTTGCATAACGAATCTTTGATGAAAAATTTGCAAAACGAATCTTTGATGAAAAATTTGCCTAAGAATATTTGATGAAAAATTTGCATAAGGAATCTTTGATGAAAAATGTGAATAATGAATCTTTGATGAAAAATTTGCATAACGAATCTTTGATGAAAAATTTGCATAACGAATCTTTGATGAAAAATTTGCATAACGAATCTTTGATGAAAAATTTGCATAACGAATCTTTGATGAAAAATTTGCATAACGAATCTTTGATGAAAAATTTGCATAACGAATCTTTGATGAAAAATTTGCAAAACGAATCTTTGATGAAAAATTTGCCTAAGAATATTTGATGAAAAATTTGCATAAGGAATCTTTGATGAAAAATGTGAATAATGAATCTTTGATGAAAAATTTGCATAACGAATCTTTGATGAAAATTTTGCCTAACGAATCTTTGATGAAAAATTTGCATAAGGAATCTTTGATGAAAAATTTGCAAAACGAATCTTTGATGAAAAATTTGCCTAACGAATCTTTGATGAAAATGTTGCATAACGAATCTTTGATGAAAAATTTGCCTAACGAATCTTTGATGAAAAATTTGCCTAACGAATCTTTGATGAAAATATTTGCATGACGAATCTTTGATGGAAAATTTGCAAAACGAATCTTTGATTTTGCAAGCATCTCACCCAGTGAATCAATGCGTCTCTAGATCATAAGCATAATGAGCTTATATATATATATATATATATATATATATATATATGAAGATATATATATGTCTATATATATATATATTAGGATATATATATATACATGTGTGTGTGTGTCTGTCTGTCTGTCTGTCTGTCTGTGATCATATATACCTTTATATAGCGGTTGTATTGTTCTTGTTTCGTAGATAGTAATCCAATCAAACTCTTAGTGTTTATAAATTAATGCGCAATAACTGCGCGAACTGGATTATAATATTTTTTACTCATACATACATTATTGGCTATATATGTGCAAAGTTCTTTCAGCGGTAAACAATCTGGAGATTTGAGGAGGCGTTATTTTGAATAAAATCGCAGCCGACACATGTGTGCACATATGTAGGAAATAATTCTTGTATAACTAAAAACATTTCTGATACATGTATATGTGTGTAACCCAGAGTGTTTGCAAGGTCTGCGTTTGAATCCAGATCTATAAAAAAGCACACTGTGTATGAAGAAAACCAAAATGTCCTGAGTTCATCATAAGGTCTTACTTGAATTAAAACAGAACAGATACTACATTTGTTACTAGCCCAAACACCGTGTATATTTTCCCCACTTACGGGCTACAATAGATTGGTTTATCGCTTTGCATTTTATTAGTAGAGTTAGCTATTTTTTTTTTATTGGGTATGGCAAAAAATTGTATATGGTGAGAACACACTAATTTGGGAGTTTTATGGCAGGGTTGTAGTAAACCCTTATATTACGTTACTCTCAAGTTCATTTAAATCCGGCATCATATCATCTGCTGAGTTCCCGTCTATAGATTCATTAAAATGTATAGCTTTACGACTATTCCCACTATATATTTTCACAAACAGATTATTTTACAAACATTCGCCTCAAAGACATATGTGGGTTTCCTCCAAAAATGACGTAACAAAGGCTGTTATGCTGTGAATTCTAGTAACCAGTCAAACAATTACGAAAAAAAAAACGAACACACTAAAAACGTGAGAACTAGCTTTATTGTTTATAAGTAGAGAAGACACTCGGGAGAAGAGTAATCGCTCGCAGTTGGCCTTGTTCTAATTTGTGAAGACACACATTCATTCTTTCATTCATTCATAAACACGTCACAATACCAGAAATTACACACGCGTACACCAACACGCTCACACGTGCGGGACACAAATAAACAAACTTAACTTATTTATATTATACTAGCAAGGCCATCCGGCGTTGCTAGATATCGTATAAGACAATGAGAAAAATTTTGAACATACCTGTTATTCTTAGAATAGAGGAAGTGTTTATGTCTGTGTCATTTGCCATCTTGAGCAAAAGAATATTTACCTACCCTACGACGGGTATTACACAAAATATATATGGAATAATGGTACCTTCCCTAGGACAGGAAAGGTACAGCACGTATATGGAAAAAATGTCCTTACCTAAGGCGGGTAATATACAATACATATTTAAAATTATTGACATAATTTTCTGTTGTTCTAAATTTTCCGTATGTCACAGCTAAGAGTTTGTTTGTTTTTACATCAGAGTGCTATAGTGAAGAAGCACCTATTTTTTATATAAATGTTATACTACTTGAATATATTACATGATTTTCAATTTTGATAACTTATGTACGTCACAGATAAGAATTTCTTTGTTTTTCATATGGGTACTTCACTGTACAAGTACCTTATCATATGTGGAGGATACTGTAGAATACCTTTTTTCTAATTTAAAAATGAAAGATCTCGAGACTTTTAAGTAATTTTCTGTTGTGCTAAATTTTCTGGAGTAAGAATCTGTTTGTTTTTCATCTGGGTGCTATAGTGAAGAAGCACCTTATTTCCCATTTAGAAGCCATGCTATTCGAATATATAACGTGATTTTCGGTTTTAGAACTTTTATGCACGTCACAGATAGGATTTTTTCATATGAGTACTATACTGCGCAAGTACCTTATATCTCGGGTAGGATAATGCATATTTATCTTATTTCTAATATATATATATATATATATATATATATATATATATATATATATATATATATATATGAAACCACTCGATGATTTCACATAGTTTTCTGTTGTGCAAACTTTTCCATATGTCATAAGTGAGAGCGTATTTGTTTTTATATTAGAGTGCTATATAAAAGAAGCACCTTATTTCTCATATAAATGTCATACAACTCGAATATATTACATAATTTTCGGTTTGGGTTACTTTTATGTACGTCACAGGTAAGATGTCCTTTGTTTTTCATATGGGTACTATACGGTGCAAGTATCTTATTTCTCGGCTAGGATGCTGTACAAGTATCTTTTTTATAATTTAAAAATGAAAGAACTCGATACGTTTATGTAATTTTCTGTTGTGCTAAATTTTCTGTACGCCAGGTTTAAGAATTTTTTTTTATCTGGGTGCTATAGTGAAGAAGCACATTATTTCTCATATGTAAGCAATACTACTCGAAAATTAAACGCGATTTTCGGTTTTAATAACTCTTGTGTATGTCACAGGTAATATGTTCTTTGTTTTTTCATATGAGTACTATACTACGCAAGTACCTAATTACTTTGATAGAATTGCTCGTATACATAAATACATTAAAAAGTAAGTGATCATTGCATGTGTTTTTTTGGAATATGACATCTCCACGAATATACAAACATATATAATACATTAAATTTATAATGATTAGTTAATTAGTATATCGCTGAATACAATACATACAAATATATAATCATATACGCATAATAATCATTCATAATGATCGGGTTATTAGTTTAGGAGTTAATCCAATATATAAAAAATATATAAACATATACACATAATTATAAGCATAATGATCGGTCAATTAGTTTGAGTGAATCCAATACATTAAAATGTACAAACATATACATATAATTAAAATTCATAATGAGCGGTTAATTACTTTGGGAGTAGATCCAACACATACAAATATGTAATCATATATACATAATTAAAATTCATAATGATCGGTTAATTAGTTTAGGAGTAAATCTAAGACATAAAAATATATAAACGTATGCACATAATTAATATTGATAATGATCGGTTAATTAGGTCATGAGTAAATCCAATACAAATGCCATTACTTGATCTATTCACATGATTTTGGGAATGTAACAAATAAGCCGATACATCATATATATTCTTAATATGGCATTTTCGTTACGTAGATCAAAAACATTCTTCTGTATTTTTTTTAAAATAAAAGTTTCCTTGTGTATTTATTACATAACATTTCAAAATCAAGTATATCAGAATGTGTGGAAAAAAAGAGGAAATTATGGGGATCGAAACCGCAACACTTTTGCTAGTAATTGGTCACGATAACCATCGCACCAAAGGGACAACCAGTTTAAGACCGTTGTGAAATATTTAAATACATAGATTTCTCTTTTACTAGATGTCATTGCTTTCAAGTTTGAACCCATTTTGAAACTCTTAACAATTGTTTTAATCGATTAAATACCTCTAATAAAATTCTGCACCAAAAATGCAATTTTTTGCGCTATTGCACGTCGTCCAATGATCATCCGTCTAGGAGTAGATACAATTTGAAAAACAGAGACAGAAACACACACAGACATAGTGAGATTTATATATTAGATTTATATTAGTCTGTCTGCATGTCTGTTTGTCCGTTCCAGTTTTTTTTTAACTACTCGACCGATATGGATTAAATTCTGTATAAACCTTGGCTATGATGAGGTGCGGCGGAGTAAATATTATGGTATCCGTTCGATGGACATTAAATATTAATAAGACTTATTCATAACAATACCACATTTACTCTAAACGTTTTCTCGGAAACTACTTGCCGATCTAACTGACATTTTGTATGAACCTTTTTATGATAAAGTACAATGAGCTTCTTACCATGGTATCCGTTCGGTGCACAGTTAGGCATTTATAGGCATTAGTAGAGATTAGGCACCACTATACAACATTTACCCTCGACATTTTCTCGAAAACTAATGAGTCAATCTGGCTGTATTTTTGTTATTGACAATTAACCATATTCAACCATTAATTTGGCATATGTCACTCATTCAAAGTAAACGGGATATAACTTTTTCGGACTAAAAATTCAGAATATATAATGAGGAAATTATGGATTCCGCATAACATAATAGTCTTTGGTAAAAATAATCGAGTCCTCTACGTTAGTATTTTTTTTTTTTTTTATTATTCCATTTTCACCCCAAACAAGGTAGAGTGCCACTTCGATGTAGGGGGCTACTATCGGGGACAAAAGTGGCAGGGATACTATTTAGGGAGTTGAGCAGCGAGATATCTATTTACATTACACTTGAACTTCTGAATGTCAGTACTGTTGGGAAAGCAGGAACTCGGGGAAGAAAGTATTAGAGTATAAGGCTTTCTTACATCTAGGGATCTCCACTATGTGGGGGCGGGACTTTACTGCTTGTCGGGTTTGTCGGGGGTATTTACGTCGATGGAGTACAAGGGCTTGTAGCTAGGATCATTCACCATTAAAATAATTGTAGAACAGGGAGAGGGATGCAACATTACGTCGATGGGACAGAGGTTGAAGCTTAGATGACAGTTCAGGACCTATCAGGTTGGCGACTCTCTTCTGAACCCTGTCCAAGAGCAGGAGACTAGAATCAGATGCACCAACCCAAATGTAAAAACACTACGCCATACATTGGCAAATGGTGGATTTGTAGAGATACAGGATACTTTCATGCATAAGTAGTTTTCTAGCACGGTAGAGGGCGCCCACCTTCTTCGCAGTAGCCTCGGACATGCTCTCAATGTATCTGTTCGAGCTCATGTTCCCTGTGAACGTTAGACCAAGGAGTTTGAAAATGTACATTTAGGTAATGTGCCTTTAATCTTAGCTATTGGTAGTTGAGAATGTTTATCATAGTTATTGAAGGAAACAAGCTTAGTCTTAGCTGCATTGAATGTGACCATCCATTTTTGTCCCCATTCAACTACAGATTTGAGGTATTTCTCTAGTGTTTTTGTCATATCTTTAAATTCATAAACAATGGAATAAATTCATTGAAACACTATTATCTTTTCAAGCTCGGAGCCGTTCTATTTTTTAATCTCAGATGGTTAGAACTCTGACATCAATCTTTACGGTCGGCATTATTTCTACTATATATGTGTGTATGTATATGCACTAGTAGTTTAATTTTTCAGATATAAATTCTGCTGACCATTTCTATTAGCCATATAAATGGCTTTAAAGGAAATACTGTACAAAAAAGTAAAGAAAAATAGTTCGTTTTACCTACTCATGTATAAGTTAATTGCGTAAAAAGTGTAATATTTTTAAAAAGTTTAAATTAATTAAAATGGCAGTAAAATAGAGATTGAGAATTAAATAAAAAAACCTTTTTTGTTACTAATAGTCACTATTTAAAGTAATGTTAATTGCTTTGAGCTCTTTTTTAATGTCATTTCGTTGTCTCTTTCATTTTTAACAGACTTATTCTAGGACAACAGCTTATCTTTTCCAATTATTTTGACTTTCGAGTATATATCGCTACAGTTAGACACACATAATCCACCGACAACCACATCATTGTACATAAAACACATATAAAATATCAATGGATATATATTCAGAATCAAAGCAAGGAAGAGAATATGCTCTTTTCGTAAACCTTATAATAACTTTCTAGATAAGATGTCCTCAACCAGGGGTAAAAATATATAGTCGGGGGTAAATATTTGAAGTACCTGATAATTTAAAAATAATTACTTATTTTCAGATTGTATTATGTCTAAAAAACGCACATGCTTGGATTGATATGCCTTTGACTTCGTTGTTGTGTTGTGTATAATACTACTTTTATTCTTATCCTTGTGATGCTTCACGACGTTTCGGCCAACTATTCCTCTGGCCTTCGCCAGGTGGTAACCGCGATGGATAGGAACCTCGAATCTCCCAACTGCATTTCTCAGCAATCACTGCCATCCGTAGTTGTTTTCGTCACACCACGTTTTTGGCCAAGTAAACCTCTGGCCGGTTTTAGGTAGGATTGAAACCGCTATCTTCAGACAATGCTCATCTGGAACCGTAGAGATTCAACCTATCTATCAACTGTGCTACGGGCCCCGAAGGGCGATCAAGGTTGGATTCTTTGATCTTATAAATTCACGGTTATTTATTATCTGATCTTCCATGGGCGGGTCCGTACCGAATGGTATATATGAATTTCAATTAAAATAATATATATATATATATATATATATATATATATATATATATATATATATATATATATATATATATATATATATATATATATATTATTTTAATTGAAATTCATTATTGGGATTAGCATTATTTATATTAATTTTATTTATTTTATTTATATTATTTATTTTAGAATTAAAATAAAATATTCTTTTTGACCTTCTTTTTTTTGTTTTGTTTTGTTTCGTTTTTGCTTGTCACTTTATGATGGCGACAATTTTTGGGGATTGTAGGAATGAGTAAATGAAGAAATACATAAGGACGAGGGAGTCAATGATGGGGAAAGGTGGAGAATGGCTGTTCTAGATCATAACCTTTAATGTGTCACTTATGTTCAAATAAATGCACACAATAAATAGTCGACGCTAATGATTTATTAATTTTATTTTATTTTTTTAATCCTTTGAGATGAGGCTTCATAATTTTTGTATTCATTATTTTTTTGCGGACTGTTATCCTCATGTTAGAATTGTTGAACCGTTGCACAGTATATAGTTGTGTTGAGTCTCTACGGGTTCCAGGTGAACGTTGTCTAAAGATTGCGATTTCAATCCTATTAAAGCAGACCCGCGAATTCTATTGCCAAAACATGATGAGGCAACGACAACTATGAAAGGCAGTGGGATACAGTTGCAAGACTCAGCAATTAATATCACAAATCGGTTAATAAAGAATGCCATAGGATGAGTTGCTTGAAACATGGTGAAACAACAACCATAAAAATAAGGATTACTGTCCGCAAAAAAGAATAAAGTCAACAATAAGTATAGTGTTTTAGCATTCAATGATCCGCTAAGACTAGTCAAACTAAAAAGAAAAAAAATGCCGAACATATTTTACTCAGAAAAAGTCGATTTTTTAAATCTTTTTTGGAGGAATTGCATAAAGTACTTTAAACACAATCTAAATATTCGTTTCCTTTCATTTATTTTAAATTTCATTTTTTTTGTTTTTGTATTTTTTTCTTACTTTTCCGGGGAGACATCTTTTATTCGCGTAATTTTCTTTTTATTTTCCTATATTTTGAATTTGCGCATGTATGTTTTGATTCATGCTTGAACCAATATTTGCGTCCTTAACGCTGTCTAACCTCTACCACCACAGCTGCACTCGATAATACGCCGAGCCTGTAAGTCTTGTTAATTTGCATATAAATGGTGCTGCCATTCAATAGCCTGTCAGATAATGGTGTACTCTCAAGAGGCTTGGAGAGATAGCGGGATTCTTGGAGGCCTTTAAAAAATGTGTTTATTTTTCTGTAGAGGGAACTACAGAGAAAATTAAAGAAAAAAATTATAAAAGGCGTACGCTGAGATCCATTCCAATCAGTCCATTGTAAAGAGTGTATAGCGCTCTCTTCATCGACTGCGTTCCTATTACATAATATAGAATGACTAAGGGGTTGATCTTAAAAGGATTCAACCTCAAGTGTACATCTGGGCGGCACATCGACAGACTATATATATATATATATATATATATATATATATATATTATTATTATATAGGATATTCTGAGGACCTTTGAGTTTAAACGACTCTGAAAACCAATATTCCCCAGACATGTGCGACAAGGCATTGTATTTAGTTTTTGTTTTTTATTTTTTTATTTTCTGACGATTTTCTTTTCGCTATAGATATGGCATCCTACCGGATTCCAGACATTCATCCGCTATTTAACGCTCTCCAACCGAACAATCTTTCTTAAGATTGTAACCGTTCTTCTCTGTTTTAAGTGTAATTGCTTGTACCTTTCCTGTACTCTGTTCACTAAGTATATTCGCCAGATAGTTTTCGTAATACATTTTCATGAGTCCGGTTGCTCCTATAATTACTGGGATGACTGAGAGCTTCCTAAGATTCCAGTTTCTTTTCATGACGTGCCTAAGACCTTAGTATTTCGTGATCTTCTTTCCCCTCAGTTCTGTTTTAGGCAGCATCATTGGAGACACTAACATTTAATGTTGCTTTATTTTTCTTCTTTTTCTATATCACTATCAGGTTAAATACCTTTGGTTTTTAGACATGTAGCTGTAAGAATTACATAGTCACAGTTGACGGGGTACGACTTATTTTCAATTGTTCCTTCTTGGATATCTTCCCAAAAGCCGCTGCCATATTTAATATCCAAAATTTTACAGATAGTCCAGTAGAGATATTTATACACTTTATTGTGTCGCATGGTATAATAACCGCCTGTAGCATTAGATTATAACTGGATGTCTGGTGACATTCTCTAAGAACCTGTCATTTTCATAATTGCTGATATCACTTAGCATTTTTTATTGGGGGAAAATGTATCTCTATAAAAGCTACAACCAATATAAAGAATGCACATAAGTTACTTAAGTGGGCGAATCAGTCGTGTTATGGGTACCAAAATAGAATAGTCTGAAAGATTCACGTGAACCCTTTAGCATTCTTTCTTCTTACAACTAAAATGATTAGATAGAAATGTTTAAAACTCATCTACTGAGAAACTCTAGCTACAGTAACCATCATCGTATCGAGCGGATTGCCCGGACTAAATTCACTTGCCCTGCACAGGTGTTTATCTTCTATGACCTTACGAAGAGCTTCAAGATGTTAGCCAGTGTTTTCTGTCATTAATGTTGTGTGAATCTTCACAGGTTTTCATACATTAGCCGTTCCGTGTTTAGGATCCCACATTCCCACATCACTGATTACCTCTGTAGCAATACCCGGCATCGGCATATCGTGTTTTTCCTTCTCTTATTACTGAAAAGATCCTGGGTAACCAACCATACAGACGGCTAATGGTTGGGTAGGTTTTCCAGTTTAAGTTTAACATTGCCCGAAGAATTCTAGTGTAAGTTCCATTTAATTTACTTTGAAGATTTTTTTGTTTTGTTTGCCTTTTTTTTTCTACTGAGAGCCTATGCTAGTGAAACATAAAGGAGCACTGTCTCCACTACGGCTCTATATTTTTTTGTCTTGATTTGTTACGAGAGAGTGGCTTTCCATATAACTTTCAACCATAACCATAAATGGTATATATTTTAGATATGATAGCAAAACAGCATAATTTAACACATATTGAGTTTATAATTAAGAAAATTAGAGCATCATTTCTCAATGACGTCGGATTACTAAGTTTTACGGCATATCAGTTCATTTAACATGTGTAATTTCATGTCAAAATACAGCATATATTTTAAATTGTTAACTAAAAGAGACTTGCTATCAAACCCCTTATTGGATGTGTTAATAGGGTTAGGTTAAATATCAAGCATATAATGTAACTCCCATTAATTGCTATGAAATAGTCAAGCCCTTTCCTCTACCTTGCAACCTCTCTCCCACAGAAGAGACGTTGCGAGTCTACCCTTGTTTTATCGTTATTTCCATGACAGGTGCTCGTCTGAACTCCAATCTCTGGTCCCCCTCGCCGATCTTTCACGAAAAATACCCGTCTAGCTGAATCCACTGTGAAAAATTTCCCCCACTCTTTATCTGTGCCTAAATCAAAACGTATATTCCACGACTAAAGCTTCTTTCTTAGAACTGCACGCCTGTGTAACTTTGTTCCGTCTGCCTGCTTCCCACCTGACTACAACTTGGACGCCTTCAAGTCCAACGTTTACAAATTCTTAATGAACCGCTCTCTTAAGTAAACACTCATCAAATCTCCACACTAACGTAATGTACTTGCAATAACCCTTATCCCTGAGTGGCTTCCGGGCCTTGATAAGTGGTGACCACTGTGTAAAAAAAAATAAATACAAAATAATGCGTAAAGATTATGCTGCCTCACGTGTTGTGTTTATCGGATATCTGACCTCTAGCATGCAAATAAAAGCGGCGCACATTTCACCATTTTTTATAAAGTTTAATAAGCTATAACAGACTCGTAAATATAAAATGCTAACGAGTCAAACATTCGAAATGGATCTTGTTTATATAATAGCGAAACAAAACTATAAAAACGCTCGCTTAACTACGCGAATTATTTTTTTTCTTGCTCACCACATTTTTCTTCCACCTTGCTGTCGTCGTTTGATGCTGTTTGAAACAAATTATTTTCCATGCATGCAAATTACTAGCATATCAAAAAATCTAGAACTCTAAAAATGTCATTTTTGTTTTGTTTTGTTTTTGGAAAATGACATATGACTACTTGACAAGTAAGACACCAAGACCACTTTCAATCCGATGTGTTTTCATCTTAATTCTTTATACAGTTATATTGATCAATTTAGATATGTTTCTAGTGCAAATGTTCAATACAACAACTAATTTAATAAACATTTAAATAATAATACTACTTCAAGTTTCATCAACGTATATGTAAATAAAATACTATAAATTTGGCGCAATCTGATCCTCGCTATAGTTTGCCTCAGAAGTTTTATTTATCACAACTACTATAGTCGCTATTCATCCACGGGGGTAGCTGCCCTCCTTCCGCGAATTTCTATTGGAGAAAAGTCCTAAGTAATACGCAAAAACAAGTGGCGTAGTTTAATAAAATAGTGGATAAAATTCAGTTCTTCAAGAGGTTTAAGGTTCAATCCTAATAAAAAATTCACCTCTTCAAGAGGTTTAAGGTTCAATCCTCAGTGCAGGCGGCACTCAAAATACAATTTCGAATTACTTCGGATTTCCACCTAGTCATGGCTGACGGAAGAGTGCATACAATCCATATGGATAAAATAAAGGGCTCTGTTCGAAATTTCGTATAAATTCCCGAGTTCGGCAGAAATATTTATAGAATTTGGTATTAAAAAAAAACACTAAGCTGTTTGAGAATATAAACGTGAGGAATGTCGAGGAGAGAGTTACATCAGCCGAATGTTTGTGAGAGTAAAACGAAAACTGAGAATAATAGTCAGAAGTATCCAAATAATTCGTCTTCTTCGTTCTGCTATGTGTTGTCTGTCATTCATTTCTTATAAACTATTTTATTTTACGATATTTTAGATTAGTGTATGCATTTGAGTAATTAGCAAAAAAAAATGTTTTAACTAAAAATATAACTTCGAATAAAGACATGCTGTTTAAATGAGATTATAGAAGCAAATAAATAAACGGCATTCAAGCAGACCATGTATTTATTAAGTCAGGTATAACAATACGCGTGCTGAATTCTCCATTATAGAAGAAATGTTATTGGGGTAAGTAAAATAAAATTTGAATTATGATGAGCAGACGATAACAAACGTAAATTACTCCGAGTAATTCAAAGTCCTCAGCGTATTATTGCGCATCTAGACGAACAAAATTATTGATGTCGGAACGCGAAATAACGCGATTCACGTAGATCAAACATAACATTGATGACATGAAATCAACTCAATTCTAGCATTGCTATCAAATAAACGAAACTCTAATCAGCCCTGATCCAAATCAACGCGATCTAAATCTCGGAGGAGACGATAGTTTTGCTTTCAAACGAGACTTTGAAAGAAGCCATCCTATAGAAAATGGCGTTCAATTGGATATCAATTGAACAGTCTGACCCCAATAAAATGTCGATAAAGGCGCTAATCAATTTCCAGAGAGAGAGAGAGAGAGAGAGAGAGAGAGAGTGGGAACGAAAGAGAGAGAGAGAGAGAGAGAGAGAGAGAGAAAGGGGCGATTTAGCCTCAAATAAATAATTACTCTGCGACCGTGTAAAACAAGGGTCTGCTCAGGTTGATGCAATTGCCAACCCGAGTAAAGCTGATAAAAGGAACGGAGGTATAATAAAGTCAATATTCGTGGATGCAAAAAAAAAAAATATATATATATATATATATATACAGTTGTGCCCGATATTATTCATACCCCCCCTTGAAAATTGAGTTTATTAGGTGTAACTTTGTTAGAATTTATTGTTTACGTCCATATTGATACATATTCTTAATAAACCTCTTCTGATCATTTTCGTCATCTTAAAATCTCGGGATACTTGTAATAAAAGAAATATACAGCTATTTATAAAATCTGCAATGTTCAAAAATAATCATACCCCCTTATTTTTTCAGTATTAATCGAGTTTCTGACTGTTTGTTTCCTGTTTGATTCTTATTTTGAATGTTTTTATACAACCTTTGATTAATTTCATTTCGTTTTTTGCATTTTTCAGAAATTAAAATGATATCAACTGAAAACCAATAAAAGAATAAAAATTATTAGAATGGGGAAGAAAAAATAGCTTAGTAATGATCTTAGGACTAAAATTGCGAATTCACATAAGGATGGTTTAGGTTAAAAGTCAATTTCCAAGAAATTTGAGGTCCCTACAGCAACAGTACAGAGCATCATCAAAAAATTCCAGAGCCACCACACAACAAACAACTTGATTGGTAGAGGAAGGAAAAGGAAACTGTCTGCTAGAGCCACCAGGAATATTGTAAGAAGTGTTAATGCAAATCCAACCACCACTACTAAGGACATTTTAGAAAATCTGGAGTTTTCTGGCATAAAAATATCAAGGCAAACATTGCAAAGGACTCTGCATGAAAATGGTCTGAAAGGAAGAAGACCAAGAAGGACTCCATTGCACACCGGAAAACACCTTGCAGCACGTCTAAAGTTTACTAGGAACCATGTGAATTCTCCAGAGTCCATTTTCTCAAGTATTTTGTGGACTGACGAAACAAAAATTGAATTGTTTGGCCATATGGATGCTTTTTACGTTTGGAGGAAGAAAGGAGAAGCTTACAACCCAAAGAACACCATACCCACGGTGAAACATGGTGGTGGTAGCCTAATGTTTTGGGGCTCCTTTTCGGCTAGTGGTCCAGGTAGTTTGGTCAAGATAGATGGAACCATGAAGAAGGAGCAATATTTGGAGATACTCCAGAAAAACATTAGACAGGATGCGGAGAAGCTCCATTTAGGACCAAACTTGGTCCTTCAACAGGATAATGATCCAAAACATACTGCCAAAATAGTCAAGAAATGGTTTGAGGATAATCAAATTAATGTTTTGGAATGGCCTAGCCAGAGTCCCGACCTGAACCCTATGGAAAACCTCTGGCACATATTGAAAACTGAGGTTAAAAAGCGGAAACCTAGAAATTTGAGGGATTTGGAGAACTACTGCATTGAAGAATGGTCAAAAATCAGTGTTGATGCTTGTAAAAACCTTGTTGATAAATATCCAAAACGGTTACAGGCAGTTATTAAGAATAAAGGGCATGCTATTGACTATTAGTAAGAGAGGTATGAATAATTTTGAACAAGTGCCATTATCGTTTTTCTTTGTATAATGTTTCAAACTTGCATAATTTATTTATTTGTTGAGTTTAAATTAAATGCTTATGCTCGATTTATTGTTTGAAATCCCTTTAATATTGTCTACCTTCTGGTTTGAGCAATAATCTTATAGAAATCTCAAAGATACGAGGGGTATGAATAATATCGGGCACAAGTGTATATATATATATATATATGTGTGTGTGTGTGTGTGTGTGTGTGTGTGTGTGTGTGTGTATATGTGTGTGGATATATATGTATACATATATATGTGTGTGTATATAAATGTGTGTATACATATATATGTGGGTGTGTATATGGGTGTATGTGTGTATGTATATGTGTATGTATATATACATATGTGTGTATATATATATGTGTGTGTATATATCTGTGTGTATATATATGTGTGTATATATATGTGTCTGCGTATATATATATATATATATATATATGTGCGTGTATATATACATGTGTGTATATATGTATGTATATATATATGTGCGTATATATATGTGTGCATATACATGTGTATATATATGTGTGTGTGTGTGTGTGTGGGTGTGTGTGTGTGTGTGTGCGTGTGTGGGTGTGTGTATATATGTATGGATATATTTATTAATCGATTATTTGTTGACTATTTTAAAGATATTAGCGCTTCCAACCTTGGAGATCATGGAAAATATGTATCTTAGAAGATCGCTCATATTTTTGGACGTAAACAAATAGTATTTATTATTTAATTTCAACAGTAATCTACTAACATCCTTAAAAAAAATACTGCCTATGAATAAATAAATAAATATATATATATATATATATATATATATATATATATGTATGTATATATATATATGAACAAATGATTAATAAAACATGTTAAAAGACATCTTGAAAAAGAGTTAAAAACATATTTAATTTTAAAAAAGGAAGCACAAGATAAGTGGATAGTCTTTAATCCGCGGAGTTTATATATATATATATATATATATATATATATATATATATATATATATACATATATATACTTAATTTACTCACATAAAATTAATATACGAAAGTATAGATTTATGCGTAAACTTAAAGTATTTACTTCAAAAGTGGTCAATACGTAGGTAGAGCTAGTTAGTAATTTATAAAATATATATGGCGATTAAGTTACACTGAATATTACGATATATATATATATATATATATATATATATATATATATATATATATATATATATGTATGTATATATATATATATATATATATATATATATATATATATATATATATATATATATATATATATATTAGTGATGATGTTTCTTGATTCTAATACAATTACCGATACTGGTCTAAATTCATGATTCCGAGATAATTACAGATTCCGATTCTTTTAAAATTTCTAAATAGTTAATTGGATATTTGTTTTCTGAATTACTGTAAAACCTCCAGGTTTTATGTCTGCATATATTTTCACAACAAAAAAAAATTCGCTTAGCGAGGGAAGGCGTATATTAAACGATTAGATCTTTTTAAATATTTTTCTCAAAACTTTTCCTAGTAATTGATTGAAAATGGTGAAACAACTAAAAACTTAATTCATTTTCATAACAAAACCGATATGTGCTTATTGTTAGCTGCCAAAGTACTATTTGCTTGTTTTACTAAACCATTGAACATAATTGAACGACTTGTATTCAACATAAGATGAATCTGCAAAACAGAAAAGTTAATACGTTAAAAATGTTTCTGAATAACATGGTCACTATTGAGGAAAACATTCTTAACCCGAGAAGAACTGAGCAGAGATATATTGTTAACTATTCTGTCTGTTCTCTTTACCAATGTGTGTTCATGATTTATCCCAAATTATAAAGATTCGGTTGGTTATTGCTATTTTTAATGTGACAAATTGATTTGTTTTATTGCAAAAAAGTAGATACATGTAGTAGATTTATTTGTTTTGCCGCAAAAAGAAACAGATACAGATAATATAAATACCACTATTAGTAACAATATCAAATTTGTAGATTAATACCCTCACATAGAAATGAGATTTTCTCTTTGATCTAGGTGATTTTCGTTTTATTTTGGGTGGTTACATGTAAACACTTTGACAAACTTGGCGTAAAGAAAAAAAAATAATTTTGTAATTTAGACAGGCAGTATAATTTCGTATATAAAGTTAGCGTAAAATGATGTTTTCTAGAATAGTCTAAGTTTGTAGCATATTCACTAATTTTTTGCAATAACCCTAAGGCCGATTGGCAAGGTCGTAACTCTCCCTAAAAACACACAGAGTTTGCCTCTTACAGAAAATTAATGCATTTTGTTTAACTGCTCTAAAATACTACAATGTCTCGGAAATGAAACTCATTTTACGATAAATTAATATGAGAAGCAGATCCTCCTTCCTAAATTCTTTAAAAAATTGACATTTTTGTTTCACCAAGCTTTTCATGATGTTCACACGTAATCGCCTAAAAGGGTTAAATCTCGTTTAATTTTGAAGTGATGATTAAGCTGAGGGTGTTATTTACAACAACAACAACATAATAATAATAATAATAATAATAATAATAATAATAATAATAATAATAATAATAATAATAATAATAATAATAATAATAATAATAATAATTGGTTGAAAACTGAAAAAAAAAACACATCGGTTAGAAGCATCTTAACACATAATCAAACAATTACACTGGGCTTTGACCATGTACCATTAAAGACTTAACTTAATCACTAAATCACGAAGCTCTGGATTTTCAAGTCCTGGTATCAATGCTGATAATTGCATCAACTCGATGAACTGTTCTGATCTTATCCTGATCTCGCAGTGACAGTGTGGTATCTCTTGTTTGAAATTCAATAATATAAACATCTGCGAATAGAATTCCCAATACATATCTGTCTTTAATTTCTTTCAAAATTTCAACTAGATGCGCATGATACACGCGTTATATTAAGCCAGATCAATTTATGTAAGTTCTGATGGTTCCAATTGTATATTATTTAAGAATATCTTGGATTACCCGTGCATGGAAGGAGTAGGCCTTGTTTTCTTTGTACTATTGTTTTGTAATAATAACAACATAATATATAGGTAGGTAATAAAGTTTTAACCTGAAATGCATAGTCAAAAATTCTTATTATCATTATGGTCAAAAATATCATTATTAGTCTTCAAAAATTATTATCATTATAGTCAAAAATATTACTATTATTCAAAAATTATTATTATTATTATTATTATTATTATTATTATTATTATTATTATTATAGTAAAAATATTATTATCATTAAAAAGTATTATTATCATTAAAGTAAAAAATATTGTAACACATACGTTTAAAAGATCCATAATCAACAAAGCCATACTATGAGTTTACTTATTTTTACATAACTCTTTAGTAGGTGATGTTTTCACTTGAAATGTGTAGACTTAAAAGATTCCTATTAACGTATACACTATATGATTTTACTTATTTCGACTTGACACGTCTTTCCAGGCTCTAGTGCTCATTAGTGTAGCTTGACTGTAATAGTATCCGAACCTCAGACCAGAATGTTAAAAAAAAAAATTTTGTTAACGCATCCGACTATAGTGTATATGGTCTCAGGTTCAAATCCTAGAACAGTCAAGCTACTCTGATGAAACGCGTGTTCGTAGATTACTATATATATATATATATATATATATATATATATATATATATATATATATATATATATATAATTCAAAGAGACTATCTCATCAGTTAAAAAGAGAGCGATATTTAAAACAAAGTCAGGATAACCTTCCATTTTTATGAGACATCAGGTGTGGTTTCTGCTTTGTAAGAAAGTGGGATGTATATTTTTTGAACGTGAGCAGTTGTTGATTTTGTAGGAAGTTGTGCTGAAGAAAAGGAATGGGGGTGATAGAATTGAGGGAACGGGGAAAAGTACGGTTTCATATGGCCAAGCACTAGCAGTGGTGGTACGGTATTATTTTAAATAGGAAGTTGTTTATTGGCCTAAGTTTTGATCTGAAATTTTACTATGCCCTCATCGCTCTTAACTTCCCTATCTTTACTTATTATGGTTACTTGTTCTTTTCGGGCGGTGACCACATAATCTATCTATTTTATTAAGTTCTATTTATTTATATATTTTTCTTCGCATTTTTTATCCGTTCATTTGCTTCTCGTTTTCAAATTTTTATTGATTTATTTGTATATTTATCTATAATATAAAGCTAAATGTTTGTGTGTGTATGTGTGTGTGTGTCTAGTCACGAATAGGCTTCTATATGGTTTATTATTTTAAAAAACTGATTACATATAATGATACAAAATGTATCGAGACACAGGACTGCGTATGTTTGATCTGGCAGAACAGTGGTTTATTAAAATTGTGGGGTCTGCGTTCGCGCCTGGTCCAAAAAGTATGGAAGAAAACAAAATTAAAATTTAAAACATTGTTTACAAGTTTTTTTGATATAGATGTACATAAGAATACGTTGATAAGTATGTTTTAACTTAAATGTGGAGTCTTCGTTAGCGCCAGGCCTCCATAGAATGGAAATAGCCACAAACTTTAATAAAGACTTTTCATATCTATCCAGGTAAGTATTCTTTGATAATTATGTTTCAGTTTGAAGAAATATGGTATAATAAAATTATGGGGGTGTTCGTTCGAACCTGGCCTCCATAGAATGGAAATATGTCACAAAGTTTAACAAGGTTTTTTAATATAGATCCACATAATATTGTGATAAGTTTTTCAGTGTAAACAGGTATGGTATAATAAATTATGTGGTTTATCTATTTTATTTTTACTTTCATCATATTTTGCTTTGGTTTTGATACCCCCAAATTCGAAGCTATCACATTACAACCCTTGCTTTTCATAACCTATCATACTTTCATAAATTAGTCCATTTTCTGTACGCTGTTTTTGAACCCAGTTAACGACGGGTACTTTTGCTAGTAAGATATATGACCATGGTTAAATTAACGGTCAGTAAATAGATATACAAGCTTATCTATATGAATTAAATAAAAGTGGTATACAGAGAGATATTTTCCACTCTACCATGGTGTCTGAAGTAATTACAGCGGCAAAGGTTTCAAATCAATATATAAACTAAATTTCGATGGTTGTCATTCTTTTATTTGAGTTGTTTATCTTTTCTTTAATACTGGAGTATAAATATATTTTATAGGTTCATATGCTTATAAATATAGGTGTTCCACGCCATATACATGCAAACAGGTACATAATAGCATATATTTGTCCATATTGGTGGAATATTCCGTTTACAATACGTGTACGTAGTTATCGTTTGGGATCAATTATGTGGTTGGTTTTCTTATGCAACGTTACTTTACGATAATACTTTCCATAGGTATATATCAATATTCCAATACAAGTGTGCTAGAACCTCAGATTATGTTAGCGAATCGTTTTCGGGTGTTTAATTTTAAAGTATGCAAAGTGCACTAAGATTTATCCATTTGGTGACATATTGTGTTTCTATTCGTTTAGGACTATATAAGTCTGCCCTCATTTGAGAACCTTTCTATTATAATCACACGGATTTCACTGGATTTGCCTATCGGAAACATATCAATACAACCTGTATATATATATATATATATATATATATATATATATATATGTATATATATATATATATATACTAGCATGGGTACCCAGAGTTGCCTGGGTTGACATGAAGTTATGTCTGATACACACCTGCTATACTAATCATTTTCATCATGGGGAATGTGGATACCTCAACAACAATTCCAAAAATAAAAGAAAAGATGAAAAATTGTAAATGTAATCGCCCCCTAAAAGAAGAAGTACGTGATACCCTCTCCGCCAGGTATGTCGGCAGAAGGGATGCAAAGAGAAGAAACTATTCCCCGATATTAAGCACTGGAAATAAATATCACCCCTCACAAAAAATGATTAAAAATAAATCATTACAACTTTTTTTTTCAATAAAAATAGCAGCGAATACGGTTCGATCGCAAAAAAAAAAATTAGTCAAGCAGGCAGAACCCTAAAAAAAATTATCTACCCAAAATTAATTCCAAAAAACAATTAAATAAAATTTTTCCTCATTTTATGTGTCTCATGTAATCCCCCCACTCCCCAAACATTGAATTTGTCATATTTTGGGGTTCGTTTTGATTATAAAATTGTCATGTGAAAGTACAGAATGGTCTCATAAAATAATTAAATTCATCGTTATTTAATGTTTCAAATGTAATTCCCGCCCCACCCCACCCCAAAGAATTGTATTTGTCATATTTGCCCCTCTTCAGTCGCCAAACTTGAAAAAATGCTAGAGATGAAATGTCTCGTTGAACGCTCTTTGGCCAAAAAGTGCCTGCTCATTTTACGTTAAATTTATATAGAAAAGTGATCCCCACTCTAAAATTTTATATGAATTAAATGTTAATTTTCTTTTTTTTTTCAAAATTTCTTCTTTCATATTATTTATAAAGGCTGTTTAAACGTATTAGACCCAAACAGGTAGGTCTTAATTTTTTAAGGGGTTAAACGACGCTGAGTCACGTCGTATAAATTTACCTTTTTTAATTAGAAATTTAAGTTTGTAATCGAGGATATTAACATGTAAAAAAGATAGAAACGTGTAAATTGTGGAATTTAGAGTTGGGAGCAGTAGATCTTTATTTTTTTAGGTGTGAAACGACGCTGGGCCACACCGTAAAAATTTACCGATTTCTGTATAGCTGTTTTAAGAATAATAAAAACAAACAAATGAAATGTTCGAAAGTTTCTAAGGGGGCAAATAACTTTGAAAATGTTTTTTTTTTAATCGATGTTGGAATAATAATTCCAACTAAATTAAATTAATATGTCATTAATCGAATTATTGTTAAAAAAATTGATTAAATAACAATTTTAAATAGAACACTTATAACAATTTTCTCGTTAGAAACATTAACATAGGTACCGCTATAAAATCTATTTTTCTTAATGTAATATACAAATGAGATAATCACTTAATTGTAAATAGCTTGCAAGCATAATACAATATATAGGAATAAACAAGAGAGTAAAGTAAGGGAGCTTTTGTATATATTTATCAAATTGTGAACAAACAGAGTGAAATACAAATATATATATATATATATATATATATATATATATATATATATATATATATATATATATATATATATATAAAGCTGAATGTTTGTGTGGGTGTGTGGGTCTCGTCACAAATAGGCTCCTATATAGTGGACTATTTAAAAAAAACTGATTACATATAATGATAGATGTATGGAGACACAGGAATGGGTATCTTTGATCCTGCAGAACGGTGGTTCATTAAAATGGTGGGGTCTGCGTTCGCGCCTGGTCCACAAAGTATGGAAGTAAAAAAAATTAAAACTTAAAAAAAAAAAACGTTTACAAGTGTTTTTGATATAGATGTACATAAGAATACTTTTATAAGTATGTTTTATCTCAAATAGGGATGGTATAATAAAATTGTGGGGTCTTCGTTCGCGCCTGGGTCCATAGAATGGAAATAGCCACAAACTTTAATAAAGACTTTTCATATCTATCTGCGTAAGTATACTTTGATAATTATGTTTCAGTTTGAAGAAATATGGTATAATAAAATTATGGGGTGTTCGTTCGCGCCTGATCTCCATAGAATGGAAATATGTCACAAAGTTTAACAAGGTTTTTTAATATAGATCCACAGAATGGTGTGATAAGTGTTTCAGTGTGAACAGCTATGGTATAATAAATTATGTGGTTTATCTATTTTATTTTTACTTTCATCATATTTTGCCTTGATTTTGATACCTCCGATTTCGAAGCTATCTCTTTACAACCCTTCCTTTTCATAACCTATCATACTTTAATAAATCAGAGTCAATTTTCTGTAGGCTGTTTTTGACCCCAGTCAACCACGGGTACTTTTGCTAGTATATATATATATATATATATATATATATATATATATATATATATATATATATATTTGTATATTTCGATTTCTTGTAATAAATAATTTTTACCAAGAACTCCTCATCGGTTTTGGTTTCTGTTTCGATTATAGCTGAGGAAACTCAAATTATATATATATATATATATATATATATATATATATATATATATTTTTATATATAATTATTTCCAAACGTTTTGGTTTAAGTTTCGATTTCAGCTAATATACCCAAATCATGTGGGTGTTTTTTTTTATCGCAATTTTATAATATATAAAAATCGGTAGAAGATTAATTCGATGATAATCTATACGAAATCCGCAAGAATTATAATATCATATTTGAGCGAATAATTCGACCGAGCTACATCCGGCGTCCATGTAAGCTTAGATTAATACTTTTGCAAATTTTAAAAAAGCGCTATTATTAAATAGAGCGTCTTCATTTACACTGAACATCTACAGAATGCCAAAACGAATATATTACATATGAAAGAGTCCCCTGCGGAAAATACACATGCCCTGCTAGTATGTATTTATATGTGCAAACATAACAGCAAAGGTAAAGTTTTGTTCGATTTTATCTGCAAGGCTCAACTGTTTTTTTTATTTGTCCAATTAACAATAATTTATACCGGCGAAAATGCAAATCCAAAGTGTCCTATGAGTCCAAATACCATATTTATCCAATTTTAACTCCCTTGACTGAATATTCAGAAAGTAGTTTGGTAAAGACAAGTTCACTTATTTATAACTAGCATGGGTGCCTAGCGTTGCCCGGTTGTTTGGAGGTGCATGCTGAGCAAAAAAAAAGGGTCAACTTTTTAAACTTTAACCCCTATTATGACCCCTTAACATTTATTGTGTTGGACTCAAATTAAGTTATTAAGTTAGATCCATGTCCAAGGAACCTATATCTAAAAGTTCATGTGTTTATACCCAAAATTGTCGGAGGAGTTTGGTAGAGTTCTCAAAGGTCAAATAGTTGAACTTTGACCCCTTAACAGCCAAATGTCTGGCCAAAAACCGATCACATCGATTTTCCCAAATCTCAGTACCCTGTATATCAAATTTAAATATGTAGACTAAAATTTGACAGAGTTATTGCGTAGGGAAATGTACACAAACACGTTCACTTTTATAGATTAGATAGGTAGATATAATTAAACAATAATTATTCTTTTATACCTTCAGGCTACCTTCAAGTGCTTCATACGCAACCATTTGTATAGGATGACAATTCCTGCCGGTCGGAAGATTTGAACCCACGTTTTATTTCATTTGCTAAGATTCTACCTCTGTGCCATCAAACAACTGCCACAAGCATGAAGGGAATTAAGAAATATTAAACGCTCAAATAGTGTGTGGGCATTGGGTAGTCTATAGTGTTATAACGACAGAAAGTCATGTGCATTGCATAAAAGCTATTTCACTGTCTCCTAGTTTATACTTCCCAGACAGTGTCCATCCTTAAATATTCTTAAATGGGCTGGATAATTATAATTAAATAATAATTGATCCTACACTGATGATTGCGTAAGCATGAAACATTAGTATCGGTCGGTATAAAAGTATATTTAATTATCATTATCAACTTTATATAAATACATATGAGATAGTTAGATAGATAGATAGATAGATAGATAGAAATAAAATATTTCCGTATTCTAGGACGCTTGTATCTTAGATTCTATGCAATTAGACAGTATGTAGAAACTGCGCCTAAATAGAAATAAGCGTAATAGTGAAATGAAACCTATCATCTAATAAGAAACCGTAAAAAATGGAAAAGTAATTAATTAACACTCACAATACAATGTATATGTACTCGTACGTTCTGTTGCAATTGCCAAAGGTAAAAATCAATCCACAATCATAATGTTTTTTTTTTTAATTTTATATTTTATTTTAAATGTTTATTTATTTATTCATTTTAGTAATTAAGACGAATGCTAATGTTTACTTCTTTGCTGGGTAACACGTGTTTCGCCATCAGGATGGAATATATTGTTCTGATTCCATCAAGTTCTTTAGAGACAAAAATATACCAAAGAGAATAAACACGCCTAAATGTAGTAGTAGTAGTAGTAGTAGTAGTAGTAGTAGTAGTATTGGCTCACGAAGAGCTTTCATACAGGTTATCAACGGTCTCTCCTTGACAAAAACCTGTAGTGTGGCCTGAAAGCTAAGTTTCAACAAGTGTCCCTAGATTTCCAGTACTCTCCACCTCTTTCGATAACTTTGGCAAATGAATTTGTGTTATCGCAGTCGCTTACGACTGATTTCTCTCTGGCAGCGGCCATTGGTCTCCTCTGGAATTTAAGTGGCAATAAGCATCCCTAAGGTTCTAGTCTTCTTCGCACTTTCCAGTGGCGGTCTCGTCAATGCTTTATCCTCGGTCTTTCCATCCTCCTTGACTCTTTTTGCCTATTTGGTATCACTTTTTGGAAGGAGGACGGACGGGGATGGAGAAGGAATAAGAACGTATAGATATGTATCTTTAATATTCGTGGTTCCATTTAACGCTTCTTCGTGTTCTTTTCCTCTGCAGCAGTTTGTCTGGTCCGCTAACGTGGCGCATGTGCATTTGTCTCCGCATTCAAGGGTTTTCCTAAATATTTCATTGTTTTCATTATTGTTATTCGTTGCATATTTGCAGCCATTTCTTTTGATTACAATTTCTCCTATTCTTTTTTCAAAGATTTTGGGATTATTCCTGGTGCTCTTACTATTATAGGTATTATCTTGATTTTCTACATCATTAATATCCATTTCAGCTAGTTGGCTAGCTCTGTGTATTTGTTCCGTTCCGCCTATTCTTTGATATTCACCCTGTGGTCAGCTGGAACAGCAAAGTCTACGATTTAACAGAACTTTTCTCTCTTGTTAATTATTACGACATCCGGTCTTCTTGCTTGGATGGGTGTATTAGTCTGACCATATCCCATAAGATTTTGTCATACTCGTTTTCAAGTACTGTTGCCGGTCTATGTTTGTACCAATTATCTGGGCGTTGGGGATCCAGTTATTTGAATAATCCCCAGTATACTTTCCTCCCGACTTGACCGTGTCTGTTCTTGTATTCCTTTAGAGGCAGCTTACTATATGGTTTATCGATGCGTCTCTTTGTCCACATTTGCTGTTTTCTTATATTTTGCCGTTCTATGCTTTGATGTGGTTTGTTCTTACTGAGGCATTTTGTGCTGCATTTATTAGAGATTCAGTTTCTCGGTTTACGTGTCGTTTTCGCATCCATGTCCAAGTGTTTTTGTTATTTTCATGTTTTGTCATTTTTATGAATCGTCTGTGTAGTTGTTTTTCTCCTCATTTTTATTTTATCATTTTATACTTTGCCTCTGTTTTGTTAGTTGTTTTTTTTTCAGTATATCTCGCTGCATTAATTATCCTTTCAGCGTTCTGCATTATGCATTTTTCTAGTTATATTTTTTGTGTCATTCACACAGTCTGTAAAAATTAGTCCTCTCCCACCGTCTTTCCTTTTCACGTTGAGTCTGTCAACATCGTCCTTTGGGTGTAGTGCATTGTGAATGGTCATGAGTTTCCTTGTCTTCTGGCCGAGCTATCTCAGTTGTTTCTTTAATCCACCCTATTAACGGTTCAGAGTATCTTACTAGTGATACTGTCCATGTATTTATAAATTCTATTAGGTGTCTGCTATATAATTTAGTTTCCAGGAGTTGTCTTGTTCTCCTGGTGCATTGCTTTCCGATTACTCTTTCATTTCTGTTGCTTTGATGGCGTCTGCTCCCGGAAATCCCAAGTATTTATAGGCGCTTTGTCTCTTTGGTGCTATCATCTCCGTTTAGTTAGTTCCATGCCTTCTGTTGTCTCCTGTTTTCCCTGTCTTATAACTAGTAGTTCCATAACATTCTCCATTTGAATATTCTGGCTGAAGATCCTGTTAGTTTTTATTAGCGTTTCCCATTCCTTATCGGTCGTTGCAAAAAAAGTTTCAAATCGTCCATTTACAGCAGGTGGTTCATATTTCCCTCTGTATTAGAGAACTTGTGTCTGGCTTATTATGTTTTGTTGTTGTTCTTGTTCTTGTCCTTTTCTTGTTGTTACTGTCTTCTACTTTCGTTTCTTGTTCTTCTGGTTCTTGTTCTTGTACTTCTTTTTGTTAGTTGTTTTTTTGTTCTTTTTCTTGTACTTGTTTCTTGTTGTTGTTGTTGTTGTTGTTGTTGTTGTTGTTGTTGTTGTGGTTGTTGTTGTTGTTCATCTTCGTTCGTGTTGTTCTTTTTTGACCTGCTTGTTCTTCTTGATTGTTTTTTCTTTTGTTCTTTTTCGTTGTTCGTGTTGATCTTTTTGTTGTTATTCTTCTTCTTGTCTTTCTTCTTCTAAGATAGAGCAATGAACGTTTGATTTCCCTAAGGTTTTCCAATTACATTAAAGCACGAGCAAAATGTGACTTAGTTCAAAGAAATGTATTTTCATAATATATTTTAATTGTTCTATTAGCCGTATTTCTTACTTGGTCATTTATTTATTTCTGTTGTCAGTTACCCCATGTTGATTAAACTAGTGTCGAATATTTTTATAGGTCGGCAATAAGGGAACTTTTTTATGTGAGCATTATCATATAATTTACATAATCGCTGTACACATGATGGCTCTTATATAATAAATAATACGTAAAATCGAAGTTAAATGTGAATAATACTCTATACCAGTTTTAAACCATATCTGGGGTGTTTAGAAAAGTTCCCGATTCTCTAAGTTTTTATTTCCATTTTTCTTTATTGGATTGTTACTGATTGAGTGCGCATATTCAGGTAAATAGTAAAACAATCGGGGCTATTTTCATCGCAATTTCTAACATAATTTGATATTTTCTAATTGGTTACTCGTCGAAGTATTGACTAGATTCAATGTCACTTAACCGGTCATTCATGGCAAATTTTAGTACATAACTACCTTACTAGATACAAAGGAAGATATTGATTTACATATGAAACTATCTTTGAAATCGTTTACTTAACGATATATTTATACGTAAATCTATCTATATTAACACACACCCATACACATTATATATATATATATATATATATATATATATATATATACAATTACTACCAAATTTATGGAGTGTGTTTGAATTTTGTAATAGTTTGTCTTTAAAATCGACCAAAAATCAGGTAATCTTCTAATCAATAAAAAAAATATTCACCAATTAATGAGAAAATAATGCAATTATTTATAAGCGTGTAACTTCTTTGTAGAAAGATATTTTAGGGACTTCATACGCCCCCTTCCTCATTTGCCCCTTGTTCGACCCCTTAAAATCAAAGTAATCCATTAAGTGCACAATCATTTTGTTGTAGGAGGGGGAATGGGTGTAGAAAAACAAAAACACAAATTTACAGGATGCTTTCGATTAAGTGAATATGTTATCAACAATTATTATCTTTAAGATGAGGATAATTTTTTTTTTCATGAAAAAGCTAACATATGCATATTTTTAAAACTTTAAAAATAAATTAAAAATGTAATTTTAGAGTTTGCAAACTTTCCATGTACCGGTACATACCCAACGCATTAAAGAATCGAGACAAAACAAAGAAAAGTTTAAACAGGGTGTCAAAGATATAAGTATTAATTATATCTGCAAGTGTCGTTTTACGTGAGATTTCTTTTCAAGATACGGTAATCCATTACGGTTTACAAAAAGGTTTTATCTCCCTTTTTGAAAATTAACTATAACTATGAAGACATTGATTTTCGTAGACGATTGTTGTGACATCCCAAACAATTGCATCACCCCAGAGGGTTACCTAAAACAACGCTTTTATGGGCCACCAAATTCTAATGTAAGTCTTTGTCAACTCGATTTATGAAATAAAAAATTGGAGAAAAGTATGTTGTAGTTCATGGGAATAGGGTGTGGCTAATTGATTATTATTAATTAGAAAATAAGAAAAGAAAATGATTTTAATTATGAATTTATAAACTGACTTAAAGTAATATTAAAACTGAGAAATATCATGCGAAAGATTTATGTTTGAAGTAAAAATAGAAAAAAAGATTCTCTTACTTTTAACAAGTTTTAGAAAAAAATTAAGGCTTGATTGATCACTTATGGAGAAAAAAATTATAAAGCTAAAAATAACATATTTTACCATAAATAGCGTTTGTAATTATAATTTTATTCAATTATTTAAAAAATATATATTTGTCTGTCTCGTTACATAAAAATGCATGAAAATGATTAAATAAATATTTAGACGCGACTGGGTTCCCATGCCTAAAATCCAAGATATTGGCAGACGTAAAATGTACGTGTTCATATTTTGAAAACTGATTATTTGAATTTATTCAAATATAATGTAATTATATTCTAATATTTTTGCATATTCTTATAGCTAAGTATAGTAAATTTTATATAGGTATTTACGCTGTGGGTGTACCAGTGCTTGCAGTTCGTAAGAGCATTCACTAGTAAAATACTTGTAGAACAGGCAGAGCTATGCAACATTTCGTCGGTGGGAGAGAGGCTGAAGCCTGGATGACAGTACATGACCTATCACGTTGGAGACTTTCTTTTGGACCTTGTCTAGGAGCGAGAGACTACTGGCAGATGCACCAGCCCAAATATGACAACAATACTCCATACATGGGAGAATGGTGGCCTTATAGAGGTAAAGGATACTTTCGCGCGTTATTAGCTTTCTATCACGGTAGAGAGAGACTTCCTTCCCCGCAGCTGTCCTGGCAATGCTCTCAATGTAATTGTTCCAAATCCTGTTTCCTGTGAACAACGTTAGGCCGAGAAGTTTAAAAGAAATAGTTTCAGTTAATGAATCTTTGGCCATTGCTATTGGTGGTAGGGAGGGTTTCTTGTAATTATTTATGCAAACAAGTTTAGTCTTGGCAGCATTGATTGTGACTATCCATTTTTCGCCCAATTCCACTACAGATTAGAGGTCAATAAAACCAAAAGTTGTTTATAAATAAAGAATTTTAATAGATTTTAATAAACTTTAGGAAAAGCCGTTTACGGTCGATTAAAAATAATCGATAAACACAATATTTGAAAAAAAAAACAATGCTTGAAAAAACTTTATGAATGACTTTTCTTTCATTTTTTTTTAGAAATGATCGAGAGTCGCGTTGTAATAAAAACCAAATTTTGTGTTATATCATTTGATATAAAAAAGCAAAAAAAGCAGAAAAATAATTTTTAAAGTAATAACTTACTTGCCTCCTCACGAGGGCAGTGAGACACTAATGTTATAAATGTGGAGAAAACTAGTTTCGCTAAAGCAAGCAGACGGAATTGGAAACGTCACCCTTGATTTATCCTACTTTTTAGAAAGATTTTCTAGTGTTACATAATTATTGGATTACAAAATCCAAATTTTACAGAAAAGAGTCTCTTGTAAAATTTAATTTGTCAAAAAAATAAAAAATCTCTCGACTGAATGTTGTGATTGCCTAAATTCGTTTTTTTATAACTAAGCAATAAGCCATTTTTCTTACTAAGATTAATTTTTTTATAAAGATGACACTCTAGATAGAAAGAAAAAATTTCCAAAAATAATCGTGACTGTGTCTAAAGTCGTTATATTGATTATTTTAATATCAACACTATTTGGTACTAACGGACTCAGTGGATCACTCGATTAAGAGAAAATATGTAATAAATTTGGGAATTTTATTTAGCAAAATATCTTTTAAGGTGTGTACTTAAAAAGATGTTTGCAAAATCCATTCGATTTATTTTTATTACAAGATTTTTTACGATATATTTCACTGACGCTAACCTATAGAGCAACAATGCGCCAAATCTCTTTCCATCTTGTCTGAAAGGAAAACGTTTAAATATAAACAGAGAATATGTTGCCCATCTAAAATTTGTCTTCGATATCATTCTTATGAGCTACACACCTAAAGAATTAGAAGATATTTTAACTACGCTTATATGGCGAACATATACTTGACCTTAAAATGCACACTAGAAAAAACGGCCATGTTCAAATAATATACCAGAAAAGCACTACTCCTAATGAACAGTGAATATGTCGAAATTGTAGTTGACAACTATATTTACTTAGCGAATACAGTGAAAAGCAATGCTCATATCATGCCTGAAATCAAAGGCAAATTGCGTTTAAATGGGCAGTTTTATAAACATGAATGTCTACTATGAACATTTAACGGAAAATGTTTAGGAAATACATCGTGCCTGTTATGCCGTATGTTAAGGAAACACGGTCACTCTATAATGCAGTAAAAGAAATACTAAGTGTAACGCCATGTAACACGATGAAAAGTGCAACACGATACAAAGTATAATACGATATGACCTACGATAAAGAAAAAGAAAACTGGGATTAGACAGAAAATTACTGTTTGTAAAACCAAAAGTATGGACAAAGGGGGTTTTGTTTATGACTAGTGTGACCCAACCAGCCACGATGGAAAGAGATTACCCCAAAATGGTGGAGGGGGGGGACTGAATTAGCTATGGTTAAAAATTGTCCAAAGGAGGACAAGCGAGAAAGGGGTTAGAGAAGTTTTTTTTAATGGCAGTTCCGGAATGATAGCACGTAACCCTGCCAGCCAGAGAGATGGAAATACATTTTCTTTGTAACGGGAAAAACAAAGTCGAACATATGATATAATATTACTATAAAAGTGATTATTTAGATATATTTACCCGATTGTCTGGGCGAGAAGTTGACTTGAGGGCAATTGAAGCCGTGAAATGCATGAGAAAATCGTAAATGAGAACCTTTTGTTCTGTAGATAGTTACCTGATTGAGATGTATGGGGAGGTGGCTTATTATCCAATCAAAACGAAGAAGAGTATGACGTAGCGAACAAGGGTTGGTTGGACGAAAAACCTCTGTCTGCTCTGACGGACACCACACCTTCATACATAAGGAACTGAAGAGCAAGAAAAATCAGTCTAGAGTAAATTTTGAGCTCAATTCTCGGAGTGTATTAACTCAGATCGAGACTGTCTACCATCCCACACCACCCCACGAAAGCATCCGCCCCATAAGGAAGGAATAAGTTGTAAAATAGACGAAAAGTGCCCCGTTTAAATGCTATCGAACTACCAGAAAGAGAAATCATAATTGCCATGTTTTATTTTTTTATTTTGTTTCTCCTGTGAAAAACTGTACATAATTATTTTTATTTTTATTTTCTTGTGAAATTTTATACAATAACAAAAACCAGTGTCAACGTCGATTATTATCATTTTTACTTGCAAGTTTACTTAAAGAAAAACTGCCATCTTGAATGGTCATTTACAGTGAGAGAAGAACTGAGGGAGGATCGTCAAACTGCTGGACCCAGCGTCATGACAACCCTGTCCTAGTGAAAGCAACTGATACTCCATCGCAGGACTTTCGTGAATGTTAGAGCTGAATCACCTAGTATTACATTTGTAACTGCGTGGACACATAAGATTTTAATTGAATGAAGTCTTTGAGTACCGTTTGTCGCCCTGCGTTATACTAGTGCTTTAGAAACATTATTAATATTGAGGCCTTGTTACAATATCGGATTTGATGTCTATGGTCATCTCGCCAATATACAACGTCAGACAAAAAACATTTTATTTTATAGATGGCGCTTATGGTAGAAGTGCGCTTGGAGGACAATTGGGGCGATGTTTATTGTTCATCAAGTATTTAACTGTTTTAAAAATTGATATCGCTATTTTTAGGTCGGGTTTAAATTGTATTTGCAAGTAGATATTAGTGACGTAAATGAAAAGTGAGAATATTTAAAAGCTTTATATGTTATAATAATATTCATTTCTTTCACCACGGAAAAATGTGCTTGTCGTCAATATTTTGCCGTTCAATAATTATCACGTCTTCGCTTTTGCAAAAACCGTTCAATCTCTGGTTTTATATTTTTTCCTCCTGTGTTTAATTACATTTCTTTACTATTCTTTCACATATTCCTTTTTCCCGTTAATGTCATGTATTTTCCAGTCACGCGCGCACACACACACACGCACACACACGCACACACACACACACACATATATATATTCTCTTATTGAGCCCACTTAATAACCTCGTAAAATACATAATTATTACTCTTGAATACCTTTTACCTGGTGTATATCTATCTATCTATCTCCATCTCTATTTTTTATCTCTCTCTTTATATATATATATATATATATATATATATATATATATATATATAGATAGATAGATAGATAGATAGATAGATAGATAGATAAAATAACTGCGTCTATGAGTTACACTATAGTTACAAAATTATCTTTGTAAGGATGGTTCAAGACTTTAATACATGAACTGTATGATTGGATGATACAGGAAACTGCTGTAGAGTGGTACCATAAGCTACAATACTTCTATATTTTTATAGTAAAACTATAATTACAAACTATTTCAGCGCCATTTTTCCCCGATTTTACTCTGATTTAAAGCTGTTTCTATGCAATGCACATAAGGTTCTTCAGAAGACATTAGAATTCAGCGAATTTTTCTAAATTATTGTATCTTATTGTAATTATTGGATCGAATTTAATGCAAATTGGAAATAGAATTTTAGATGTGAAACTGTTCCAATATCGATCCTCTCGCCTAAATAGAAGAACTATGAAGATGCTCTTAAGAGATTGCACAATGGGGGGTATGTAATAATTGCTTTTAATACATATATTAAAATTACACAAGTCGAAGTATCGACATTTTAACGAACTACTCTAACGACAAAAAAGCAAATGGAAATATAACTAACATTTTCACCGATATGCCTTGCGGTCGTGCTCCTAATTTCATAATGATCAGTTTTTTTAGATTGTATAATCCACATTTAAATATACAAAAAAACATATGAACACACACATCACCTTTCAATTTGAGTTCTCTCGGGTGTAAGTAATATTATTTAATACAAAAAATACTAGAATGTCCAGGGATAACATACGGGTAAGAAGGAAAGCTGCTCTCCAAGCGAGCAGATTCGAAACTTACAATATTTACCATCTCCTACCACAAAGCGTAACAACTGTCCGTGTATTACCTATATACAAGGTCTCCCTCTTTTTTCGGGTACATATCCTTGTCGCGGCCACCAAACTGTAACACCTTTTCTGATGAAGCTAGCTAGGACCCCTGTTTATCTGGAATTCCCGGCTCGTATCGTCTAGTCCTTTTCTGAGGGTTGTTACATTGAATCCTGTATGCTGAAAGCGAATATCGAAGCCGCAGGCAAGAAGAAAAACAGACTCGTAAAATTCTATTCTACAGAATTAATTTTCACAAACTTATGTACAAATGTTTTTACAAATATCATTCAGTTCTTAGTAAGTTTTTTCAAAGTCTCAAATCTCTTCACAGACAGTGTCGGACGGGTGGATGAGGAGGTAGAGGAGTCACGTCTCTATACGATCTGTTCTCCCCGAAATCAAAAAGCAATCTCTCTAAACTTTGACTAATTTTGGCGCGACAGTCGTATATATAATGAAGTATGTGGATGGGGTCGAAGTTTCCCCAGCCAATAAGATTTCGCCACGAAATTGAAAAGCCCCAGACTTGCGTGGGTTCAATTCCCGAATCTGGAATCTGAGTTTTAGAGACATATTAATTCTCATGACCCCCTTACGTAAGATGTCGGTTCTGACATCCGACTTTGAGTTCATCAAGGCCAGACAATGTTCTGCTTCAAGATTTGTCATCAACTTTAACTGCAAAATATATTACTCTGGTTTCCAACAATATCTATTTTGACATGAAATAAAATATATATATATATATATATATGTATATTCTCTATTTTAAATCCTCGGGGTATCTGGCGTCACCCGGGAACGATATTCTATCTAGCATAGTTACTCAGCCCCTCCTAGACCATCGGGGGGCTAAAGCTCCCCAAAGAAGTATTGCGTCACAATCTCATCCACTTCGCACCGGGCTCTCTGAAAGAACCTTGCGTCTTGTGAAAATAAATGTTGAAGAGGATCGACGGTACAAAGCCTTTGACATTGCAACACAGCTAGTGTCAGTCCTAGTACCGTTGTCAGGTATCTTCTCAAGCTGGACTACTACAGTAGAGCTCCGAGAAGGAATCCTCTTCTTTGTCCTGCAAATATTATGTCCAGAAAAGATTGGGCTCGTAAGATGATAAAGGGACCTATGACCATTTGGACCAATGTCATTTCCCTAAGTCACGATTTGGATCATTTCATGACAGTGGATGAGTATGGGTATGGAGCCTCCTTTGGCAAGAGTTTAACTTAAAAAAACTGCAGCCGCCACTAAAATATGAGGTTATGGTATGGGCAGCAATTTGGAGTGCTGGTCGCTCAGACCTGGTGGAGTGCGAAAGACACATCGGTTATGCTAAATGTGTTTCAATATTATTTTTGTTTTCTTGTGAAGGCAGCGTATCGGTGTATGTACAGTTATACACTCCCGCAAGATTATTACTCCGCAATATAAAATGAAGGACTCCTACCAATAATGAAGTACTCCTACGAAGTGAATACACTATTAATGGGAGATAGAGCTCTTTGCCACTTTGCTAGGACTAGAAACATTGGTTGAGTCAAAATTGGATTAATAAACATCCATGGCCAAGCCAGTCCCAGATATACACCTAATTAAAAACCTTTTCGGTATATTAGACCGAAAATTTCACAAAAAAAGGAAGCCGTCTTCTACGCCGGAACTTTTGGAATTATTACCTCAGACATGAACATTAATTCCTCAATATGACATTCGCCAACCGCTCAAAGCTATGTCTTAATTTGTTCTAACATAGAAATCTGCAACGAGAATGCTAACCAAGTATTAGTTATAAATTTCTTTTAGAGTTTGTTCTATAAAAATATAAATTGTATAAATGTTTCTATAGGTGTCTATTCTTTTTTCGTATATATATATATATATATATATATATATATATATATATAAAGAGGAGATAGATATATAAATACCCGTTCACATAACCTTTCACAATAAAGCTAGAACCCAGAATTAGATAGAATCGAGCAATTGCATCGAGAACGGATAACGCCAGACCCAAAGTGGGTTTCGATGTACTGCATCTCATCAGTGACGTGTTCCGACATAGGCGCGAACCCAGGTCGTCGCACTCATGAAGTGTGCAATACTGACGACCTAGCGATATGGGCCACGGCGCAATCTATTGGTTATGCCTCGATTTTTAAATTCTTATGTTTTTATCCAATTCTACATTCTACGATGTGACAAGCAACGCATCCTATACAACTAAGTTTCTGCTGGTATACAGGCGGTAGATATCACATCTACAAACATTAACTGAAATTAGCCGACTCCCCAGACGCGATTTCGGAACAACCTTATTTATTGAGGGACATCACGTCCGGCGGTGTCCGTTGTCGATGCAATTGCTCGATTCTGTCTAATTCTGGGTTCTACCTTTATCGTGAAAGGTGTATGTGAACGGGTATATATGTATATATATATATATATATATATACATATATATATATATATATGTGTGTGTGTGTGTGTATGTGTGTGTGTGTGGATGCTATATATATAAATATATATATATATATATATATATATATATATATACATACATTTATAACCCCTCACTCGAGAAGGTGGTTAAGGACTCTTATTTCTCTAGATTCTCGGCACGTGTCATCTAGTCTTCTCTGAGGAAGTTACATGAAATCTGGTATGCTGAAAGCGTATATCGAAGCGGCAGGCAGGAAGAAAGACAACAATTGTAGTCTATCTACAAATTTTTTTTTACAATTCTCATTCAATTCGTATTAAGTTTGTCCAAAGTCTCAAATCTCTTCACAGACAGCGACAGACGGATGGATGAGATGGGGAGGGGTTACGTCTCTTCTCGGGTTCAACAATCAATCTGCTTCAACTCCCAATTCTTACTGATCTGAAACTCTCCACTGTATCTAATTTTCGCACGACAGTCATATATATAGTAAGGTATGTGGATGGGGTGTAAATTCTCCCGGCCAATAAGATTTCGCCACGAAATCGAAAGCTTTTAGGGTTTTGCGTGGGTACATTTCCCATACTTGAAATCTGAATTACTCATTCTCACGATTTGCAAGGTCAGATGTCAGTTCTGACATCCGACCCTGAGTTCATTTAAGGCCAGACAATGTTGTAAGTGAAATTTCCTGTTATCAACTTTTAGCCGTAAAAATATATTTCTCTGGTTTCAAACAATATCTATTTTGACATGAAATAAAATATATATATTTATCTTCTCTATCTTAAATCCTTGGGGTATCTGGCGTCACCCGGGAATATAAAGCTACCTCAGCGTAGTTCTAACGCTCTTCAATGGGGGATTACGTTACACAGTGCTACGTAAATGTATTGCATACATTACATTTTTCTCCATAACTTTAATTATGGTTCAAGTTTTTACCTAAAATCTGATCAGTATATTCCTATTACTATTCTAAATTATATTTGGAGTAGTAATTACAAAATCAAAGTTTAGAAAGTTTATATTTAAGGAAAAATATGAATTAATAAACGCAAAATATTGGATACACTTTTATAAAATTCGTTTTCTGAAATAAATTTAATGAATTTGCTTAGCGTGTTGCAATAATGCAAACGAGTTATCGTTGACCAATCAGAGAGCTTTCAATTAAAATAATTTTATAAAATTCTTCCAGATTGGGCTCACTCCTTCAAAGTCAACCAGTTCATTTATAAAAATGCCTAAAGCTAAAGTCGTCAATAGACATTCGTCAAAAAATCATTGATAAGCACAGAGAAGTAAACGGGTGTTGAATAATATCAAGGGAACTTTATCTACTACTTAGTACAGTTGGAAACGTTATTAGAACGTCTAAAACCCCTGGTGAAGCTGTTGCAAATCTTGCAAGATGTGGTCGGCCAAGGAAATTAAACGAAAAAAATCAAGGTGGGTAAGCAGACAGGTACAAACAGATCCTTTTCTTACTCGTGGTGAAATTCAAACCGACCTTAGAGAAGCTGAGATTAATGTGAGCAAGGACACAATCAGTATGGTTCTAAATCATGCAGGTTTTGTACAAAGATCCCCAAGAAAAGTTCCATTATTGAAGCTTAAACATGTTAGATCACGTTTGAATTATATTAAAACATATGGGAAACAACCCCAAGAATTTTGGAACATGGTAATCTGGTCAGACGAAACGAAATAATACTATTCCTACGGTAACGTTTGGCGGTGGTTCGATTATAGTATGGAAGAGTTTTTCATCCAATGGTATTGGTGAACTAGAAATTATCAATGGTAGAATGAATAGACGTATTTACAGGAAGATTTTGGAGGAAAACCTTGAGAAATCGGCTGATTTGTTGGGACATAATAGCAATTTCGTGTTTCCTGTGATCCCAAGCATACTGCCAAACTAAGCAAAGAATGGCTTAGAAATAACAGAATTGACGTTTTTATTTGGCCCAGTCAGTCTCCAGACCTCAAACATATTTGAAAATTTGTGGAAAATATTGAAGATCAATGTTCACAAGAGGAATCCACAAAATATTCAACAACTAAAACAGTTCTGCAAAGAAGAATGGCGCAAAATACCTGCATAACTTCGCAAAAAAATGTGGGCAACTATAGAAAGCGATTGGAAGCTGTTGAACGCAATAAAGGCTATGAAACCAAATATTAAATCAATGAATCCAATACTTTTTTCCTTTAATATAAACTTCTTAAACTTTAATTTTGTAATTACTACCCCAAATATTAGTCAGAATAGTAATAGGCATATACTGACCAAATTTTAGGTAAAATCTTGACCCTAATTAAAGTTATGAAGGAAAATGTAATGTATCCAATACTTTTGCGTGGCACTGTATGTATATATATATATATATATATATATATATATATATATATATATATATATATATATAATGTGTATGTATACATATATGTATATATATCATGCTATACAAATTCATAGAGAAGGTAGATACCATATATATCTGAATAAATGTTGTCCATTCAGTAAAACATCCGTTACACACGCGAACAAATTTATTGCAGCGCATGAAATAAAAACATGTTATGCTTGAATATGTTTGAGCACTCCGGTTTTATTGTCTTGCAATGACGTATTATAATGTTATCGGATATGAATATACATATATATATATATATATATATATATATATATATATATATATATATATATATATATATATATATATATATATATATATATATTCACATAAATACACATGTACATATGCATTGATGTGCGTGTGTTTCATATCTTCTGTATGTATGTATATGCATATGTAAATAATACGTATAAACATAGACATTTATATCTACGCTAATATATGCGCATATATATATTTATATATGTGTGTGTGCGTGTGTGTGTGTGTGTACGTATGTATGTACGCCCATGTAAGAGAAAGCGTGAGTACGAGAGATAAACATTCTTTGGCGCCAATTCACATTCCAAATATATTGTTTCATTTCTTTTTGCTCGGCGGTAAAAATATTATTTTTAATATATTTTTCCAGTATCCCGTCTACATTTTTTTTTTATTTTTATTCATATTATGTTTTTCATTTTAAGAAAAAAAAACTGAAATTGTTTTCAACTGATTTCAATGAAAGATATCTTTTGTTCTTGACGGCAAACGCATCATTATTTTTCAACCCCATCACCACCCAGTTTCACCACACAATACCATCCCTCTCTAACATTAAAAAACGTGTCCACCTCCACAACTCCAAAGTTACAATCTCAACCTTGAATTAAATAATCTTGAACACATACAAAAGTATATATATATATATGTGTGTGTTTATATATATATATATATATATATATATATGTGTGTGTGTGTGTGTGTGTGTGTGTGTGCGCGTGTGTGTGTGTGTATTTATGTGTGTTCCTATATATATATATATATATATATATATATATATATATGTGTGTGTGTGTGTGTGTGTGTGTGTGCGTGCGTGTGTGTGTGTGTATGTATATACGTGTGTATACGTCTATAGATGTTGTGAACAATTGAAATATCTAATCAAAAATACTTATCTCAAAATTCTATGTATATGTATACAATTTGAAATTTCTGTATATATATATATATATATATATATATATATATATATATACATACAAGCATATATATATATATATATATATATATATATATATATGGGGAGTGTATAACGGTACATGCACCTATACGCTGCCTTGCTTTTTTGTTCCAATATAGCATATAAAGATGCCCGTTTTCCAGGGTTGGAAACCTAAACGGAATAAGCACGGATAACCTGGTGATATTTAACAATTCTACTTCTCCTTTTCTAGTTGCGCAATCACTGCCTAGTCTAGTTTATACTTTTATTCATCTGAGAGAAGGCATCAAAATGGCAAGCGTATAACTGAAAGTGATTCCATAATCTCGAAAGGACTTCAACTGTCCACATCGAACACGCAGTCCTCGCATGCCATTATTACAAATACGTCGATGTATAGAAAAAATATCAGCAAATGTACAAATAAATACGTGTATTACTTGCTTCCTTTATTTTGACCTGTGGTTCTTCAATATCTGGGCGATGTTGATGACGAGTGAAATAAGTATTGCGGTGTTCTCACACTTATCCTTGGCTTGTTTTTGACACTGAAATAATTGTATTAGCAACAGTTTTTAGCGCCTTTACATTAATGGCTACATACCTTGTCTGGAGCGATTACCATTAAACAAAGCATGTTAATTCATTTATATATATATATATATATATATATATATATAAACATATGCATATATACACATAATTTGCATTCATATTGTTTAAATTACTGCGTCTTACACTTGTTTCATTGAATGGCATAAACCAAACAATTCATCTGAGAGTTTACATTAGTTCATCACAAAATAAAATGGATATTTCGATTAACTAATGAAAAATCTGTAATGATTTGTTTGGTTTACGCCATCTAATAAAACACCTGTTAGATGCAGTAACTTAAACAATATGAGTGCCAACTAAGTGTATATTCTTGTTATTTTGAAATGTTTAATGAAGTGGTATATGCTCTGAATATTTAAATCCATTTTCATTGAGCTTAATAACCCATTGCAATTTTAAGATAGCCTTATTGGATATGTACATTATAGACATATATTTATTTTAAGTAAACGCACATATATACGCACATATGAACGCCCGTATATATGTGTGAGAATATATATATATATATATACATATATATACATATGTATATAAATATATATATATATATATAGAGAGAGAGAGAGACATATATATATATGTGTGCATATACACACACACATATATATATATATATATATATTAATTTAATTAATACCTTATTTGTTTTTTCGGTTTTATTATGGAATTATCTTTAGCTAACTATTACGTGTAGTTATATTCATGCAGATATTCTACATGATTTATACGTGCGTAATATTTGCGTAAAAATGTTCAAGTAAACACATATGCGTATATATATATTGCCTTTAAAATGGCCTACCATACTCCTCTGTGTTTTTGGTTTACAGACATAAAACTTAATATATAGGTTATTCGAAGCTATTCAAAACTTAATATTTTGGTTTTATCCGGACAAAATCGGTGAAAATTGTGAAAATTAAAAATTGAAATTTGCCAGGTGAAGATCGAGCGACGGCATTTCGAATATGCATGTGTAATGTAATATCTATTGATTCATGTTTTAATTTTTAGCCTTGCAGCAAACATGTCTTCATAGATCAGGCATTAACGTCAAAAGAAAAAAGTAAATATTTACGTAAACGCTTTGGTTTCGATTCTTGGGGGTGGCGCACGATCATTTTTTAAAACTTTTGAAATCATTACTATATATTGGGTTCAATATAATATAAGAATAAATATGAAATCTGCATTAATCAAAATATCATATTAAGCATATTTACGTCCGATAAACGTATATATATATATATATATATATATATATATATATATATATATATATATATATATATATATATATATATAGGGTGACCTGAAGAGAACAAAAGCTAAATGGAGGCCATCTAGAACATATGCTGTAGAACGGAGGAAAAAATGCCAAAGCCGCTAGTGTTTTGATGTGATGTATTGAATATAATAAACTAGTTATGACCAAAGTTTCATTTCATTCGGACAAAGCAATAGGAAACGGGACCTAATTAGTGTTTTGATGTGATATTTTGAATAGGAAATAACGTAATTGGAAGATGGTCCAAAATAATCCAAAACGTTGAAATTCATCGAATAATTAAAAAAAATATTCGGCCTTTTGGATTATTTTGGACCATCTTCCCATTACGTGATTTCCTTGGATTTTACTTGTGCGAATGGAAATTCAATTAACTTTCTTGGATTTATATTTTTGGTTTTTACCGTCATTGGATAATTTACCTTTCACCAGACTATCCATTCACGCGTAATCACCTTTTGCGTCACCATATTTCCTCTGCTTCACTTTTTCTTATCAAGTAAGATCTTTGACTTACTTGCAGTTTCATCAAATACATTTGTATGCAAAATCCGATCCCACATTTTGCTAATTCCTACCCTCTGATGAGAAGGAAATATTTCTTCGAAAATCCGCGGATTAAGTACTATCTACTTATCAAGTGTTTCCTTTTCAGATTAATATGTTTTTAACTCTTTTTCAACGTGTTTTTAACATGTTTTATTAACTGTTTGCTCTTATACACACAAACACACACACACACACACACATATATATATATATATATATATATATATATATATATATATATATATATATATATATATATATGCGTACTTGAGAATTTCGGAATTGTTTTATTCATATTTTTTTCCAAAATAAAAACGTCTCGAAACAAAATGAATATTTTAAAGTGCACATGAAACCCTTATTCTGTTGGTTCTTTCTTTAATTATCCAACCGTAGAATTTTTTTCTTGTAATTTCATAACTCAAATAATGTCTCTTGGCTGAATGTGACAAAACATAAATTGAATCGGATTAAAATTTCCTGGAAAATAGAATCGACGTTTTACTTATTCGGTTGAGAATTTGCAGGATCTACATATTTGGGAATGCAAACCAGTATGAACAAAAAATATCAAAAACAGAAAGAAGGTAAAGAATAGATAACAGTGTGAGTACATTATAAATATATATATATATATATATATATGTGTGTGTGTGTGTATGTGGGTGTGTGGGTGTGTGTGTGTTAAAGTAGTAGGTCGTTATGTATACAAGTCTGATTTAAGATTACGGAATTTTCGGGTTTAGTATGATTTAAATTACATGCTCAACACTGCAAGCAAGTTTTCGATCTCCAGTTGTAATGTATTACAGAGATATATAATAATAAAATTGAATAAATACGTGTCTGTTTACCAGTCATGGTCATTGGGTTCACGCACGGAGTGACTCTCAGTAAACTTAAAGAAATTTGATGTGCCGTGTTTTGTTTACTTCCGGTTATTGGTAAGAATAACGAACTGTAATAAACCTTCGTATCTGGTACACTATTATCTTGTTTCTTTGGTATCCTGCGTGTTTTTTCTTGTCTGTGTCTCTGTGCACACTGCATGTCATCAACGGAGGTCATGATATTTGTTTACAATTGATGACATCATTAAATGTTGATGTCATCTAATAAAATAAAGAAATTGGGGATAGCGGTGCACACTTCATTACATTATGAAATATTGAAGTCATCTATAAAACTTGAGAGATACTGATTAAAGATCATATGACGTTTTATCTAGAAGCAACGTGACACACGGTGTCAGAAGTCAGTGTCTCGGCCCATAGGAGTCTAGTATATACTAAGCGTCTACAGATTTTTTGTACTTTTCCTACAGGCTTGGTACCATGTGTTCGGTTCATATATACACGATTGTTTCAGATGGTAGCTAATAACATACTTAAAGAGCGAATAATGAAAACTGCTGGAAGAGGGCAGATAACAAATAATTGAAAAGGCTGTTGGAAACAAAGAGAAAGTGAAAGGAAGTGAGAGAACATTAAAAAAAACAGAGGGAGAGAAGTAGGAAAAGGGAGGAAAGAGATAGATGGAAAGTGTTATGAACAAAATGAGAGTATGGAATAATAGGGAGCGGAGGAAGAAACAGAAAGAAAACAAAAAAGTAGAAATTCAGAGGGAGACAGAATCTTCTAAAATATTCAGAACCTTCTTAAGCTGAAGAACGGATATCTCAGACAATAATACAAGCAGACTTGCAAACTAATGATCATGCTTCATACCAGAAGGATTATACGAATCTTCTCTACGTAAAATGAAAAGAATTGGAAGAGGAACAGAAGATGAGAACAAAAAGATCTAGTAGTACATTATTGTACACACAGAGTAGTTAATCATTACTAAAAGAATAAAATTCATAAAGAAATCAGCTAAACTCTAACCAAAATGGAAAGAAATAGGACTGGCAATAAACAGACGCAGGTACACACTTAAACAGTTTACAGGAAAAAGCACACAAGGAAACAGTAAATGTAGAATCTGTGGACAAATAGACGTAACGATAAATTATGTAAAAAGTGGATGCAGAAAACTACCTAACCAAGAATAATAAAAAAGGCTATACTGTGTGGAGAACGTAGTCCTCTGGGAACTATGCAAATAATAGTATTTTGAATATGCATACAAATGGTATTAATAAAAACTAAAGATATTTTTTTTTATAAAAACTCCAAAAAACAGGGGCGTACAAACAGAAAACCCCCATCAAAGCAAAGCGGGTACCTTTATAATAGTTAACGGAAAGACAAAACACTGATATATATCTCACTAGTTCAGAGATATAAAATCAATGAAGCACAAACGGCGAAACTGGTTATAGAACGGACAAAAATAGAGAACACTAGCAGGAAGACCCGATGTTGCCCGGTATTGAATGAGGATCAACGAATGATCCACACTTCTAATAATGTTATTGGCATCGAAATCTGTGAAATCGCCCAATTTTTAATCAAACCGATTGATTGTTTGCTTTAGTTGGGGACCCACCGCGGTGCACCATGAAGAAGCTTCACGTCTTTCCGCAGTGACTTCGTCCATAATACATTGTAGTTTGCATTGTAATGCGGGGAACTAATAGTTTACTTTATAAAATTATTTGTATATAATGGATTGAATTAAAATTTTAAAAGCAAAAGTAAAGCATCATAGTTCTGTTGAACGCGCTCCTTTTATATGAAAGAACCTCCTGGTGATTTTAAACGCCAGAATTAGACTGTTTCTTCTTTAATCGGACTTTTTCGATTATTGATTTTCGATATTTATCAGAGGCATTTCGATACCAATACTAACTGAGGACACTCTCAGATACATAAAATACATTTGTGCGAAATTTAGAAAAAAAAAAATTCGCCCAGCAGGTTTAGAGTAAATTATGAACAGTATCAGACATACCGATGACCGCGCCGATTCAAAGGGCGTTTTATATATTAGTAGAATTAGAGAAAATTACTATGATACCAATAAATGTATGAGGACAGTTGCGAAAAACCTAGAATAAAAACTAAATTATTTATAATCTAGTGAACCGTTGGTTGCATATAAAGCACGAAATAATAAAAATTAACTGAGCATTAGAGAAATTTCATCGGATCTTGAATTTAATACACAGAAACAAAGAATGTGAACCAGGGACATCTAAGTAGAAGTACAAAGAAAACAGAAGATATTAAGAATAAAAAACAGCCCAAGAGAAATGAAACACGCAGTAATCCCATAAACAGCCAAACTGGAAATAAACATGCGCCATTATCGTTGCACCAGCCTCAGTTATCTACACTCTTATGTAATTGTTATGTAATTGGGAACACGTGAAATTATCTGTTTTTCATCTGGCTGTTGTTCTATCTCTAAATAGGTAACCTATCCCGATTTAGCTATCTATATATCGATCTTGCTATCTATCTACCGATCTCGCTATCTAATAGACGAGATAAACGAGAGATGAGATGTGAAGCTATGTTTTGATAAAAGTTGTCAAAACAATATTGAGATATAAAATGGACAAATTGCACCGGAAGTTCTAAAAATAGCTGGCCGGAAGGACGTGGTTGTTAGCATGAGATCAGGTTAGGTGGACATAAAATGGGAGTTGGAATTTAGACGTAAAGAAGAGCTGACGGGTTAACGGTTTCTCCTCCTGCCCTTGGGAGGGAGATGACGTGTCTCCAAAAAGGAGACTAGAATTAACCACAAGCAAAGACTCTCATTTACTATTATTCTGCATTGGACACCTGGAAAGTGAACAAAAAAGAAATATAAAACTAACCATCGTTTTGAAGTGAAATACATTCGTCCAAACAGTTTCCAGCTTCCCCCTAAGAAGAGATGAAACTCAGATGCACCACAAGACCAACAACGTAGCTGAAAAGTTTTTAAAAAAAAGGTATGTCGCATACATGTATGATACCCCCCTGCATCTGAACATTTAACGATCAGGGAACGAACTCAAATTCGTCACAAAGATAACTTGGGTCCAGATAGTTAGGAACCTTACAATAGATATTTAGTAACATGACACGTATAAATGAACTAGCCCTCAACATAACATTACGGTTTTTTTGTGCCTTCGCAAACCCGACTACATTACACACACACACACACACACACACACACACACACACACACACACACACATATATATATATATATATATATATATATATTCTGCCTGTTTCTTCCTGAGTTAGTTTGCACGTTACGCTTTGAAAAACGACAAATACAATTTTTGCAAGCTAAACAGCTACAAAACCGTGTCCAATTCGCGATATTTGTTTTTTTAAAAGTCAATCTGGTAACCCTGAGCAAGAATATGACAGTTATCCCCCTTTGATGTAGCCTCGTTTTCGAATATAATTTTAATAATATATTATCATTGTTGTAGTGAGGTGAGAAAGGAACTTGTAATAATTTCGAAGTGCAGAGCTTCTTTACCCAAGAAAGAAGTCCGCGAAATATTATGTAAAAAGGAAACAGTCGAATGAAATCGATCAAAAAAGAACATTGTCTTCCCAGAGATGCTGGACCGAAGGAGAAAAAATGGCTCTTACAATGTGATTTTTTTTATTTGTATTGAAGTATGTATCACAATATTTCTTTCTGAGTATTTATTAATACTTATTAATTTATTGCGTTTAGAGCAGTTCCATATGAAAAATACAATGGGCAATATTTTCATGGGAAGTTTGCTAAAATCCTATTCACTGCGCTTTATTGTTTTTTTGTTTGTTTTTTTCTGTTCGGAAAACTATTTTTTCTTTTTCGCTATCCAACAAAAAATAGCTTTATCAATATTTGCTGCTTTAATATTTGTCTCATTCCGTGAATATTCCACGGGTCATGCTAGTGTGAAACAATTTTATAGGATTATAAAGGTTGGAAAGACTGAGAAAGTAGAGAATGAATTCGACCTGGAATGTTTGAAGAGTAGTATGATGGGAGACATATTCCTACTCAAATTCTCAACAGATTAATGTGTAATGAATGGTAAACGGCTATTGTGATAATACAAAATGTGTCAAAATAAATAAAGAATCCTTAACAATGAAGCTTGTTGATACTTATTGTTATTCTGGCTCTTTTTCCATGGGCAATCCGGAATAATGATTCGAATAATTCGCTTGATGTAACCTCCGATCATTTTCAGGTATATCTTGCTGAATTCGAAAATCCGAACAGAATTACGAACGGAACTTCCTATTTAATCTACAGTGCTATCATGACGTTGCTAGAGTTCTTATGAATTCGCAATTATATTTGGAAGTTTGCCCGCATTAAAAATTGAACTTTCAATCTCCAGAAGACTGTAACTTAAAATTGAATTTTATTAACTACGCTACGGGTCTTTGCGGAAAGTTCTCGAATATACCTTTTCTATGAATATAATAGTTTTTACTACTTATCACTACATATATATATATATATATATATATATATATATATATATATATATATATATATATATATATATATATGCAAAGATGGCGACCAGAGTAAAAACGCATTGCTGAATATTCTTTGGAATTTCATTTTTTCGACACTATATTGTCATACATAATTTTTTCTAAACAATTTTTTTATTATGAGTATTAGCAAGAAAAAAAATTCAATACTGACATAATAATAATAATACGACTGTTTCTGCATTAAAGAACATATATTTAAATGTGCCGGAATTTTCAAATGCTGAAAGAATTTAGTAAGAAAAATAAATATTTGGATCTAGGAATGTAGCTATACTTTTGTATATATATATATATATATATATATATATATATATATATGTGTGTGTGTGTGTGTGTGTGTGTGTGTGTGTGTGTGTGTGTGTGTGTGTGAAAGCTCTCCGCTACCTACACACTTTAAAAATAAGTTTGGAATCGTAATTGAATCGAGACTTGTGACAAGAAGCACTAATTTTAGCATAATTAAGGTATTCAAATCCTTCCATACATATATTTTATTGAATTATGGAAATCGGCCCTCTTCTTTAGGAAAGATGTATATAACCTTAAAATTAATTAAAAGTATTTTACGTTTGTGCCATAACGTAAACCTTTATCGTTGATAAAATAACTTACATGCAATCATTTTTATGCATAGATATAGATATATTCTAAAGAATCTGACATACATGCATATACACAAGAATGCGTGTGAATTTAATGATGATAAAAAGCCATAGTAATGATATAATAATTATAATGAAGATAAAAAGAAGACTCTCTGGTATGTCTAGTTTAATTAAGAAATTACATATACTGACCGGAAGGAAGTATATAAAATATTTCTTCGCTTTTTAAAAGTCTCGTAATTATAAGAATGGATTTTTTAAATAAAATAAATTTTGCAAAATAAAAAAAAAATGACGAAATTGAAATCATTTGTAAATTTCTCTCTTAGAATTATTTATCAATTCCGGTGATTTATTCTATTTTATTCTGCTTTTTTTTCAACATCTAAAAGCTGAATTTACCTTCAAGGCACACAACTCAAAACTTGAGATAACAAATTAACATCATAAGAAATTTTACAAATTATGACGAACTTTTTTCATTTTTTTTTTTCAGATGCGTCCTAAAAGTTTTATTACAGCTTCTGTCTGTCATTCGGTCTCTTAGATTACAATATGAAGTTGAATGTTCATCCCCCAAACATACAGAATGAATAGATATCTCTCATTTTAGATATGTGCCATCGCCCTTATAATTAGCTCGGTCTATTTTTTGATATGAGGCAAATTTCATTTTTATATGTCTTTCATGCCGAAGGTCCAACTAGGATTTTTAGTTTGTCATCGTCTATAATATAAATCTCACCTGTCTGTTTAAATGTATGTAGGTATGCATTTATGTCTGCCTGTCTGTCTGTATGTATGTATGTATTTATGTCTGCCTGTCTGTCTGTCTGTTTGTCTGTCTATCTCTATGTATGTATGTATTATGTATGTATTTATGTCTGTCTGTCTGTTTGTCTGCCTGTATGTATGTATGTATGTATGTATGTATATATGCCTAAAACTTTCGACGAAGGCGATGGATTTTCGCTAGATCGGTATCGTCTTGAGGCTCGACCCTTCGGACGACAAATATCTAAAAATTGGCTAAAAACGTTCATTCCTTTACCCTCAACTGGGTATATAGCTACAAGGAGTGTCGCTTTTTTTTCCGATATTTCCCAAAGTCATCCCCTCTTTTCGACTGATTAACCTTAATTTAAACCTACGTCACTTCCAGTTTGCTGATTAGCGCAACAGCAAAGAGATCAAGTTCACGTTCTTTTCTTCATTCGTGGTACTGGTTCGAGCCTTCCTACTATCAGTTTTTCATTCTTTTTTTTTCCCAACACACACCTCCAAACACCCGGGCAACGCCTGGCACTAAAGCTTGTATAAATCTCATTTTCAGTCTATCACGCATAAATTTGAAGTAGCATTTCTTTTAATTTCTCACAATAATGTTTTAAATAGCATTATCTTATGTGTGTGATGTTTAATTTGGAAATAGCATTTTAGTCTGTCAAATTTAATTTTAAGATGCTATTTTTTCAATCTCTTGTACCTAAATTTGAAATCTTATTTTCGTCTGCAGCAATTAACATTCAAATGGCACTGTCTTGGGCCTCTCATAATTTGGTGCATTTCTAGTGCATCATATTTAATATGTAAGTGGCATTTTTACTCTGTCGTACCTACATTTGAAATACTATTTTTCGTCTATCAATGTTAATTTTCAAATAGCGTGTCTTTATGTCTGTTATGCTTATGCATGAAATAATTCGATACACTTGTTATAAATTGTGTTTTAGGTGTGTCACGTATAACTATAAAATATCATATTTTCGTCTGTCACATTTATATTAGAAATAAACAGTCGTTTAATTTAACGTACGAGTTTAATAAGTTTATATACTTTTATAGTTTTATATCGAAATAATTTGCCCCGGCTGCAAATAGACTTGTTGTACCGTTCCAACAGCTTTTGGAAGCCCTCATCAAAATTCTCTTGTATGAGGGTGTCGATGACTCTCATCACAGCCTCTTTCGTCTCCTCAGTTTTCTCATGACGACAGCCTCTAAGGTGTTTCTTGAGGTTAAAAAATAATCAAAAGTCACAGAAGGAAAGGTCTAGACTATAGGAAGGGTGAGGAAATGTCTTGATGCCCATTTTGGTCAAACAGTCTGCGACAAGGATAAAGTTGTAGACTGCCGCATTAGGACAAATTTCGCGTAAGTTTTCCGCATCGTTAATTTGTTGCGAATAATTGTGTGAACCGTTCTCACATTGGCATATATAGACACACTGCGGTTCTTATCCATGAAATTCTTTATTTGGCCAATCAACTCTGGCGTTCTGACTTTCTTACTCCTTCCACACCTCTCATCATACCTCACAGACTCCTTGCTGTCCTTGAATCTCTATTGTCACTCAAAAACTGATGTTTGATTCATGCAGGATGGTACAAAACAATGTGTAGCATTCAAGACCTTCTTGTAACATTTTCAAAGTTTAAAACAGAATGTTATTGTACATTGTTCTTCTAAAATGTCCTCACATCCAGATTACATTTTAGAAATTCATCAGCTGTTACAATCAGGCTTTGGAAGGATGTATTCCAATTCCTGCTATAACTGTTCATTTCAGCCTGAAATCCAAAAGTTTGGTCAGTCATCCGATAGGGTGTATATCAATAACAAATTGAATTTTTCAGGAGTCTACAACAATTTAAATGCTTGTACAAAAAGTCTGCAAACTTAATTAAGGCACCTTGTACTATAGTTAGTAATAGCTTTTTCTTCAGTCTGTCACATGTTTGTTAAAAACAGCATTGTCCTCAGTCTGTCATACTTAAGTGTGAAATAGCGTTTGACGTGTAGTTGTTTAAAATACTATTTCCAAATTAAACCTGACATGCTTAAATGTGCTATTGCCAACTAAGTTTGACAAACTAAAAAATAATATTGCGCATTTAAAATTTGAATTAAGACTTAAAGTGTTACAAACTAAAAATTCTATTTCAAACTAACATATAAGAAACTAAAATATTATATTTCACGCTGAATTTAATTTGGAAAAATATATATTTATTCGTCTACATATTTATAAGAAGTTATCAGCATTTGTCGACCAGACCTACGATCTATAGCGCTGAAATAGAATATTTTATCTTTAAGAAGACGTACCTTATATGGGGTTTGTCCTAGCATATCTGTTAGAGACAATGCCCGTTCTTCAGTTATTCGCTCTATCACGATTGTTTGAAATCCGCGGTGAAATGATGTAATTGTCGCCCTAGAAAGGACGACATGATTCCATATCTGTTTGATGAAAACCAGGTTTCCTTTTTTTTTGTTGACCAGTTGTGTACCAATCCCAAGAGTGATACGAACCTTCTACAATGTGTGAACGTGGCAGAATGTTCAACAAGCGAGATCGGGGATGCGCCGCTGTACAACTCTTGTTCACTATCGATCCAACTTATGACAAGAGGATCATTGTCATCACCCTCAAAATGCATGAGTGGATTGCCACAAGCAAGAGGGGTGCCTAGCCCGATAAAAGCAAAGTTTCCGGCCACGGTTATGGTCTTTGGATGGTTTCAAGTGAACGCCACATCATGCCAGCTCATATCTTCGAAGTCGGCTTGAAAACCAATACCAAAGTATATATGGATGCGCTGAAGTATGTGATGTCCTGGTGCAAAGGTATCTGCTGGCAGAGCCTGGGTTAGGCAGCAGGATTCGGCGATGGCCAAGTCCAATGAGACTCAGGCTTGACTTCAGAAGGTGTTCAACGACTTGGTATCCTTCTCTTACTGAACCTGAACCCACAGGATTACTTCTTTTAGCCATACCTCGAAAACATCACCAACATAACTTCCCACAACACTAAAGCCAGTCTGGTCACCGCCATCCACCGAGTATTCGTCGAGTCTTGCCGGCGCTTGTGGAAAAGGCATGGTCGCAGTTCCGGACCAGTATCGAGGTAGTGATTGAGGCTTAAGATATCAGATCTATTACATAATTAAGTTACCTGAATTGATTTGTTCAATAAAATTTTCTAAGAAATCGGTAGTTTTTTTTGTTTTTTTTGGGGGGGTGTATTTTAAAGGCGACATCTTCATCGTCCCATGTTGATTTGATGTTCTTTGTATAATTTTCAGATCAGTTGTCGATTGGTTTGACACGATTCAGTTGTGGACGACTTTTACTTTATATCTATAAGACATAAGTTTGTCATGACATCATTATTTGATGTTTATACTTTAGTGTAAAAGGCCTTAAACAGGCATTGTCTTGCCTAAATTTAGAATCAAATTTCCGTCGGTCTGTCGCGAATAGCTTTTGTATACCATTGTAACATTCGTGCACGTATCTATATAAGTTCATGAGTCGATCGATATCTTGGTAAATTAAACTTATAAATCGAATTGCTCACAGGCTACCACACGTAAGTGTTCAATAGCATCATCAGCGCAGAACGCGCAACTCCAATTGATTCCTCCGAAGAATATAGTTTTCGTGTGTTTTTCCAGTCTTGAACCCACCAAGCATTACCAAGCACGTCGCCGTTTAAATTAGATAAATAAAGAAAACTGAAAGAAGTTTAAAAATAAAATGTTTTAACTTCAAATTAGAGATTATGTAGAAAATATTTTCCCGGTGTTTGTGCTTCTCAGAATTCAATTCAATTCACTTCAAAAGTTTTCAAAAGTGTCTAAGCTTTCGAAATAGGCAAACAAAAAACTTACAAATTGGAAACACTTCATGTGCTTAACAATAACAGCAAAGAGGGAAACGTATCCCCACACCCCTTGGAACATCAAAGCGGACGACGGATTACGGAACCTACTTTTAGAAATTTCATCCACATTTTATTAAAATTGCTAACAATTAAATGATGTCTAGACAAATCATTCCACAATTGCTGACTAATAGGTTTAATATCACCATCATCTGAGACCATGACAATGTGTAGGAGATATATTGGTAATTATGAAGATATAACAATATGATTTATAATGTAGATGAAGTATCTGCTTATTTAAAGTTGAAACTATACTATTAATAATAGAGATCAAATGTACGTGTTTCAGAAGTTGAAGCCATACTATTAATTCTGTTAATATTGGAGGTTGAGTATATGTCAGTCTTACACAGAAAGTATACTGTTACTTCTATGCATTATGGAGATTAGATATCTGTCTATCTGACCTCAAAACATTACTATTACCTCTCTTATATAGATATCACGTATCTGTTTAAATGTGTATGCATGTATGTATGTATGTTATGTCAGGTCATGTCATATACTACTGGTACCATGTAACCCAGTACTACCTGCCTCATGGTCGGGTCACCGGCGACTAAACTGGTTCCCCCACCAGACTTGTTTGGTGAGGGGGGTGGCTAGTCTCCCTGAAGGATTGAAAACAAGACCTTCCAAAGGGCGAATGAACCCTTTTTCGGGATCAACGGCCAACTATCACCATGTGTATTTTTGTGTATGTATGTGTGTGTTGGGGTGGAGAGGGCTCCCGTAAGCCGTGGTGAAGGCAACCTTTCTAGGAGAAGCAAATATCTGATTTAAAAAAAAGCCACAAAGCGGGAGACCATTACCCGCATTAAGTTGGTCTGCAGTTTAACTTGTTGCTGGCTGTCTTGCTCTTGCTTGTGGCTGGATCTCAACATTTTGAACCGAGAGAGAGACTTAGCTGTCGTACAAAGCTAAGACTCTGTAACATCATCTGTGTATAGATACTCCCTCAGGCATTTGTCTATTAAAATGGTCCTGTGGTGATGGAAGTCATTTTTGGGCTCATAGACTTTAAATCTCTGAGGGAGTGGCACTTGTCTGACAAGACGATGCAATCATCATGTATGTATGTGTGTCTGGCTAAAAAAATTCGACAGAGGTGACGAATTTTCACAAAATATGTATCGTTTTGAATCCCGATCCTTCGGACGACAAATATCGAAACAACATTAATTCTTTCACTCTCAACTGAGCATATTTTTACAAGGAGGGGTCGCTCTTTTCGCCAATATTTTCGAAAGTCGTACCCTCTTTTCGATTGACTAGCTTTAATATGCTCCTACTTACCTATTCTTCATTGTTCTACGGTACTTCGAAAATTTCCTATTTTTTATATACATTTAGTCTTTGACTGTTTTTGTTTTCTAATTTTTCTAATTTTGTTCTCTGCTTACAAGTTTACTTACAAGTTTAATTTCTATTATTATGTCGAAATGTGTATTTCTGAATTTTCTTTAGTTTTGTATGAATTTCTATTTATATGTTACGATATATTTGTTGAATCTTTTCCCATTGATATGTATTTTTTAAGAAAAACTGTAATTATAATGTTTTTTTTTTTCAAATTATATTAATTAATATTTATCCTAAACTCATACTAGTTATTTAATTAATTTAAATGTTAAATCTATCTTTTTCAGTCTTATGATAATATAAAGATGTTGTCTTCATTTTTCTAACTATTCCCGTATCATTCAGTATTATATAAACAGTCTAAGGGGCATAACTCGATTTTGCCAACATTTATCGATTAATTATTTTATTGCAATTTCTTTATTAAGCTGATATGTTTTGTTTGAAACTTGCAGTTCTTTCTCTTTATAGCAATCTAGGTTCAATTTCTGACTTAGTTTACTTCATACTTTTATTCTGATTTAATCTATTTTAATCTATCATAATCTGCTTCTCTTAACATTTTGTAATTACTTAATATTTGATTATTTTGTGCTATTTAAATGTTTCATGTATTATTTTATTAGAAATAAAAATGATTATCTTTTAATTTAAATATATTTTCCTTATTTAGTTCATAGTTAGTTAGGTTTCTATATGTTAATTAACGACTTACTTCTTTATTTATTGCACAATCCTTAAACTCTCTACAATTAAATTTCAATCACAACATAAGTCTTAATTATTATAATTATTTTATTTTTATACAAATTTTTTTAATCAGGTCTTAGGCATCATAATAAGAATTTATGTTAATGAAGACAGCTTTGTATAATATAATACTTTCTGTTGAAAATTTCTTCTTTAGAATTTACTACTAAAGTAAGCATAGATAAGATATTTTCCATTTACTAGGTTTATATGTTCTAGCATTATCTATTGTTGGCCATTTTAATTGGAATTCTATTTCATTCTAAAGTAGTTCCCGTACCCAATCCCCAATTGAAGTCAGGGTTCTCTTCTTATGTTTAATATTTATTCTTGTCCTATTTATTATTTCCATCCTTATCCTAATTTCAATTTGGTTCCTTCTCTGGTTCAATGTTTCGGTATCTGCCATTGAAATAACATTCAGTTACCCCTAGGTATATCCTATTATTTTTATCTACCTTAACTTTGTATAAATTGCAGAAATTAAGAAATTGCCTTCTAATGGACATTCATAAGGTATTTTATAGTAACATTATTATCAATATTTAATTCACCTTATTCAATCCTACTAATATTTACTGTTTTGTTAATTTTACTATTATTTGAAGATATCATAGTCTCACTTAAATTTGCAGCGGCTGAAGATGAACGTTTAACTGAGTTTATATTAATTATGTTATTCAGTCTATTGTCTGAGTGAAAGTCCTTAGAAACTATGTATAAAATTCTCTAGGGATATTATTTTGTATATGTCCACCGAAAGACGGATTAAACCACACTTGCTTTTATCGTCTATTTCTCTTTTTTATGAATGCATTATTACTATTATATACTTGCTTATCGTTTATAATTTCATTTCTTTTATTCTTATCTTTATTATTAAACCTACTTTTATTCCTTATATTTATTTTTCCCTTCATCTCAATTTCAGATCAGATTGTGTAGTTTATCCTTCTATATTCATTATTCACCTTCTCTATTTGATCTTACCTTGATATTCAGATCGAGTAAATTCTTCATTATAGTAATCCTTTTTATATCGAATATATTCTCATTTTGACATCTACTAGATATTCATTTTGATATATGTACACCTAACGTTATATATATGTATAACATTATATATATATATATATGTATGTGAGTGCGTGTGTGTATAATTCATGTGTACATACATATACTACTATCGTTTTATTGTAAGCGAAACTCGCTTTCGCGCTAATTCCGGATTTCTTTCTCATTACTTGTTTTCATGGTAATGGAAGCGACAATGCTGAGTAAAATGCAGCGCCCTCGGCTAATTTCTCGCCTATCTTTTTTTTTTAATTTCAAAAACACAGAAAAACAAATAATGTGAACATGTTTAGGGTTCTCGGTAGACGCCGTGCTAAATGAAGGCATAAACAAATCACAATTATACTTTGAAAGAATGCTTTCTCATGAAACGAGGAGTAAATGTTGGGAGTATTGCAATTTATTCTAATTAATTCGGTGATGATTGTTGTGGGATGATAATTGTTATCATTATTATCTATATTATGAGTAATAGTAATATTGGTATTCTTATTATCATTATTGTTATTATTATTATTATTATTATTAGAATTGGTAGAAGTAGTAGCAGGAACGGGAGTAGTACTATTAGTAGAATACGAAGACAAGAACAGGAAAAACAAGGAAATGGACACGATCAATCCAACGATAACTGGGCAATTTGTTTAGAGTCGATATGTGGGAATAATGAATTGATTATTAATGTATACCTTTCCTATACCAAATACTATCTACAATATATGCGTGTTTTTGCTTGTGATAAAAAATCATGAAATGGGTGATGGACTAAGAGGTTTCTTGATGTAATAGAGATGGTTACCTTCATAAAATTATTATTGTTATTATTATCTTTAGTAGCAGAAGTTGTAGTAGTAGTTATGCTACATAACTCGCTTTGATAAAATATAACAAATTAGTAAATAGCAGCTAATAAAAATAAATATATAATAGATATAAAAATATAAATAATATTTGGGAAATAATAAGTATATGTAAACTACTAAGTAGAAAAATAAACTAAAATATACGGATAAAAATAAAAATAAGAATAATAATCAATGATTGGAATGGCATAATAGGAGATAAAAATTAATATATAGTAATAATTACGGAAGTGAAATAGACGCTAACAGATGTCAAATAAGTAAGAGATGAAACATAGTAAAGGAGAAGCAAATAATAAAGGATTTAGATTTTTAAAAAATTTTAATTTTAAAAATTGAAAAAAAAATTTTTTTTTCAAATAATAAACATGCTGACGCCTTTTTCATTCTTTCGTGTCAATGCTTTTTCTTTTTTCTTTTCTTTCGATTTCGTTTTACTTTTCTCTTTCTTTTTCGTTTTATTCCTACTCTTTATCTTGTTAAATATTGACGGCCTCTTCTCCCCTATTGCTTTCCGTTGTTTTGAGTCTAAAATGTAACTTTACCTACCACTCTTCCCGTTTAAATTTAGCATTGAATTAAAAAAAAAAAATTCCATTTGTGAACCAGTGCCTTCATTGGCACATACGCTTTATTACGCCGCCTGACGAGGACTTTTGGTTCTTTCTAACCAATTGTACGAAATATAAGCATGTTCAGTGTAGCGACTATGTAATAGTTGTCTATATAAATAAAAATATTATTTACATATATATATATACATATATACATATACATATACAAGGCTGTATATATATACACATATATATATATACATATATATATACATATATACATATATATACATATATATATATATACATATATATATATACATATACATATACAAAGCTGCTACAAAAATAGCCCAAAATTTTCAAAAAATGTTCATTGCAAAAACAAAAAAAAATGGATCAACCATCCGCGTGCCTATATCTTTTGGATACATTTATTTTTTTATTGTTCAATTCGTGAGCCACCCATCCATTAAGTTATTT